>NC_083347.1:69716701-70316701 GCF_019175385.1 Lycium barbarum | reverse complement strand
CTTCTTATGAAAGACTAAGGCTAATACCTGGATTGTGATGAATTGATTAGTGACTTATGCTTTGAATTCAAATTGTTATTTATGAATTGAGTTCGTGTTGATACTGTTACACCTCGGAAATTTTCCGTTGGTACGCAAGTGAACGAATATCGGAAAGGGATTACGAGCAACGAGTTATCCAGGACTTAGTGATGTCTTGGAGAATAGTTATAACGTCCCTTAGGTTGGTATTGAAGTGTCGAACAAGTGTTGAGAAGGTTCCGCAAGGATCGGAGATCAAACGAAGTGATTAGAATAAGTTCAGTGAACTGATGAGTTTTACGGTTCATTATACAGACCGTATAATGTTTTACGGACCGTATAATGGACCGTAAAACCATCACAGAGGAGGTTGGTTGCTGGTGGAATTTTACAGTCAGTTATATGGACCGTATAACGCCGTCAAATGGCCACAGTGAAGGGGTGCAGGCAAACCCATTTCACGGTCTATTATACGGACTGTATAACCATTATACGGACCGTATAATGGACCATATAGTGGAACCCGACAGATCAGTGGAATGTTATTAAATAAAGGACCAAGTTCATGAAATCATTTCAACATTTCCTCCCTCCCTCTAAAACATCTCTCTACATTTATTATACAAGTTTTCAAGGATTAGAAGCCATCAACAACATTAAATAAGTGAATCAAGAGTAAGAACCCATCAAGGATCATCTAAAGTCAAGAAATCCAAATGGAGAAAAACTAGGGTTTTGCTCAAGTGGAATATTACCAACTAAAGCTTGTTCCTACAGCATCTAAGGTAAGATTCATGATATTATATGTTGTTTAAGGTATTTGAGAGTTAAAATGCTTGGTCATTAGGAGAGTAGCAAAATGGGTTATGAATGATGAATAGTGACGTTTTTGAGACATAGTTTGAATTGAATCATGATTGTTTTTGTGTTGTGATATGAATGTGTTATACATGACGTTAAGATCATAAAATAGACATTTTATATGAATGGACGAAGTTGGGTGTTGTGACCATAAATAGGGATAAATGGAAGTGAATTAAGAATGTGGATGATGTAGATGACTAAAGGCTATTATTATGATGTTGTGAATGTATTGTTGACGTTTGGAAGTTGAATTACGATATGGAGGAATGTCGTATAAATAAAGGAAATGCTATCCGATTTTCTCTAGTTTTATCCATCTGTGCAAATTGTCGATTCTAATGATGGTACGACTTTGATAAAGGTAGAAACGTGAGCATCGGAGAAGTACGTGCAAGTGTAGAATAGTTCGACGAAAAGGTATGTAAGGCTAACCCTTCTTTCATAAGGCATGGTTCTTTGGCCAAACTCTTAAATCCTCTATATGAGTATGTTGTCTCCAAATGATTGACATTCCGAGCTCATACGCTCACAATCCTCGATACGTGCTACGAATGTACTCCGCACCCCACTGACGAGTAAGCATAAGATAGAGATGTAGCGAAAACGATGATGATAGTGATGACGATGATAATAATAATGATGCTAAAGGTGCCTACGGACTATTAGATGGTATGGATAACCCTGAAGCCTTGGTAGGGCCAGGTAGAAATAACATTGAGCCTTGGTTGGCCAAGTATGTATGAAACACCGAAACTTATGGTCGGGTACGCTATGTATGTATATAAGTGTATGGCTATGTATATAATATGAATATGAATGTGAAAAGACTACGCATATGAATGCGAATAGGGGCATGTATACGAATATGAGCACTATTATGAAATACGCATGAGAAATGGAAAGTTCCTATGAAAGGCAGGTAAGTGCCATGACGATCATACGATTGTCTTCCCTCTTATGCCACTTCATATATTGTCTATGATGCTTCTATATTGATGATAATCATGCTTTACCTACTCAGTACATTCTTCGTACTAACGTCCTTTTGTTTGTGGACGCTGCGTCATGCCCGCAGGTGCACAGGGAGACAGACTTGATCCATAGCTGCTTATTCGGAGATTACATAGCAGAGCTCCATTTCTTCCGAAGTCATAGCTTTTGGGAACTTATTCTTTTGTGTATATAATTATGGGCATAGCGGGGTCCTATCCCGCTTATGTGATACGTTATACTCTCCTTAGAGGCTCGTAGTCATGTGTATATGGTTAGACATGTCCGGCCTTGTCGGCCTATGTTTTGTATATCATTTTGTCGGCCACGTTGGCCCACGTACATTGATGTGGCATAAATGCCTACAACGATATAAATGGGTTGTTGTCCAAATGGGACTAGTTGACGAATGAATGGAAATGCATGTATAATTATGTGGCTCACCTAGATGTAAGTATAAGAGTAAGCTAAGAGGGTGCTCGGGTGGGTTAGCACCAGGTCGGGTCGTGACAAAGTGGTATCAGAGCAGTTCAGTCCTAGGGTGTGTCTACGAGCCGTGTCTAGTAGAGTCTTGGTTATAGGTGTGTTGCGCGCCACACTTATAAACAAGAAGCTGCGGACATTTTAGGAATAAATGACCTTCTTTCTTCATAAGAATCGTGCGATAGAGCTATGATGTAGGAAATTCTTGCTCCTAAATCGTGTGTTGTGTATTTCAGAGATGCCTAAAAAGGGAAAGGCTACGGCAGCCCAAAAGGGCAAGATGGTGGCAGAGAAGCGGGCTAAGAAAGCACCGCCACCGGTAGTAGAGGAAAGTGAGTCCCAGAGTGTGGCTCAATCTCAGTCCTCCCAGACAGTGCCTATTACTGAGGAGCGTGAGGGAGCCTCAGCTCCAGCTCCTCCACCGAATGCTTCTGGCCAAGATGTGAAAGAGGCCATTAATTTGTTGACCCAGTTGGTTGCGGCCCAGGCTCAGAGGCAAGGTTTAGGGTATGGTGATAGGGCTGTTAGTGGAAGGGCCCGTGATTTCATTACTTTGAACCCCCCGGAATTCTTTGGGTCAAAGCCGGAGGAAGATCCCCAAGACTTTATTGATGGTATGCTAAGGACGCTCCGGTTGATACATGCTTCAGACACCGAGTCGGTAGAGCTAGCGTCATATAGATTGAGAGATGTCTCGATCCAGTGGTATACGGTGTGGATGGCTTCACGGGGGGCCAATGCACCTCCCCCGGTATGGCAAGAGTTTGTTGATGCTTTTCTCCGTCACTATATGCCTCCAGAAGTTCGGCGAGCAAGGGCCGATAAATTCTTAAATTTGAGGCAAGGTAGTATGAGTGCCCTAGAGTATAGCCTCCACTTTAACTCCTTGGCTAGGTATGCTTCAGCCATGGTGGCAGATATGGGCGACAAGGTACACCGATTCGTAAAGGGCCTAGGGCCACACTTGATGGATAAATGCTTGACTGCGTCCCTTCAGGACGGTATGGATATTGCACGCATTCAGGCACATGCTCAGAACTTAGAAGAAAGCCTACAACAGCGGAGGAGTGAGCGTGAGCAAGATCGGGGACATAGCAAGAGAGCTAGAGCTTCGGGTCCGACAAGCGAGTTTAGAGGCGGACACAGGCAGCAGTTCCCTAGACATTCAGGCTATTCTATGACCAGTGCATCTCCTCGGTTTCCAGGCCAGAGCCTCGATAGATCTGCTCGTTCAGGGCCGAGTCCCAGTTATTCAGGACCTCAGTTAAGAGATAATTCAGGTCAGTCAAGGCCACATGTACCACGATGTTCCCAGTGTGGGAAGTTGCATTGGGGTCGATGCCGATTGGGCTTGGATGGTTGCTATTCATGTGGTCAACCAGGCCATATCATGCGTGATTGCCCCTCAGTACAGGGTAGAGGTAGGACCCAGCCAGCAGGGTCGGTAGCCGGATCTTCGGCATCTGTACGCCCTACGGGGCCAGGTTCACATGCGCCAGTCGGCCATGGTAGAGGTAGAGGCAGAGCTCCCAGTACTAGCGGTCCTCAGCACCGTATTTATGCTTTGGCTGGACGCCAAGATCTTGAGCCTTCTCCTGATGTGGTCACAGGTATATTATCGGTATTCTCTCATGATGTATATGCTTTGATTGATCCGGGCTCCACATTATCATATGTTACTCCATATATTGCGGGTCGATTTATAATTGAGCCGGAGTCTATCAAACCTTTTGAGGTGTCTACACCCGTGGGTGACTCTGTAATAGCTAGCCGAGTATATAGGAATTGTGTGATTGTGATTTGTGATCGTCGTACCATGATTGATTTGCATGAGCTAGAAATGGTAGATTTTGACGTTATTATGGGTATGGATTGGTTGGCTTCTTGTTACGCCCATGTTGATTGCCGAATGAAGATGGTTCGTTTCCAGTTCCCGGGAGAACCAGTCTTAGAATGGAAAGGGAATGCGGCATCACCAAAAGGTAGGTTTATTTCCTATCTAAAGGCAAGGAAAATGATCACAAAATGGTGCATTTATCATCTAGTACGAGTTCAAGATGTAGAAGCTGAGTCGCCAACTCTACAGTCAGTTCCAGTGGTGAACGAATTTCCGGATGTGTTCCCGGAAGAGCTTCCAGGCCTTCCTCCCGAACGGGAAATCGATTTTTCCATTGATGTGTTGCCAGGCACCACACCTATATCTATTCCCCCATATAGAATGGCACCCGCGGAATTGAAAGAGTTGAAGGAGCAATTGAGGGACTTGCTTGATAAAGGCTTCATTAGGCCTAGCTCATCCCCGTGGGGAGCACCCGTATTGTTCGTCCGAAAGAAGGATGGCTCCTTGAGAATGTGCATTGATTATCGGCAATTGAATAAAGTGACTATTAAAAACAAGTATCCTCTTCCGAGGATCGATGATTTATTTGATCAATTGCAAGGTGCCAAATGGTTTTTAAAGATTGATTTGAGGTCCGGGTACCACCAAGTAAGAGTTAGGGAGAAAGATATCCCTAAGACAGCTTTCAGAACAACATATGGCCACTTCGAGGTCCGAGTAATGTCGTGTCACACCCCGACCTTACTAGGGTGTGATGGGCACCCGACCCTTACTTAGGGCCGAGCGAACCCTCTGACGGTTGCTGTACATAAAATTACGTCAAACTCTTTAAACCAAATCAGGTAAAATACATAGTAAATTTTTTTTTTTTTGAAATATTCCTTCTCGAATCTTCCAAGCGAACAAATCTATAGTCATACACAATTCAATACACAACACAGACCAACATATCAGCTGATGGAGCCGCTTACAGACTGACACACCATACCCACGACGCTGTCTGCAAAGTCTCTAACATCATACAGAAACCATAACACGCATACCAAACCCTGACTCGGCAGTCCTCCAGGAGCAATTGGAGTTCGCCACCACTGCTGAAATATCTTTTATAGTGTCCTTATCTCGTCTGGGAGTACCTGCGCGGCATGAAACGCAGCCCCCAAAGAACAGGGGGTCAGTACAGAATATGTACTGAGTATGTAAGGCATGGAATACAGAAAGCAGAACCATAACGGGAACCAACAATACCAAGAGTAAGCATATTATCCAGATTACCAAATTACTTGCTTCTCAGACACAGTTCATACAGACCAATACCGATCATACAGACCGACACAGACTATACCAACCAATACAGATCATACAAGCCGTACAAAACAAACAAAGCATAACAAAATCATACAGAGCATACAGAATGCCGACATACTTACTTTCCAGACACAGATCGCACATACCAATACCAGATGTCAGAAGGAGTGTGGCACGTACAGAACGCACAGATAAGGTCATACGTCAGACGGAGTACAGAACGTACTGAATACTCAGATGATGTCATATATCGGACGGTATACAGAACGTACAGATTACTCAGATGGTGTCATATATCGGACGGAATACAGAACGTACAGATTACTCAGATAATGTCATATATCGGACGGAATACAGAACGTACAGATTACTCAGATGGTGTCATATATCGGACGGAATACAGAACGTACAGATTACTCAGATAATGTCATATATCGGACGGAATACAGAATGTACAGATTACTCAGATGATGTCAGAACATACAGAATACTCAGAATCGTATGTCACATATGCGTATAATAGAACCCGGCCCTGTGATATGGGACGCGGTAAACAGAATCATCATATATCAAATTCATGTATCATATATGCATATATCAGAACCCGACCCTCCAGTGAGGGGTGCGGTAACAGAGCCCGGCCCTCTAGTACGGGACGCGGTGAACAGACAGATCATATGCCATCCTGGCCACCAACCCGTATCATCATATCATCATACCATATAACAGAGCCCGGCCCGCCTATGAGGGACGCGGTGAACAATGCAGAAGAATGCGCACAATAACAGAACCTGGCCCGGGACGCAGTGAATCATATCGTAGCGGACACACGAGGACATAACAGAACCTGGCCCGGGACGCAGTGAAAGATACATTGAGTCATGCACGAGCAGAGTCGTGAGAAACCACATGCATAGGAATCAAGACACGACAGACCAGTATACCTACCGATACCTGGGGGCTCGGAACAGATTTCAGGTCAATCCGACGTAGTATGAGAAAGTTACGTGCGTTCGAAGTACAGAACGCTTTATAAGCGTTTCAGAAGCCTTTTTCGGGGAATCAGAGTCATAGTCATATCAAACACCTTCAGATGTCCTTACGAATCAGATCAAATAGAGATTTTGGAACCCTATGTACATACAAAAAGACCATGAACGTTTTTGGTACCGGAACCTCTTCGGACACTTCTAAACAGTCCGATGTCGTAAACAAAAGTTAGAGACGCTAAAGCTTACAGAGAACATTCATATTGGATACTCACATCAGAGTACTTATATCAGAATACTCATAGTAAATTACTGATAATAGAACACTTACATCAGAAATCATGTTTCAGAATGCTTATGTCGACTACTTATTTCAGAAGACTCATATCATAATACTTTATCCGGACACTTATATCAAAGCACTTACGTCAGATTACTTATATCAAAATACTCATATCCAAATACTTATATCAAGGACTAACATTAAAACACTTATATCAAAATATTTATATCAAAATACTCACGTCAGAATATTTAAATCAAAATACGAATATCAGGATGCTTATATCAAGTACTTATATCCAATTACTTATATCCGAGGGTGAGCCAGAATCATAAACTCAGATCAAGAAGTGACTTAGAATCATAACCAGTCTCAGAATCACAGAACAGAGTTACCCCAAAGCAGCATATCACATCATACCTTACTTGGCTCTAGGACATGCCAGAGAATGAAACGGTAAGCCTTACATACCTGCGCCGCGACCAACTAGTTACGCTTGTGCCTCCAACTTGTTAATCTACATTCAAGAGGAATCATCCATTCATTAGATTCGTTGTCACATACTTGCCCTAATCTTTCAAACACATTCATTTATATTCTGCCGGAATTTCGGCAGGATCTCCCCTGTAAATGTACCAACCCCGAGAATATGGCTCGGCCCAATTCAGCAACAACAATCCAGGAAATCAACCCGGCCAAACCAACAACAATACCAACAACAACAATAAGAGGTTCAAAACACATTCTAACATTAGTAGCTCTTTTATATACAATTCGACAATATTTCGTTTTCATTCAAATCAACCGCATACGATCGAACCAACATCAATATTCGTACACTCAAGTACTAATCCAAAACACTTAAACAAGATTCAAAAACACTTCGGACAACCCACAAAATGTTCAAATCAGCCCATCCAATACACAAGCAAATCCGAAATCTTCCAAGTCCAAGAAAACATCAACAATACATTTCTTTTCTTCCAAATTCATCAACTACACTAACAATCCATAATTTAACAACATTAGTCTTACAAATACAAGAAACCATATTAAGATCACATCAGGTACCAAAACAACCCACATGATTTCAAGTTCACTTTGAACCATTAAGCCTTCATTTTACAACATAGAATCTACAACACAACAACCCAAACATACTAAATAAAATTAATTCATTCCTTGAAACACAAAATAGTCAATTTTCGGCCAGCCCTTCAACACACAATTCCCATGGTTGTTCATTCATTCCTTCACACTACAACACATTCAAACATGCTAAATACAATTCATTCTTCATTCCTACACACTACTACATACATACGGCCAACACTTCCACATGCATAATTTCATTAATTGCTTTCATTTCCACATACCACAACATGTGCAAACCATCCATAAAACACATAAAGAAAATCAAACCTCACCTTTTTCCTTCAACCTTTCTAATCGGCTAGACTTGTTCATAACCACAACGAACGATTTTCTTGCTCCAACAACCGCTCCACGTTGATGAGGACCTTCTAATTGATATGAGAGCTAGAAGGAACAAATTTTTCATGACCATTTTATGGGGCTGGTTCGGCCAGCCCCCCCCCCCCCCCCCCTCCTAGCCGTTTTCTCCTATTTGTTTTTTCTTTTCTTTCATATTTCTTGAAACTTCTAGGAAATGAAATGGTGAAGTGTCTTGCCCTTCATGACTTGCATATATATATATATATATATATATATAGAATAGGCACATGGTGGTCACATGCCACTTAATCTTCCACCAAACTTTCTCAATTTTTCTAGATTTTGCCCAAGAGATGAAAATAATAGAGATGACTTAAGCTTTCATCCTTTGTGTCCATATAGAGTTTTCACATGTGGCCCTATGGCCCACACCTCACACATGGCCACATATGGCCATTTTCATGAATTTAAGTTTCCATAATTTCACTTCTAGCCCTTAATTTTTCATAAAATGCCTAACTTTCCATAATTCACTTTTGACCCCAAATTTTTCTTATTCCAATTTTATCCTTAACACTCCATGCCAATGAAAAGATGAATATGCAACTTATGCATTTTTAACAAAAATTGAAAAAATTTACAACCTTATCCTTAACTTGTCGCAATCGACTTAGAATATTCCAACGTACCAAGTACGGGATATAACATGTCGTTTGGGTTAACTAATGCACCGGCAGCGTTTATGGGCTTAATGAATAATGTATTCAGACCTTTTCTAGATCTATTGGTGATTGTATTCATCGACGATATCCTGGTGTACTCTAGATCCGAGACGGATCATGCGGAGCATCTGCGTACAGTCCTTGGAGTTCTGCGAGCTCGAGAGTTGTTTGCAAAATTCACTAAGTGTGAGTTTTGGTTGAACTCAGTATCATTTCTGGGCCATATTGTTGTAGCTGATGATATTCGGGTGGATAGCCAAAAGATTGAGGCCGTGAAGACTTGGCCAAGGCCCACGACTCCTACGGAGGTTCGTAGCTTTTTGGGCTTAGCAGGTTATTACAGAAGATTTGTTGAAGGTTTCTCTTCTATTTCTGCACCGCTCACAAAGTTGATTCAGAAGTCAGCTAAGTTTCAATGGACAGATGCCTGCGAGCGTAGCTTCCAAGAGTTGAAAGATAGATTGGCTTCTGCCCCAGTCTTGACACTTCTAGAGGGATTGGAAGGGTATGTTGTTTATTGCGATGCTTCAGGCGTCGGGCTAGGTTGTGTACTGATGCAACACGGTAAGGTGATTGTGTACGCTTCTAGGCAATTGCGGAAACATGAACAGAATTACCCGACCCATGATTTAGAATTAGCCGCAGTGGTCCATGCATTAAAGATATGGCGACATTATTTATATGGTGTCCATGTGGATGTTTATACATATCATAAGAGCCTTCAGTATATCTTCAAGCAGAAAGAGTTGAATTTGCGACAACGACGATGGTTGGAGTTGCTAAAGGATTACGATGTTGATATCTTGTATCACCCCGGAAAGGCTAACGTTGTGGCTGACGCTCTTAGCCGCAGATCCATGGGAAGTCTAAGTGATGTACGACCAGAAAAGAAAGAGATGGCCCGTGAGCTTCAACAGTTAGCGAGCCTAGGAGTCCGAGTAGTGGACTCAGGTAGCAGCGGAGCTACTATTCATAATTCAGCAGTTTCATCGCTAGTAGCGGAAGTAAAAGAGCGACAATATGAGGATCCCATGCTAATGCAGTACAGAGATACACTCCCTCAGAGGGAGGAGTCATCATTTGATATTTTGGGAGACGGAGTTCTCCGATGTCGAGGCAGGTTATGTGTTCCCGATGTGGTAGGTCTACGTCACCAAATATTGAGGGAAGCTCATTGTTCCCGTTACTCCGTGCACCCCAGAGCGACGAAAATGTATCATGATCTTAAGTCTATATACTGGTGGAATGGAATGAAGAAATATATAGCGGAATTCGTAGCTCAGTGTCCTAATTGCCAACAAGTGAAGATTTAACACCAAAAGTCGGGTGGATTATTGCAAGCTATAGAAATCCCAACTTGGAAGTGGGAAGTGATTATTATGGATTTCATTACAGGGTTACCCCGTTCTCGACGTAAGTATGATTCCATATGGGTGATTGTGGATAGACTCACAAAGTCAACTCATTTCTTACCGGTCAGGACGACCTATGTGGCAGAAGATTATGCGAGGCTTTATCTTAAAGAGATAGTGAGACTCCATGGCGTTCCGGTATCTATTATCTCCGATAGAGGGACCCAGTTCACAGCTAAATTTTGAGAGTCTTTCCAAGAGGGTATAGGGACCCAAGTGCGCCTTAGCACGGCGTTTCACCCACAGACCGATGGGCAGGCCAAACGCACCATCCAGACTCTCGAAGATATGTTACGATCATGTATGATAGATTTTGGAGGAAGTTGGGATGATCATTTGCCACTCATTGAATTTGCTTACAATAATAGTTATCATTCTAGCATTCAATGGCACCGTATGAGGCTTTATATGGGCGAAAATGTAGATCCCCAATTGGGTGGTTTGAAACCGGAGAAACTAAGTTGATAGGGCCAGACTTGGTCCAGCAAGCAATAGAGAAAGTTAAGCTCATACAAGATCGGTTGCTAGCGGCTCAAAGTCGTCAGAAATCCTATGTGGATAATCGTCGAAGAGACTTAGAGTTCGAAGTGAAAGATTGGGTATTCTTGAAAGTGTCGCTGATGAAAGGCGTGATGAGATTTGGCTAAAGGGGGAAGCTCAATCCCCGGTATGTTGGGCCATACGAAATTGTACACAAGATAGGCAAAGTGGCCTATGAGTTAAATCTACCTCCAGACTTGGAGTCAGTTCATCCAGTATTTCATGTTTCGATGCTTCGGAAATGTGTTGGAGATCCTACTAGGATCGTCCCAGTGAATGATGTGCAAGTGACAGAGAAATTGACTTATGAAGAGATACCCATTTCCATACTAGATAGGCAAGTACGAAGACTTAGAAACAAGGAAGTGTCCTCAGTTAAGGTCTTATGGAGGAATAACAATCGAGAGGAAATGACATGGGAAGCGGAAGAAAGTATGCGGTCCAAATACCCACATTTATTTCAGCCCTTGGAGGAAGTCCAAGATGAGACGTCAAGATCATAAGGTATGTATGTTTCGTTTTTATGCTTTTGGGTCGTGTGTGGCCAAATTTTAAATGCTATTGTGTTGTGGCCCTGTGAGGCATCGATATTATGGGTTGTTGTGACAGGTTGGTAGTGCCATATTATAGGGGAAACTCTGGCGACAATTCTATAGAATCCCCGAGTGCCTAACATTCGAGGGTGAATGTTCTTAAGGGGGGAAGAATGTTACACCTCGAAAATTTTCCGTTGGTACGCAGGTGAACGAATATCGGAAAGGGATTACGAGCAACGAGTTATCCAGGACTTAGTGATGTCTTGGAGAAGCGTTATAACGTCCCTTAGGTTGGTATTGAAGTGTCGAACAAGTGTTGAGAAGGTTCCGCAAGGATCGGAGATCAAATGAAGTGATTAGAATAAGTTCAGTGAACTGATGAGTTTTACGGCTCATTATATGGACCGTATAATGTTTTACGGACCGTATAATGGACCGTAAAATCATCACAGAGGAGGTTGGTTGCTGGTGGAATTTTACGGTCAGTTATACGGACCGTATAAATTTATACGGACCGTATAACGAACCGTCAAATGGTCACAGTGAAGGGGTGCAGGCAGACCCATTTCACGGTCTATTATACGAACCGTATAACCATTATACGGACCGTATAATGGATCGTATAGTGGAACCCGACAGATCAGTGGAATGTTATTAAATAAAGGGCCAAGTTCATGAAATCATTTCAACATTTCCTCCCTATCTCTAAAACATCTCTCTACATTTATTATACAAGTTTTCAAGGATTATAAGCCATCAACAACATTAAATAAGTGAATCAAGAGTAAGAACCCATCAAGGATCATCTAAAGTCAAGAAATTCAAATGGAGAAAAACTAGGGTTTTGCTCAAGTGGAATATTATCAACTAAAGCTTGTTCCTACAGAATCTAAGGTAAGATTCATAATATTATATGTTGTTTAAGGTATTTGAGAGTTAAAATGCGTGGTCATTAGGAGAGAATAGCAAAATGGGTTATGAATGATGAATAGTGACGTTTTTGAGACATAGTTTGAATTGAATCATGATTGTTGTTGTGCTGTGATATGAATGTGTTATACATGACGTTAAGATCATGAAATAGACATTGTATATGAATGGACGAAGTTGGGTGTTGTGACCATAAATAGGGATAAATGGAAGTGAATTAAGAATGTGGATGATGTAGATGACTAAAGGCTATTATTATGATGTTGTGAATGTATTGTTGACGTTTGGAAGTTGAATTACGATATGGAGGAATGTCGTATAAATAAAGGAAATGTTGTCCGATTTTCTCTAGTTTTATCCATCTGTGCAAATTGTCGATTCTAACGATGGTACGACTTTAATAAAGGTAGAAACATGAGCATCGGAGTAATACGTGCAAGTGTAGAATAGTTCGACGAAAAGGTATGTAAGGCCAACCCTTCTTTCATAAGGCATGGTTCTTTAGCCAAACTCTTAAATCCTCTATATGAGTATGTTGTCTCCAAATGATTGACATTCCGAGCTCATAAGCTTACAATCCTCGATACGTGCTATGAATGTACAACGCACCCCATTGACGAGTAAGCATAAGATAGAGATGTAGCGAAAACGATGATGATAGTGATGACGATGATAATAATAATGATGCTAAAGGTGCCTACGGGCTATGATATTCACATGTGCCTATGAAGGATTATAATGACACCCCGAGCTTATAATGCCGGGTAGAATATATGTATATGGATGTATATATATATATGTATGTATATGATTACGTAACGCGCGCACACATCTGCAGATGGTACGGATAATCCTGAAGCCTTGGTAGGGCCAGGTAGAAATAACATTGAGCCTTGGTTGGCCATGTATGTATGAAACACCGAACCTTATGGTCTGGTACGCTATGGATGTATATAAGTGTATGGCTAAGTATATAATATGAATATGAATGTGAAAAGACTACGTATATGAATGCGAATAGGGGCATGTATACGAATACGAGCACTATTATGAAATACGCATGAGAAATGGAAAGTTCGTATGAAAGGCAGGTAAGTGCCATGACGATGATACGATTGTCTTCCCTCCTATGCCACTTCATATATTGTCTATGATGCTTCTATATTGATGATAATCATGCTTTACCTACTCAATACATTCTTCGTACTGACGTCCTTTTGTTTGTGGACGCTGCGTCATGCCCGCAGGTGCACAGGGAGACAGACTTGATCCATAGCTACTTATTCGGAGATTACATAGCAGAGCTCCATTTCTTCCGGAGTCATAGCTTCTGGGAACTTATTCTTTTGTGTATATAATTATGGAAATAGCGGGGTCCTGTCCCGCTTATGTGATACGTTATACTCTCCTTAGAGGCTCGTAGTCATGTGTATATGGTTAGACATGTCCGGCCTTGTCGGCCTATGTTCTGTATATCATTTTGTCGGCCACGTTGGCCCACGTACATTGATGTGGCATAAATGTCTACGACGATATAAATGGGTTGTTTTCCAAATGGGACTAGTTGACGAATGAATGGAAATGCATGTATAATTATGTTGCTCACCTAGATGTAAGTATAAGAGTAAGCTAAGAGGGTGCTCGGGTGGGTTAGCACCGGGTGCTCGTCGCGGCCCCGAGTCGGGTCGTGACAGATACGGTAGTGTTATTAAGCCGGAAGCGGCTGCCCGAAAGGGTCATCGTTATTAAGTCGGAAGCGGCTGCCCGAAGGGGCCATCGTTATTAAGCCCGAAGGGGCCATCATTATTAAGCCGGAAGCGGCTGCCCGAAGGGGCCATCATTATTATGCCGGAAGTGGCCGTCCGAAGGTAATATTGTGATACTCGCCGGAAGCAGCTGTCCGAAAGGACCATTCTGTTAATATGTCGGAAGCGGCATGTGTGTTGGATTGCATTATTTATTTAAAGATTGTTTTGAGACTTCATATGCACATTTATGTTTCTTCCAGCGAAGGCGGCAGGTATTGAGTTACGTTGCGATTTCTTCTCTCCTAAGTCAAATTATGATTATGACCTGTTACAACCTTACATACTCAGTACATTGTCCGTACTGACGTCCTTTTGCCTGGGGACGCTGCGTTCATGCCCGCAGCCCCAGATTGTTTGGCAGGTTAAGTGTATAGCTAGGATGCTTGGACGTCAGCTGGGATTGGCAAGTTCCACCGCATTCTGGAGCTTTGCTAAGTCATGTATCGATATGTATTATTATGGGTATGTCAGGGCCCTGTCCTGACTCATAATGTTCAGTTTACTTCTTAGAGACTTCTGCAGACAGTGTCCTGTGGTATGTTATTCGAGATGTCGACAAAGTGATATCAGTTGAGTCATTTGTGGATTTTAAAAGAGTATGCATTTTAGATTATTTCAATTGGTTTAAAGTACTTATTTGATTGAAAGTTTTCATAATCGTTATAAAGATAATGACTTCTATTTGGAAAAGTTTCATGTTTTTAAAAGTTTTTGAAATTACAGGCTTTGATAGAGCGAATGTCTAAGGGTTCGCTCGATTCTGATGAGAGTCGGGTGCCCATCATGCCCTACCACTGTTAGGGTGTGACACAAAGACTGCTTTTTGGACCAGGTATGGACACTACGAATTCTTGGTTATGTCTTTTGGGCTTACAAATGCCCCAGCTGCGTTCATGGATTTGATGAACAGTGTGTTTAAGCCCTAACTAGACTCATTCGTCATAGAGTTTATTGATGATATCTTGGTGTACTCTAGGAGTAAGGAAGAGCATGAGAAACATTTGAGAATTTCTCTTGGAGTGTTGAGGGAGAAGGAACTGTATGTAAAATTCTCCAAGTGTGAATTCTTGTTGGCTTCAGTATCTTTCTTGGGGCATATGATCTCGAAAGAGGGTATTATGGTGGATCCTCAGAAAATTAAGGCAGTCAAGGAATGGGCTAGACCCACATCAGTAACTGAGATCCGTAGTTTTGTCGATCTAGCAAGCTACTATCGTCAATTTGTGAAAGGGTTTGCTTCTATTGCTTCTCACATGACCCGTTTGACTCAGAAGGAGGTACCGTTTCGGTGGTCCGACGAGTGTGAGGAGAGCTTTAAAAATCTCAAGACATTGTTGACTATAGCACCGATTCTAGCATTGCTCGTTGAGGGCAAGGATTTTGTTGTTTATTATGATGCTTCACGTTCTGGTTTGGGTGTTATTTTGATGCAGGAAAAGAAGGTGATTTTTTATGCTTCTCGACAGCTGAAGGTGCATGAGAAGAACTATCCTACTCATTATCTAGAGTTAGCAGTGGTGGTGTTTGCATTAAAAATCTTGAGGCACTACTTTTATGGTGTCCATTGTGAAGTGTACATAGAACATCGCAGTTTGCAACATGTGTTCACTCAGAAGGATTTGAACTCTAGACAGCGGAGGTGGATGGAACTGCTGAAGTATTATGACATCACTATTTTGTATCACCCTAGTAAGGATAATATGGTAGCTGATGCATTTAGCCGGAAGTCAGCTAGTATAGGTATTCTATCCACCCTGGTGTTACTAAAATATATCATGATTTAAGACAACATCACTGGTGGACTAGGATGAAGCGGGATATTGTAGAGTTCATTGTGTAGTGTCTAAATTGCCAACAGGTGAAGTATGAAACATCAAAAACTTAGGGGTACATTGTAGAGAATGCCCATTCCAGAATGGAAGTGGGAAAGAATAGCCATGGAATTCGTAGTGGGTCTTCCAAAGACACTGGGAAAGTTTGACTCTATCTGGGTTATTGTTGACAGGTTGACTAAGTCCGCTCACTTTATTCTAGTAAAGATAACTTACGATGCAGAGAAGTTGGCTAAAGTTTACATTCGGGAGGTGCTTAGACTCCACGGGGTTCCTATCTCCATCGTGTCCGATAGAGGTACCACGTTAACATCCAGGTTTTGAAAGTGTTTGCATGAGGAGTTGGGTACGAGGTTGTTATATCCCGTATTTTTATACATTGGGACATTTTAAGCTAAACGCGACAAGTTAAAGACAAGACTATTTTAAGGTACGAAGTAGAGACTTTAACTTCCGATTTCGTTTCAAGTCACGAGTTGCCCATAAAATTTCATTTGGTATAGAAGTATTAATGGAAAGTTGGGACTAAATTAACCATGATTAGATTATTAAGTGGGATTAAAAACTTAATCAGTCCATTAAAATAGCCATAAGTGGCTGTGTAAGTTATGTTGAGTTGGTCATTGAAAATTGACTCAAGCTTGGGTGGGACACATGTCCAACTTGTGGACTACATATATAAGTGAAAATACTGATTCATGGTTCAACTAGATAATCATTTCACCTTCACAAGTTGAGAGAAATCAAGAGATAGAGAGAGAAGCTCTCGGCTATGGCTGGCCGAGAATGAACTCCAAGGTTTGATAAAAAAAAAAATTCTCAATCAATTCAACTCCTTACCAAGTGCATAAGAACGTGTAGTAGTTGTTGGAAAGAAACAAGGAGGTGTGGCATGGCAATAATGTTGAAATTCGGCCAAGGTTGAAGAGTAAATTGTAAGGTAAGAATGATCATTTTTCATGTATTGTATGATGATTTGAATGTAGAGTTTGTGCATGTTGTTGTTGGATTGTTGTTGTGGTTGAAGCTGAGATGAGCCGTGAGCTTAGGTGAAGCCATGCTTGGTTTTATTTTGCATATATTGTAGATGAGTTGAATGTGTATCAACCTATGAAAAGGAACAAAGATTGTAAGAAGTTTTTGTGTGGTTATGTTGAAGCCGTGTAGGGGATGGTTTAGAGGGATTAATGGAATATTTTATGTGATGCTTTAATTGTTGTTGTTATGGAGATTGTGGTGCATTGTATTCCTTATGAATATGTGAGTTGAGGTGTAAAAAAAATGATTTATGTTGAAGTAGAAAAACAGTCCAAACTGTGGACTGTTTTAATGAAAGGGGTAGATTAGTGTATTTTGAATGTTGATTGTTGTTATGGACGTTTAGTGAAGAAGGAGCTAATGATTCAAGATGAAATTGAAATGGTTTGTGGGCTGTTGTAAGAATTAAAATGATGCTAAAACAGTTCTAATAATCATATAAGTAATGTTGTGTTGTTGTCGTTGTAATTGAAGTTGGAAAATTTCGAATTGAAAATGGTAATGTTGTTGGGCTGTTTGGCCGTGAATAGGGGACTGTTTTAAATAATCCCGGGTTGGTACTTGAAAGTATGACTAACAATATTAGCTTGGAATACTAGTTGGGTTGAATGCGAACGAAACGTCGTCAAAATGTTAGAAAGGGATTATTATCGTTAAAATACAGGTACTGAATTCCCTCGTGGACTAATCGTAACTCTTGATATCTTGAAATAGGATAAGGTACTATTAGGCAGCGAGTACGAGTTATAATACGACTAAACGCTAAAGGTATGTAAAGCCTAATCCTTCCTTCTTTTGGCATGTCTTAGACGTAAGTAAGAAATGATATGAGCCTTGGGGTAAACTCTACTCTCTAGTTCCAAGAATGACTTATGATTCTATTCATTCCTTAATGTTATTGTCACGAGCCTACTATATGATTGACTAACAAATGATGTATGGAAATTCCTACTCTTAAAGAATTGCATAATTAGAGTCATATTTGACTTTCAAAAGCCATATCATGTTAGATTGATACATGTATATGAATCCTGAAACATTCCTTGCTATGGTTTGTAATAAGATTTAGAAAGAACTGAATATGATTATTATCCTGACACTTGAAAGCTGATTAGTTACTTATCTATTGAGTCTCCAAAGATGATTTGCATGTATGTGGTTGCTTATTATTCTGCTCGTGCTTACCGTTACATCCTTCACTGAGTCCCGGGCCAGGACACGTTTTCGTGCGCATATTTACTATATTATTCACCGAGTCCCTCAC
This sequence comes from Lycium barbarum, assembly GCF_019175385.1. NCBI lineage: Eukaryota > Viridiplantae > Streptophyta > Magnoliopsida > Solanales > Solanaceae > Lycium > Lycium barbarum. The sequence goes on along the minus strand of NC_083347.1, from coordinate 70,298,386 downwards.
TAGAGGGCCGGGACACGTTATATATATATATATATATATATATATATATATATATATATATATATATGATAATATGATGGTATGATGATATGATGACATGATGTTACGGGGATGGCGGCCAGGATGGCATATGATCATTATTTCACCGAGTCCCTCACTAGAGGGCCGGGACACGTATATGTACATGTTTATAATGCTATGATTTTAATTACCGAGCCCCTCACTAGAGGGTCGGGACACGTTATATATGTTATGTACAGAATGATTATTCAGCTTTGACTACTAAACTCTATATTGATATTGGTATGAGGTTGATAAATATGAATTATGTTCAAAGGTAAGTTTTATGGATTTCTGTTTGTTGCATTAGATCCTACACTCCTTGTCTCAGTATGATTCTATGTACTGTATTTCATGCTTTACATGCTCAGTACATATTCCGTACTGACCCCCTTTCTTCGGGGGGGGGGGGGGGGGGGCTGCGTTCATGCCCGCAGGTACAGACGTTCGTTTCGGAGATCCGCCAGCCTAGGATATCTATTCAGCTACTTGGGATTGCTCCTTTGTTTCGAAGCCTAGCTTGTGGTATAAATCCCTTTTGTTGTATATATATGTGTTTGTTCGGGGTACGGCGGGGCCCTGTCCCGTCATATGATTCTGTCATTACTCTTAGAGGTCTGTGGACATTTGTGTGGGTCTGTATATAGTTGTTGTTTCGTTGTATGGATATGACTTATGTTTGGGGCGTACCCATTCGTAGTGGCAGCCTTGTCGGCTTGCATATATATATACATATGTTTGGGATGTTGCGTGTCGTGGCAGCCTTGTCGGCTTGCGTAGATATATATATGTTGACATGCATATATGTGACAGCTTTAAAATAACGTCTTGCCTTTTTATACAAATAAGTTCTCGATATGCTAGCTGTAGATGATTATAGTTAACAGGTGATATGAGTGTCCAACTCGGGCACTAGTCACGGCCTACGGGGTTGGGTCGTGACAGAGGTTAGCTATTAGCACCGCCTTCCATCCTCAGACTGACGGAAAGTCTGAGCGGACTATTCAGGTTCTGGAGGGTATGTTGCGTGCGTGTGTGATAGACTTTAGTTGGCATTGGGATCAGTTCTTGCCCTTAGCCGAATTTGCCTACAATAACAGTTATCACTCGAGTATTAAAGTGGCTCCATTTGAGGCGTTGTGTGGGAGGAGGTGTAGGTCTCCTATTGGGTGGTTCGATATGTTTGAGGTGAGGCCTTGGGGCACTGATCTTCTGAGAGACTCCCTAGAGAAGGTGAAGGTGATCCAAGCCAAGCTGTTGGTAGCGCAGAATAGGCAGAAAGAGTTTGTGGACCGCAAGGTCAGAGATCTTGAGTTTGAGGAAGGGGAACAAGTGCTATTGAAGGTCTTACCCATGAAGGGTCTGATGAGGTTTGAGAAGAAGGGCAAGCTTAGCCCGAGGTTCATTGGTCTGTTTGAAATTCTGAAATGTGTGGGGGAGGTGGCGTACAAGTTGGCTTTACCTCCGGGATTATCAAGTTCATCCGGTGTTCCATGTGTCGATGTTGAAGAGATACCACGGTGATGATTCCTATATTATTCGTTGGGAATTGGTGTTATTAGATAAAAATCTGTCATATGAGAAAGCTCCCATTGCTATCCTAGACGGGGATGTCCGCAAGTTGAGGTCCAAGGAAATAGCGAGTAAAAGTTCAGTGGAAGAATCGACCAGTGGAAGAAGCCACTTGGGAAACAGAGGAGGATATGTGTAGTAGATACCCTTAGCTTTTCGCCGAATCAGGTAACTCCTTCCTAGATTCTCATTCTTATCCGTTCGGGGACGAACGGTGTCTTAATTGGTAGCTGGTGTAACGACCCTTCCGGTCGTTATTGAAATTTAGGACTCCATTGGAAATACCGAGGTCGCGGTTGGATTCGTAGGTCGTTATTTTGTATGTTTGGATGTTGTGTTTTGTGTTTTAAGACCTTGGATTAAATGTGGGGTGGTAGGGGGAAAAACTGGACAGAAAACGACCACAAGGCCCAAAATGGACGGCTACAGCGGTGGGTTTACCGCTACAGCGGTACCGATGTAGCGGTCAACCATTTCTTTGGTGACTGCTGTGGCGGAAGGTTTACCGCTATGGCGGTACTGCTATAGTGGTGAATCGACTGCCATAGCGGTCAGTCAGTAAAGCGAGGGACCGCTGCAGCGGCGTAGCTACCGCCGCAGCGGTCGACAAGAGGCAGAATGCCTATTTTTAATGCCTTAGTTTTATTTTCTCATTCATAACACCCCAACACACTTCCTAACAAACACTTAGAAAGAAATTCCAAGCTAGGGCAAGTCAATATTTTGAGGTAAGTTCCATTGCTTCCATTCTATCATTCCATTCCCCTCCATGATTATAATTATCCTCATGGGTCTTTAATGGTGAAATTAAATTAGAAACCCTAGAATATTAATGGAACTTCTAAACTTGTTGGGTTATGATTATTGTCGCTTAGTTATCATCTAAATGCGCTTGTTAGTTGTTCTTGATTGTAAATTGAACATTTAGAGACATAAGATAAGTCATTAGAGACCTAAGGTTATATAAAAATGGTGTCTTGCCATAGAAAACTGCTTGTAATGAAAATATTGATGAATGTTGTTATAAATTTATGATTAATGGTTACTAGGAGTCTAAATAGGTTATTTATCACCAAGAAAATCATCCAACCCTTGGAATGGGGTAAGGGAAGGGTATTCTTGCATTGGAACATGTGATTGAGTATTATAACTCATTGGGTCCCCAATTTCTAGACTTTGAGCATTCTAAGGCTTTAAGGAAAGGAAAGGTTGTAGCAGAGTGACTTGCATTGTTCCAGCTCTGCTTTGAGGTAGGTTACGGTTTACTTGAGTTAGACTTTGGTTAGTTGAATGTACGTTTGTTATTTCATTTGGAGAAAGCATGTCTAGTATTTATTACGTGATATGGTGTGGTTAAGCTCCTATGTGTTTATGATTGAATGTTGTAGGCTTTATGCCATTATTCCTGTGTGATTTACTCTGCAGTGGTTGTATTGTGATGAGAAGTTAATATAGTCTTCTCGAGAGTATTGTGACATTAAAGATGAGGTGAATAGGGCTGTTGGGAAGGTATAACAATGCACATATGTGGCCTAGATTATGAGCTCGTGGTCCGAGGCTAGTTCCGGAAACGAAAGGTTATTGTTATATCCCACGCCCGAAGTTCGTTCCGAAGCGGAGGTTGTGCTCAGGTCCGAGGAGCGTTCCTGAATGAGTGGTACATAGACACCATGGGTCCCCTGCAGGTCATGACTACAGAGTTATAACATCAGACAGCATGTGTGTATAGTGAGTGGGGGAATAGTGTACTTTTATCTCCGTGGTAGTTAACGTGTTTGTGATTCTTGGCAATCCGGTGATTTGTATTGTTTGTCTGTGGTTGACTTGTTGGGTTACATTGATATTCGTGTATGATTGACTGGCTTGTTTATTTTATTGATTTCATATGATATGCATGATACTAATCTTTGTCGGCCTATGATGCTTACCGGTACATAGTGTTTATCCTAATACTACCTTGCTGCTTTCTTTGAGTGCATATTTTGATATAAAGACCGCTACTCGTCCTCACATCTAGCGTGGAGGAGATTTGCTAATAAATTTTGGGGTGAGCTTCTTCTCATGCGAGGCTGCCCGAGGGTCTTCTACTTATGATGTGCTTTCTTTTTTGGACATTATGGATATTCATTAGATAGATTTCAGTTCTTAGACGTGTTTTGGCTTACAGTCATGTACGATGAATTTCAAATTTTGGGGAATTTGTAATATTTAGACTTCCTCACTTATTTTAGTATGTTATGGCTTGACTTAACTAGCTTATTTGATGTGTGAATGAGTATAATCGTTTGACTTGTTTAATATAAAAACAGACTTTAATGAATAGAGATCTTGTGTGTTGGTTCGCCCACTAGGATTTAGTTGGGTGCCAGTCATGGAGGGTTGGGTCGTGACAAAACTCTTCATATGCTAAGATATATTCTTTTCTAAAGTTGACCCAAAATTTCCTGTCTAAAATCCTGCCAAATTGTTTTCAAATTTCTGACAAACTTATTTCATCGATTTGCTTGATCGCAGAACATTTAGGCAGTTGTTTGACACTTGTTAACAATACTCATTAAAATTATAGGGGTTCTATGACCTCTCTGAGCTTACGTTAATTTGCAAACGGCGTGAAAAGTTTTGAGGTGTAACAGTTCTTCTATCTTGCTTGCTGTTTCACTTTCCATAATCACCTTAGGATTCCTTTATCTTGATAGTTCATTAAGAGTTTGATGATTTAAAGAGGGTTCAATGAGTTCTGCTTTCTAGGCTTCTAAATCTTGATTTATTGATTGGGTTAGCTTCATTAAGCATCAAATTGATGATTAGAACCTATTATAGCATGATTCCTTCCTAATTAATGGCTAAATTATAGATTTGGAGTTAGGGTTTATACCCAAATTTGGGTGTTTTTCCTAATATCCGAAATTGAGTAAATTGTTGGTTCTTCTAGCTTGATATTGATTATAATTGATCACCTAGAGCTTCAATTTCATATTGAGACCTTTAGATTCCTTATTTCACCTTTCTAGTTCATAAACCCTATTCCATAGGATGGGAATTTGGGTCCTGAATAGAAGTAGGGTTTGAATGATATTGTTCTTGATTCTAATTTCATGATTTGAATATGTTAGACTTTCATTATCTCGAGGCTCAACGGAAAGGGAAAACTAAGGAGTGATTGTTAGAAACATTGTTGTTCGGCCTTCTAGGTAGGTTATGGTTTACCTTGTAGCGAGACTTCGATTAGCGAAACGTATAGTTAGATGATATTGTCTGAGAATGCATGTAAACCTTCGGGTATGAAGTTGGGTTTGATATTGTCTTAGGTTGGGCCTTGTTATGTGATTTCGGGACTAGCCACCCCATTGCGTAGTTGACTTATCTTGTTCTATTTATTTATAAGCTCGCTGCCATGTTGAGACATTGGATGTTGGTGATTGGAGATATATTATGGCTATGATATTGCGGTACTTTACTTGATTGATATCGAGATGAGAATAGTGATTCCATTGTGGCTTATTGTGCAGCCTTATCATTTATATTACTTGTGTGCCCTGGGAGGTACTGTTGAGAGTTGTGATTCCATTGTGGCTTAATGTGTAGCCTTATCATTTATATTACTTGTGTGCCCTGGGAGGTACTGTTGAGAGTTGTGATTCCATTATGGCTTATTGTGTAGCCTTATCATTGATATTACTTGTGTGCCTTGGGATTTATAGTTGAGAGTTGTGATTCCATTGTGGCTTATTATGTAGCCTTACTATTGATACTACTTGGGTGCCATGTGTTGTACAATTTCATATAAAATTGGTTGTTGATATCACATTTCATCATATTCATATGCATTTCCATGATACACTGACATATGCATGGTTCTAGTACTGATGATGGTATGTGAGAAAGTGTAGCCTTCGAGGTTTCTGCCGGAAAGCGTATAAGAGAGATGAGTGTTCGTTGCCTGAGATTTATTGCCGAGAACGATGGAATGTCCGAGGCCCGAGGTCTTTTTCGGGATCATGAGAGTGTGCTCGTGATCCAAGGTCATATTCCAGATCGAATATTACATGGACTTCGCGGGTCCCCCTATGGGTCATGATCGCCAAGATGTGGAGTTACTCCGTCTGGGACATATTGTACAAAGATGCATATACATTGCATTCATCCTACATATATTATTACATTGCATTATATCTTTGTTCCTGTTGATTGTCATGATACTATTGGGATATACTGGTTCAGATTGATTATACTGAAACTTGGCACAGTTGGTTTTAGATGCTATAACATGAGAGATGACTTGTTCTGTGGATATGTATTCGTGGTGACTTGTACTTGTTTGTTTATGTGTTTTTCTTGCTTTGTTGTCTTTATATACTTTAACTAGTCTTAGTCAGCCTATGATACCTACCAGTACTTGTTGTTTGTACTGACCTGCGCTTGCTGCATTCTTTTATGAATGCAAAGTACTAGGTGAGATAGACTTCTACTCCTCGTGGCTGATATTTGAGGATTGCTGATTCGAGTCTTTCAGGGTGAGCATGAGGACGTTCGCTGCCCGAAGACTCTTTCTATCATTATGTCTTTATTTCCATTCTGAGACATGATCTATTGAGACTACTATGTATTATTATGATTCAAACTTGTAGTATTTAGTTAGATGCTCTTGTATAACCAGACCAGATACTGGGGCGGATTCCATTTACTTCCGCATTTTCTTATTTATATTATATTTGTACACTTCTTCCGCTATTTTCTATTATTTGTGAATTTTGAGGTAAGGGTTCCGCTACCGAGGTGGGAAAGGTAGGTGGTCGCACGACTTAGTGAAATTGGGTCATGACAGAAACTTGAAATAGGGGTTTGAAATCTTTCCCGGCCTAACTTACTCATCGCAATTATGAGGCCCAGCTCTTGAGAACGGTCCACTATGACCCAGATATCGCGATCGCGACAGGGCCCATAAAGAACGCGATTAACTAGCTGACTAGGCCAAGACCCCAATTCCCTTTCTCGAACACGTGTAGATAGTCGCGATCATGACACTCCTGGTCCCCACAGCCATGGGAACGCAATCCTTCCTACACGATCGCGTAGAAGGACACCACAAACTGATGAAACTAGATTTTTCTAGTTTTTCCCAAATCGGATCAAACACCAAAAACTCAATCTGAATTCCCTGGTCACAAATAAAATATGTATTTCAGTCATATAACACGCAACTAACTCGATCACATACTCAAAATCCCCCAGAAGAGGTCATCTTGACCCGATGCTGACCAAGGTAAACACCAAAATCCTTACTTCCCAACTGTTACACCTCGGAAAATTTCACGTTGGTACGCTAGAAAATGAATTAATGATGTGTGCGAGGAGTGCGAGTGTATAATGTTTCATGGGAAATGTATGTAAAAGGATGTGGATGATTAGAATGAAAAGTCGAGAAATGAGAAAAATTGAAAGTTGGCAAAACTGCCCAGTGGTCGTATATTGCAAAATACGGACCGTAAAGTGCTATACGGTCCGTAAACTGGCAGTCGTAAACTGCCATGCAAAAGCTTCAGCCTTCTGCCCAGTGGTCGTATAGTGCAAAATACGGACCGTAAAGTGCAATACGGTTCGTAAACTGCCAGGTCGTAAACTGGCATGCCAAACTTCAACTTTCTGCCAGCCGAGGAAATGGCTAAATACGCCATGACATGTAATACATGTAAATTGTGCACGCTACCTCATTCGGCCCGAGGTGGGCCCATTGTTCCCGGATTTTCCTTATTGTTCCGTTTGACTTATTTTGAAGCAGAATTCAAAGGAAACTTTTGACCCTTGTCCCGATTATCAAACGATAAGTACCGTACCATTCTAATGGAAATATGTCTATGATGACCATGATAATGATGATGCTAAGAAAGAGAATACGTCTATGATAAGTATGACAAGAATGATTCCATGACTAAGAGTCTTAGGCTAAGGACCCAATGTCAATACGAAAGTATCAAACTAGTTCTTGATTTTTAATTCTATTCCTTGGTTATGACACTATCTTCTAAAGATTGCAAAGGCATGATCCCCAAGTCGTAAAGTCTCAAATGTATATGATAGATATGTTGACGATATGTTCCTACTATGAATATGACAATATGACAATGTTAAATTATTTCTGGATATCTCAACTCTATTATGGGTAATGACTACTTTAAAGGTTCCAAGTATATGAAACGATGCCTTATGACCCTATTTTATGTTTTCTCATAAGGACACTCTTCATTGATAGTCTCGCCTTATGATACTAGTTCCTTCAAGGTGAGGCAAAGCGGTCACGGTTATACCATAATGTAATCGGAGGTCACCGACCTTACGTCACTCCGATGGATACATGGTTTTCTTTGGGCTCTCCTGCATGCTTATATGACACATGTATATGAGATATGAATATGTACATGGGGTGGGGGAAGGGATACAAGGGGGATGGGAGGGTAAACATGTTTCATTGCCACCTGGTCAGCTGGCTTATCATCCCGGACGGGGGATGCCCGGACGCGGGATATATGGGCGAGCCGATGTATTTCGGCGCAATGTGGGCGAGCCGACATTGTTCGGTGCTATGATATTACATGATATACTATGATATGCTATGACATGATACGATGTGAAATAATCTCTACTTTCTATGAACATGAAAAAGAAATGCTTTCAAAAGACGGACAAGTATGCATGGTATCCGGCCTGAAAAGGGTATTCCTATGTACAGGTTACTTTCTTGTATCACTATATGTCCTATGATCCCATGATATTGTTGATCATACCTTATGTTTCTGTTTGTATTATCTTCCATGCCTTACATACTCGGTACACTATTCGTACTGACGTCCCTTCTTGTGGACGCTGTGTTTCATGCCGCGTAGGTCAGCAGGTAGGCGGATTTGATTCCTAGGAGCTCGATCAGCAGTACTTGGTAGCGCTCCAGTTGTTCCGGAGCCTCATTTCCTGGGTACTATTTTTGTGTATATATTCGGGCACGGTAGTACTCGGTCCTTCCTATGTATATGTGTACTATGTTTAGAGGCTCGTAGACAGATATGTACAGTTAGATGTTATGCACTTCTGATGGTCCTCGTCGCTGTATAATTAGTTAGTAAAGTTTGTTAGCCTATGTTTATAATTATGCTGCTGATGTTAATAGTAAGCAACGAAAAAAAAATAATACGGTGATGTTCATACGGCCCACTTAGTACTAAGAATACGATATGAGATAGGGGGTGCTCGGTACAAGTATCGGGTACTCGTCGCGGCCCCTAGTTGGGTCGTGACAGAAGTGGTATCAGAGCAGTTTGGTCCTAGGGGATTGTCTACGAGCCGTGTCCAGTAGAGTCCAGTTTATGGGTGTGTAGCGCGCCACACTTATAGGCAGGAGTCTGCAGGGCATTTAGGAAATATGACCTTCTTTGTCTTCTAGATCGTCCGATAGAGCTATGCTACTAGGCTCCCTTATTCTTTTCCTAATCCTATGTTATGGTTTCAGTAATGTCGATGAAGAGAGCAGCTTCAGATAGTGGGGGCACCAAGAAGGCCCCTAGAGTATCTCCAGAGCCGAGTAAGGGGAGCCTCGGCTATTCGATTGAGACAGATCCGTCGGAGGACCCAGCCACAATTCCTCCAGAGTTCCTGACCCCCAGAGCAGAGGATCCCACGGAGGACAGCTATGATACAGATCCGTCGGAGGACCCAGCAACAATTCCTCCAGAGTTTCTGACCCCTAGAGTAGAGGATCCCGCGGAGGGTAGCTATGATACGGATCCCTCGGAGGATCCGGCGACGATTCCTCCAGAGTTTCTTACCTCCACGGAGGAGGATAGTCATGACACAGACCCATCGGAGCATTCTTCTGGGACACCGGAGGAGGAGATTTCCGGGGACATACCAGCTGCTCCTGTGATGGAGCACTATGTCAGTCAGGCCACCTCGGAGAGTGCTACGGACTACTCCTGTCCTTTGTCCTGGTCATCAGTGAACCAGGAATCGCCTGGTTATCTATACTCTTACGATTCGGATGCGAGAAATGACGAGAGTCAATCGAGCGGAGAGCAGACAGACGAGGATGAGGAGCATACATCACATGGAAGCTCCCCGGACCAGGCTCGAGATTGATCGGCTACAGGTATATGAGATTTTCTTTGAAATTTTCTATGTATACGTAATCTTTGCAAAATGCTAATTAGTGACGGCAGACGGAAATTCAAAAGGGGCCAAAGACTTAGCGGTTGTGAGTAATGGCGATTGAGATGTCTGCGCCACCAGTGCGAATTTAGAAACCTTGGATAAAAGATAATCATATGTATGGATGGGAGTAAATAGTGAAGATTTAAATAAAGGCAATATGGTAATTGTGTGGTCAGGAAAGTGAAGATAGGAGTGGGACCCGCTGTGAGGACATTTTGGGAAGTTGTTAGAACCCCGACTTACCTTAAATTATGTGACAAAGGTCGTGCGGGGCAGTCGATATAATTATACCAGCATTCACGCATTTAAATGCACCAAAGTTTCGAGGTTAAGCGTGCTAAGGTGGGAGGATGGGTGACCCCCTAGGAAATATGCTGAAAATTTCATAAATGTGGGAACAAGAGACGAATGTGAAATGAGGTAGCCTAAAGTAAATTAGAGTGTGTGAAGTGGTTAAGAACCCTGTAGAAGTCGTGTAGGCTGAGACGGACTAGACTAGCAGAAGGGGAGAAAGCATGACAGAGCTTCAGGACTAGAGAAGGTTTGATTAGTGTTTGAAAGTGTTTGTAAGTAAAGTAGTGGTGGAAATGTATATGTGTACATGACATCTTATCTGTTACTGTAGAACACTAACAAACAGTGTCGCGATACATAGAATATGCTAGCTGAATGAAATTCAAAATACGTGATGAAGGATAAGTACGGATGTCACCGGGTAAGACCGATGCCGAACCCACACTAGTTAAGGCTAGAAGGCCCTGATGCGGTGATATACGGGAACATATCTAGTGAGGGGATAGATGCGGCAGACTCCACGAAGAAGGAATTACAATTGTACAAGATCGCAGAAGGCGACGATTATTTAAAGGGCATAGGCGTGCGTAGACCCTCTTAATAAAGGGGGGGGGGGGGGGCGAGAACATGTTAGACCTAAAATGGACTATGACGATTAAAGATCCAATAAAGGGGACTTATTAACGCATGGCCAACGTTCGGAGCTAACTCAATTGACCTACGACATAAAGGCAACCTAAGCTCCTAAAATGGATACGTTAAGCGACATGTGGGATATCTACGAAGGAGACCTCCCCGAAGTATTATAATACACTAGGAGGCCAGTTTAACATTCGAGGACGAATGTTCTAAAGGGAGGGAGGATGTTATATCCCGCATTTTTGTGCAATCGGATAATTTAAGATAATCGCGGGAAGACAACAAGCAAGGCCTTATTTTTATTTTGTTTGGCATATGAGTTGTTTATGAAAATTTTGAAGTGGGAATATTAAGAAAGGTCAAGGGTATAAAGGGAAATATTCGCAATATGACTCGTGGAAATATGGAGGAAGACGAAGGGCGAATTTGGAAATTGGAAAAATAATTTTTTCATGAATTGTAGAAAAAAAATGTGTGGACTTGAGTTTGGGCCAAGTTGGCAATCCAAATTGGTGTGGGCTTAAGCCCACATCAAAGGTTAATGAATAATTTAAAAGAAGACCAAGTCTTCGTAAATTCATATAATTCTCTAGAATTTTCAAGAAGTGGAAGAACAAGAAAATGAGGAGAAAAACCTAGAGGGCCATTTCGGACAAGTGCAAAAATCAACAAGAAAATTGACAACAATTCCTTCAAAAATCATTTTCTACCAAGTGGAGGGTCCTTAACAAAGTAGAGTTGTTATTGAAGCAAGAAAAACACAAATTCATAAGTTGGAAATTCAAGCAAGTTGGAGAATCAAAGAAGAAGGTAAGGATTCATCCTTTTCTTATATGTTATGGATGTTGTGCATGTTGTAGTGTGTAAAAATGAGTGAAATTCATGAAGAACAAGAATATAGGTGTGTGGCCGTGCATGCCTATGTGTGTGTATGAATCATGTTTTAATTATTCTATCTAGTGTTTGGTTGTTATTGTTGTGGATGCTATGTTGATAATGGAAGTTGAATGATTTTGGAGAGGTTGTAGTTGTGTATGCATGATGTTGGCCGTGTAGTTTTGGTGTGGTGTGGAGGAAAATAATTTAAATTTATTTAGTGCGTTGGTTGTTGTTATGTGGATTCTATATTGCTAATAAAAAGCTTAATGATCTTAGAGAAATTATGGAAATTGGAGACTTGTGGTTGAAGTTTATGTAAATTGAATACTATGTTCTTACACGTATGGAAGACAATGATATTAGTATGGTATTGTTGGAACATATATTATAAGGTTGTTATTGTTTTTATTGGAGTTGGAAGGTTTTGAAGGAAGTAGTATATTGATTGAGTTATTATAATGTATCTTGGATTGAATATGGAAATTTTTAGTATGGTTGTTGACATTATGTTGATAGTTTGGCCGGGTTGAATTCCCGGGATTGTTGTTGATTGAAATTGGCCAAGTTGAACTTGGTCGGATGGAGTATTTACAGGGGAAATGCTGCCGGAATTTCGGTAGCCAAGTATTATCTTAATATTCCAATTCTAAATGCTCTAACCAAAGTTTGGTAAATATGACCAATTTGTAGATTGTGGCGGATTTGCAACTTGAATTTGGAATAGCATAAGGAGCGGAAAGAGGTATGTAAGGCTTCACCCTTCCTTCTATGGCATGTCTTAGACGTAATATGTTGGATATGAACCTCGGGGACAACTCTATTTTCCGGAATCCGCACCTAAAGTTTCCCCTCTTTCATTCAGTAGAATTGAATTTGAAAGTGTGCGAAACGTTGGAAAAACTTTCCAAACCTCTAGAACTTGCATAAATAGGACCCGACTACCTTGAAACCCTCACAAGTAACGCCATGACATGTAATACATGTAAATTGTGCACGCTACCTCATTCGGCCCGAGGTGGGCCCATTGTTCCCGGATTTTCCTTATTGTTCCGTTTGACTTATTTTGAAGCAGAATTCAAAGGAAACGTTTGACCCTTGTCCCGATTATCAAACGATAAGTACCGTACCATTCTAATGGAAATATGTCTATGATGACCATGATAACGATGATGCTAAGGAAGAGAATGCGTCTATGATAAGTATGACAAGAATGATTCCATGACTAAGAGTCTTAGGCTAAGGACCCAATGTCAATACGAAAGTATCAAACTAGTTCTTGATTTTTAATTCTATTCCTTGGTTATGACACTATCTTCTAAAGATTGCAAAGGAATGATCCCCAAGTCGTAAAGTCTCAAATGTCTATGATAGATATGTTGACGATATGTTCCTACTATGAATATGACAATATGACAATGTTAAATTATTTCTTGATATCTCAACTCTATTATGGGTAATGACTACTTTAGAGGTTCCAAGTATATGAAACGATGCCTTATGACCCTATTTTATGTTTTCTCATAAGGACACTCTTCATTGATAGTCTCGCCTTATGATACTAGTTCCTTCAAGGTGAGGCAAAGCGGTCACGGTTATACCATAATGTAATCGGAGGTCACCGACCTTACGTCACTCCGATGGATACATGGTTTTCTTTGGGCTCTCCTGCATGCTTATATGACACATGTATATGAGATATGAATATGTACATGGGGTGGGGGAAGGGATACATGGGGGATGGGAGGGTAAACATGTTTCATTGCCACCATGTCAGCTGGCTTATCATCCCGGACGCGGGATGCCCGGACGCGGGATATATGGGCGAGCCGATGTATTTCGGCGCAATGTGGGTGAGCCGACATTGTTCGGTGCTATGATATTACATGATATACTATGATATGCTATGACATGATACGATGTGAAATAAGCTCTACTTTCTATGAACATGAAAAAGAAATGCTTTCAAAAGACGGACAAGTATGCATGGTATCCGGCCTGAAAAGGGTATTCCTATGTACAGGTTACTTTCTTGTATCACTATATGTCCTATGATCCCATGATATTGTTGATCATACCTTATGTTTCTGTTTGTATTATCTTCCATGCCTTACATACTCGGTACACTATTCGTACTGACGTCCCTTCTTGTGGACGCTGCGTTTCATGCCGCGCAGGTCAGCAGGTAGGCGGATTTGATTCCTAGGAGCTCGATCAGCAGTACTTGGTAGCGCTCCAGTTGTTCCGGAGCCTCATTTCCTGGGTACTATTTTTGTGTATATATTCGGGCACGGTAGTACTCGGCCCTTCCTATGTATATGTGTACTATGGTTAGAGGCTCGTAGACAGATATGTACAGTTAGATGTTATGCACTTCTGATGGTCCTTGTCGCTCTATAATTAGTTAGCAAAGTTTGTTAGCCTATGTTTGTAATTATGCTGCTGATGTTAATAGTAAGCAACGAAAAAAAAAATACGGTGATGTTCATACGGCCCACTTAGTACTAAGAATACGATACGAGATAGGGGGTGCTCGGTACAAGTATCGGGTACTCGTCGCGGCCCCTAGTTGGGTCGTGACAGTTACAAATTGGTATCAGAGCCTTAAGTTCACCTGTCTCACAAGTACAAGAGCAATACGTAGTAAAGTCTTGCAGATTGGTACGTAAACGTATGTACACATCCTCGAGATGTTACGGGACATGTAGGAAATTCCCTTTCTTTCATTCCTTTCGTGCTAGTTTATTCAAATTTGTAACTAATTTCAAACTCTATTCTCTTACAGATAGTGAGTACACACGCGAATATGGCTAGGGATGAGGCACCAGTGCTTACGGTTGAGGCCGTGGTACGTGGTAGAGGAAAAGGCCATGGTCAGGGTAGACCCTGTGGAGAAGCACCCAGAGGTAGGGCACCAGTTCTCAGACCGTGGAGGGAATAAGGTTTCTTCTATGACATTTCAGCAGCCCATGGCTAGTAAGGAATATTATGATTGTGGTGAGACAAGACATCTTAGGAGGGATTGTCCCAGTTATAGACAGAGTGGAGCCCAATAGGGTTCTCAAGTTCTGGCACCATGGCCTCCAACATTGCTAGATAGAGGGGGTGGATATTCTGGCAGAGGAGGCTCATAACCCCGCCGAGGTGGTCATCAGTCTGGTAGGAAGTGTTAGACCCCGTATTTTATACGTCGAGTTATTCGTGAAGGAATCTACGTGAGATAGAAACCTCGGATTAATATTTCTAAACTAGAACTAATCGGTTATAAATTGTACTTGGTATAAAAATGTTATCGGAGATTAGGAACTACTTAATTGTGGTGTTAAGTAAAAATTTGTGACAACAATGAATCAAGAAGAAACACCAACGTGCAATACACAAAAGATGACTCAAAGTCATCTAAAACAAGGCTATTATGGAAGACATACACATATGCATTTAATGTTGATTCATCCACTACATTTTCATTATATTGTGGACAACTAAAATACACTTCATGAACATGAGAGGTTCGGCCATAGGACTGAAAAATTGAGGAGAAAAAGTTGAAGCATGCAATTGAATATTGAAGCATCTATTACTTTAGAAAAGCATGAATTATTCTATGAAGACATAACATGGTGGAGGAATCATTTCACATTAATTATTGACCATTCATCTTGGTATGATTACAATGGACAAAGAGTAGTGTATGAATCATTCACCACACATGAGATTGTCTTGTAAACAATTGAAAAGAAAGAAGAAGAAAGGAAACAAAGGGGGACAATTCGGCCATCTAGCCAAAAGTATAAGGGAAAAGAAAGAAAATTTTAGGTGTAAAGTTAATGGAGTGACTCATGCCATAAGTGGAGAATGTGACCAGATTGTAGGCATCAAAGTTGAACGAAATAATGACTAAGATATCAGCCTTCACAATTCATTTCAACTACACAACACAAAGATAGAAAACCTAAATCTAGAGAGAGAAAGCTCTCGGCCACATTGGCTGATTTTTGAGCTCTTTGAGTCTTGATCCAAAAATTATTTTCCAAGGTGATTCAACCCTTTATAAGGTCCCTAGAACGTGAAGATAGTCTTTGGAGCAACAGGAACCATTTTCATCTCAAGTCACAAACTCTAGCCAAGTAGAGAAGTCAAGTTGTCAAGGTAAGATCTAACTTTCTTTTTCATGTATTAAGGGTGATGTAGATGTGTGAATATAAGTTGTATGCATGAAATAAGGTGTGTTGATGTTGGAACATGATAATAACCATGAGGTTATAGGTGTTGATGTTGAAGTATGGTTGTAACTTGATGAACATGAATCGCATGCATAAAATCATAAACGTTGGTGTTGGAATGTTGTTGTGACCGAGGGGGCTGTTTTGGTGGACTTAATGAACTAATTTTCTTTAATAAATATGTATGTTACTATCATAGATCTCATGGTAAAAAGAATGAAAAGAGTTGGAAGGTTAAAGGTGAAGTTGTGTTAGTATGAAAATAAAGTGAATCTATGATTTTATGTGAGTGATGTTGAAGCATGTTGAAACCGTGTGTGTACTGTTTTGTGAGGAAGTTAGTGAACTGTTTTTACTTTATATTTTTATTTTTATTATCATGAAATATATGATGGAAATGAAGTTGTTTAATGGTTGGAGTTGAAACTAAAGTCGTTTGTGAGTTGTTGTAAGGATTATAGAAATGACGATGTAGCTTAGTTGCGTATGAATTGATGTTGTACTTGTCATGTGGATAGCTGGTCACAACTTAATGAAATTATATGAAAAGGAGACATGAAATAATGTGTAAGAATCATATGTGGTTTGCTTAGTATGTTCGTAAACGTTTGCAAGAATTCCGAGCATTGTTTAGGGACTGTTTTGGACATGTTGTTGGACTGTTTTGGACATGTTATGGTAATGGACTGTTTTGGACTTGTTGTTTTCATTGAGTTGAAAAAAACCAATTATAGTTAAGAGTATACATCATGTTGTCATAGTGGTTGGGCTATTATAGAATCGCTTCGACGAAATATTATGACTATAGACTAACAAGAATAAATTGGATGTGTCATAATCGGATGTACACTATTATCTAGTGTTGTAAGGTACGGGCTGTTTTGACAAGTTGTTGTTCTTATTGAGCTTGAAAGATCATTGATAATTAAGATTATGCATTGTGTTGTATGTTGGATGGGCTGTTATAAGTTGTTACATGCAAACGTTAAGACAATGAACTATTAGAAGTAACTTGAGAGTGTAGTAGCCGTATGTTAATTGTTATTGCATGTTGTGAATATGGGCTGTTTGGAATATTGTGTGGGCTGTCCGGATTGGTATTGAACACATAATTATTGATGTTGGATTGGTTGTATGTGGTTGGTTTGGATACAAGAGAAAACATTGCCTAAACATCTAGAAGGAGTTACTAACGTTAGAATACATTTTGAATCTCCCCGTAACTTAAAAGTAGTTGTTGGCATCTTAATATAGGATGAAGTATTATTGGGCAGCGTATACATATTGTGTGACGAATAAGCGCTAAAGGTATGTGAAGCTAACCCTTCTTTCTTTTTGGCATGATCGTTGTGAAATGAATATACGATATATATACGATTCCAAGGGAACTCCTATTCCTAGAGCCACTAGGATGGCTATTGATCTTGATTCCCATAACTTATGTTTTGTTTTATACATATTGATATGTACACATGATTTCAAACTTCCATTTTGATATAATCCACAGGGACATCCGAAAGGTATATGATATGATTATTATTTGAAATTGCGAACGATGGTTTGTGTTGACTATTCCATTGAGTCCTTAAAAATGTTTTGAATTGCATATAGTTTCTCATTACCCTGCTCGTGCATGTCTCAATATATCTTTCGCCGAGTCCCGGGCCGGGAATGTTATGTTATCGTGCATAGTTCACTACATTACTCACCGAGTCCCTCATTAAAGGGCCAGGTACGGTATATTTATGTATATGATGATATGATGGTATGATAATGTGATGATATGATGAAATGATGATATGATATGGTGGCCAGGAGGGCATATAATGACCTTACTCACCGAGTCCCTCATTAAAGGGCCGGGTACGATATATACATGCATATGATAAATGATATTGACAAATATGATTATGTTACAAAGGCAAGTGTTTTGGCATTCTGGATATTGTACACATTTACTGTACTCCATATTTCAGTTATGATCCTTTTACTATATTTCACGCTTTACATACTCGGTACATATTCCATACTGACCCCCTTTCTTCGGGGGGCTGCGTTTCATGCCTGCAGGTACAGATACGCGTTTTGGTTAATCGCCAGCTTAAGATTTCCCCTCTGCTATGTTGAAGAGTTCCGTTGTTCCGGAGCCCAGACTTTGGTACAGATCCTTCTTGATCTAAATTTATGTATATGTTGGCTAAGGGTACGACGGGGCCCTGTCCCGTCATATTTTACTGTTGAAAATCTTAGAGGTCTGTGGACATGTGTGTGGGTCGTATTCAGACGTGATCAGTTGTGTGTGTGTTATCAGTATGCTTATTCTATTGTGGTAGCAGCCATGTCGGCTTGCCTTTATATGTATGATTACGTGACAGTTTTGAAACCATGGTTTGGTCGTTATAAGATCTATAATGAGTTTGTTGTGAAATGAACATATAGCTAAGAATATGTATACGGGTGTCCAAGTCGGGCACCAGTCACGGCTTACGGGGTTGGGTCGTGACAAAAGTGGTATCAGAGCGGTTTATCCTCGGAGTTTCTACAGACCGTGTCTAGTAGAGTCTTGTTTATCGCTGTGTTGTGCACCACATCTATAAATAGGAAGCTACAGGATATTTAGGATGTTACCTTTCTTTCATATCTGAGATCGTGCGATAGAGCCCAATCCATAGGAAATGAAATTCCTTATACTAACCCTTGATTTCAGCTGAAGAACAACATGGACAGAAGAAAGTGACTAATGATATTAGAAGTTACAATGTACGCAGGTAAGCAAAGGTACGAAAGATATATGTCGAGTAAGGTATTGAAGTACGACTGAAATATAAAATTGAAAATTTAAAAGAAAAGTAGACAGGAAAGTGTAACAGGTGCAGTTCAAGTTGGACATACGAGGTAAGTCCATTATTCTCATACGGCTGTTGATATTTGGAGCCCTGTGTGGCTGTGATATGATATGATATGAATATATATATATGTTGGCCCTGTGAGGCATTGTTGGTATTTCTTGCGTGCAGGTTTTGAGATAGTAAGAAATACAGAGGAAACTCTGCCAAAATTTTCCTAGAAATAAAAAATAGAATGAGATGTAGGTTTGTAATATGTCCTGAAAGGTCCCGTCAATAGTAATGACAGGATTTGACTAGGTTGCGAGTACGGCTGACCTCGAGAAATAAGTTAACTGCTAAATAGATGGTAATAGTAATTATGAGGTCAAGATCAATATGGTAAAAAGGAAATGTTAAGATAATTTGGAAGGGCTTGTGATAATAAAAGATGATTTAGAAAGGGCTGGAAAATCTTAATAGAGTGTTATGTTGAGATGTCAACTGAATTGATCAGTAGGGATAAATTACGATGAGTCTATAGTTAAAAGGAGTAATAGTATGATTGAGACAAGAGTACGGAGGAGGAAGAATTGTGACGAATACAAATGTATTGATAAGTACGCCTACTCCACAGAGTGTAATTAAACCATAATAAGAATCGTGAATAAGATTAAAAAGTGTTGCGCTAGGGGATCGAATACGAACAGGATATAATAAGGAGGATTGTTATGAAATCAAGTAAAGCCTAGTGAATAAGTGGCCAAAGACATGACGTGATCCGTGTGACTACAATATAAAGGTAAGTGTAAAATGGAAAAGAGAGCTATAGTACAAATAAGAAAGACTTATCAAGTTCTGTAGGGAAAGTTTAAAATAAAAGGTACACGATAACGGAAATGATAGCGAGTACGAGAAAAGAAAGAGTAATTGAAAGGGAAGAAATAAGAAGAAAGCAAGATGACAGCGTAGCAATAGGTTATGACATGTACAGCCGAGAACACGAGTATTATAAGTGACGGAACTGTGAAAGGCCAGGTGATAGAAAAAGGAGTAATGGGGTAGAATGAGTGCTAGAAAATGACTGATATGATAAGAATAGACGTGGAGGAACAAAATACGCTCTGATATTGAGAAAAAGGTTATGCGGAAGTAATGTGTTCCGAGGGGTACAGAGGTGGCATAAGATTCCTCGTGTACGGAATAACAGATAGACATAAATGGGAGAAATGATAAGGGAATTCTAAAGGAAGCATCCAAGATAGATATAATTAATTGAGTACGAGCAGGGAACGAAAGGGTTATATTTATCATCTGGTACGGGTACACGACCTGAAGGCAGAGGCGCTGAATTTTCAGTTAGTGCCGGTAGTTAGCGAGTTTCCCGATGTATTCCCAGATGAACTCCCACGCCTTCCTCCTGAGCGTGAGATAGAGTTCGCTATAGACGTATTACCAGATACCCAACCCATATCTATTCCTCCTTATAGAATGGCACCTGCGGAACTGAAGGAACTGAAGGAGCAACTGAAAGATTTATGAGAAAAGGGCTTTATAAGGCCCAGTACATCACCTTGGGGAGCACCGGTATTATTTGTAAGGAAGAAGGATGGGTCGCCGCGGATGTGTATTGATTATAGGCAGCTGAATAAAGTAACAAGAAATAATAGGTATCCCCTCCCCAGGATCGATGATTTATTTGACCAGTTGCAAGGTGCTAAGTGTTTCTCGAAGATAGACTTGCGGTCAGGTTATAACCAGGTGCGGGTAAAGGAGGCAGACATTCCAAAGACTGCATTCAGAACCCGATACGGACATTATGAGTTTAGAGTGATGTCCTTTGTGTTATATCCCGTATTTTATACGTTCGGATACTCCAAGGCAGTCGTAACGAAGTTAAGGGAATGACCATCTTCCAAATGTATTTCAATGAACAAGTGGGTTATAAATATTATTCACAACATTAGTATTATGGAAATATTAAGAAAGGTTGAGGGCGAAAAAGGAAATTCGCAAAATAGAACCATGGTGATATTATGGAAGGCTAGGGGTAAAATGGTAATTTCACAAAGTTCAAGAAAATTCTAGAAAAAATAAAATAAAATAAAAATAAATAAATAAATAAATAAGTAAGTAAGTAAAGAAAGGAGCATGTGGCCATTTTATTTGTGAAGGGGGCAAAGTGTAAATATAGATGAACTAAAGTGTATGAAAGAAGACACTTGGTCTTCTTTGACCAAATGAGGAAAAATCAAGAAAAGAAAAGAAAAATCAAGAAAAAGGGAGAGAATTCTAGAAAAGAAAGAAATGGGGCATGTGACCATAATTGGGGGACTAAATTGCAAATATGGATAAGTGATGGAAGACCTATATATATATATACATAAGAGGTCTTCATAATTAAATTAGAGAGAAAGAAAGAACAACCAAAAAAAAAAAAAAAAAAGAAAGAGAGAGGGTTCGGCCAAGGTATGGCCAAGCATGGCCATGGGAGATTTGATCAAGAAAAATTATTTCTTTCAAGCTTTTATACTAAGTGGAAGGTTCTCTACAACGTGGAGTATTCGTTGGAACAAGTGAATCATTCGTTTCGCAAAAATGAGGTTCTAGCCGGGAAAAGGAACTAGTGCTAAGGTAAGGTTTAAACCTTATTTTCATATGTTATAGATGATTGTGTATGTTGTGGAGTGTGTAGATGAAGGAAGTTCATGAAGTTGTGGTGAGTTGTATGTTGGCCGAATATATGTGGTGTTGGATTGAAATGATGAATTAATATTATTTAGTAATTTGATTGTTGTGTTATGAATTCTATAATGTAAAAGGGATGAAAAACATGAAAACATGCATATAGAGATGTGGCCGTGTGGTGCATGTGGTGTGTTGTGTAGGAAGAATGGATTAAGATTATTTAGTATGTTGGTTGTGATTATAATGTCAAGAAATGGGTGGAATTCATAAAGATGTGTATAATGTTGTTGTATGGCCGAATATGTGTAGTATTGTGTAGACAAGATGAAATGATTTTATTTAGAAGTTTAATTGTTGTATGGTGAAATCCATAATGTAAAATGAATGAAAAACCATGAATATAATATGTTGGAATGGTAGCCGTATGGAGTAGTGTTGGCCGTGTATATGTGTTGTGTTTTGTGAGAGGATTGAATTAATTATATGAAGTATGTTGTTTGTTGTTGTAATATATAGAAAAGATGGATGAAAATGCATGAAAATATGTAGGAAGTGGTTATGGTCAAATAATAGGCGTTTTGGTAAGCTAAGGTAAATTGATGTTATTTGACATTCTAGTTGTCGTTGTTATGGATTATGTGATGAAGAATGGAGGTCGTTGTTGAAGTTAGCATACATGAATGATGATGACATGCATGGTTGTTGTTGAATTGGACGGTTTCGGGCAAAGTAATATGTGGATTGAGTCGTTGAAAGATTATGTGAATTGAATTGAATTAAATGTTGGAATGTTGCTAGAATGAATTGCTAATATTGTTGTTGGTTTGGCCGAGTTCCATTCTCGGATTGTTGTTGCTAAATTTGGCCGAGTTAGAATCTCGGGGGTGGTGTATTTACAGGGGAGATGCTGCCGAAATTTCGGCAGAATATAAATGAATGTGCTTGAAAGGTCAAGGCAAGTATATGACAAAGGATCTAATGAATGTGTGAACTCCTTTGACTGTAGATTAACAAGTTGGACGAATAAGCGTAGCTAGTAAGGCGCGGCGCAGGTATGTTAAGGCTAAGCCCTTTTCTTTCTATGGCATGAATCCTATGATGTAGTCTTATAAATGTTCCCCATAACGTCCTTGTTTTCAAAAGCTAGAAGTTATGAATTCAAACCATGATTTCCTTTCCAAAAGTTATAAATGTTTTCCAAAATATACATTTTTCTCCAAAATCCAAGTTTTACGATTTTGAAAGTTTTTATAACTAAAACAACGACTACAGAGTTATGATGACAATAATGAAGCCAGGCATGAGAGAGTGTCTATCACGAATATGCGAAAGATATGTTCTTACCATGAATACGACGATATGAAATGTTAAGCTACTTTTGGATAATGACTATTTTGAAGGTTTTAAAGTGTACGAAGTAATATGTTATGATCCTGTTTTATGTTTTCCCGAGATAATGTTCTTCATTGATAGTCTCGCCTTATAATTTTTCCTTCAAGGCGTGACATGACGACCATGATGATTCCATAATACAATCGGAGGTTACCGACCTTACGTCACTCCGATAGACACATAACTTTCCTTGGGCTCTCATGCAAGCTATATATGTATATGGGAGGGGGGAAGGGATACATGTATATGGGGATATGGGGAAGGGACACATGTTTCATCGCCACCTGGTCAGCTGGCATTATCATCCCGGACGCGGGATGCCCGGACGCGGGATATATGGGCGAGCCGACATATTTCGGCGCAATGTGGGCGAGCCGACTTGTTCGGTGCTATGATATGATATGACCCAATAAGCATGCATGGTTTCCGCCCTAAGTGGCATTCATATGTACAGGTATCTCAATCAGCCTATGATACGCTATATGACTCCCTATGATATGATATGATACGACATGATATGCTATGATATGACATGATATGATACGATATGACATGATATGACATGATATGATATGACACGATATGATATGACATGATATGTTCCATATGAGAGGCCATATGATTCCTTTGTGAGTATCTCCACTGGTACCTCTCCTTGTATTGTCGTTCATGCCTTACATACTCAGTACATTGCTCGTACTGACCCCTCTTCTTCGGGGGCTGCGTTTCATGCCGCGCAGGTACACCCAGATGAGCTGAGGCCCTTATAGAAAATGTTCCAGCGAAGTTGGCGAGCTCCAGTTAGCCCGGGAGTGTAGCCGAGTCAGTGTATATGTGTCATGGTTTCCGATTGCAGTTAGAGACTTTGCTGACAGAGTCGTGGGTATAGAGCGTCAGCTTTGTAGATGGCTTCGCCTGTCAATATGTTATTACGTTTCATGTCACGCGTTCCATATGATGATACACTCTCCAAAAAAAAAATATTGAGAGCTTACTATGCATTTTATTCTGAATTGATTCCAGAGTTTATTTATGTAATAAGAGTCAGCGGGTTCGCTCGGCTCCAGATATGGGGTCGGGTGCCCATCACACCCTAGTAAGGTCGGGGTGTGACACTTTGGGTTGACCAATGCTCCAGCGGTATTTATGGATTTGATTAACAGAGTGTTCAAGACATTTCTTGATCTGTTCGTAATCGTATTCATTGACGATATTCTGGTCTACTCACGATCAGAAGAGGAGCATGCAGATCACTTGAGAACGGTACTTAGGGTGCTCCAGCACCAGAAATTGTATGCTAAGTTCTCTAAATGTGAATTCTAGTTGACTTCAGTAGCATTCTTGGGGCATATTATTGGAGCTGATGGCGTTCGGGTAGATACACAGAAGATTGAGGCGGGGAAGACTTGGCCTAGACCTACGACACCTACTGAAGTACGCAGCTTTCTGGGGCTAGCAGGGTATTACAGAAGGTTTGTAGAGAAGTTTTCCTCAATATCAGAGCCTTTAACGAGGCTAACCCAGAAGGCAGCTAAGTTCCAGTGGACCGATGCTTGTGAGCGGAGTTTCCAGTTGCTGAAAGATAAGTTGACTACGGCCCCAGTTCTAACCCTTCCTGAGGGACCGGATGGCTATGTCATTTATTGTGATGCTTTTGGTGTTGGGGTAGGTTGTGTGTTGATGCAGCATGGCAAAGTTGTATCCTATGCCTCTCGACAGCTCAGAAAGCACGAAAGAAATTATCCTACCCATGATCAGGAGTTAGCAACGGTGATTCATGCTTTAAAAATATGGAGACATTATTTATATGGCGTGCATGTTGACATTTATACAGATCATAAGAGTCTCCAGTACATGTTTAAGCAGAAGGAGCTGAACTTGCGACAGAGGTGGTGGCTAGAGTTGCTGAAGGACTACGATGTTGACATTCTATACCACCCAGGGAAAGTAAATGTTGTAGCAGATGCACTCAGCCGTAGATCTATGGGTAGTTTGGCAGACGTACAACCAGAGCAGAAGGAGATAGTTCGTGAGATTCGACAGTTAGCTAATTTGGGTGTCCGTTTGGCCGATTCCGATAATGGCAGGATTTCTGTTTGGGGAGTTGCTGAGTCCTCTATCATAGAAGAGATAAAGAGACACCAGTACGAGGACCCTATCCTTGTACATCATAGGGTTGCAGCTCTTCAAAAGGAAGAGACCCCATTTAAGGTTGCACCTGACGGAGTGCTACGATACGAAGGTAGATTATGTGTCCCTGAGGTTGCAGGGTTACGACAACAGGTGATGGGAGAGGCACACTGTGCCCGTTATTCTATTCATCTAGGGTCAACGAAGATGTATCATGACCTCAGATGCTTGTATTGGTGGGATGGCATGAAGAAGGATATAGCAGAATTTGTTGCTCAGTGTCCGAATTGTCAGCAGGTTAAGGTCGAGCACCAGAAGCCTAGGGAACTATTACAGGAGATGGAGATTCCGACCTGGAAGTGGGAGGTGATCAATATGGACTTCGTCATAGGTTTACCCCGCACTCTACGAAAATATGACTTCGTTTGGGTCATCGTGGATAGGTTGACAAAGTCAGCCCATTTTCTTCCAGTCAGGACTACATATTCAGCTGAGGATTATGCCAGGTTGTACCTTAAGGAGATAGTGAGACTTCACGGGGTTCCCACAACTATTTTCTCTGATAGAGGAGCCCAATTCACCGCTAACTTCTAGAGATCATTCCAGGAGGGATTAGGGACACAAGTGAGTCTCAGCACGACGTTTCACCCTCAGACTGACGGACAGGCCGAACGTACCATTCAGACATTACAAGATATGTTACGGGCCTGTGTTATGGATTTCCGGGGTAGCTGGGATGATCATTTGCTACTTATTGAGTTCGCCTATAATAACAACTACCATTCGAGTATTCAGATGGCACCGTATGAGGCCTTGTATGGGAGGAAGTGCAGATCACCTATTGGATGGTTTGATGTTGGTGAGACCAAGTTGATAGGCCCAGATATGATTCAGCAGGCTGTTGGTAAAGTGAAGCTTATCCAGGAGAGATTACTGGCAGCCCAGAGTCAGCAGAAATCATTTGCAGATAACCGACGTCGACACTTAGAGTTTCAGGTTGGTGACTGGGTGTTCCTGAAGGTGTCGCCCATGAAGGGTGTTATGAGGTTTGGCAGGAAAGGGAAGCTAGGCCCGAGATATATTGGACCTTATCAGATTGTCCGTAGAGTAGGCCAGGTTGCCTACGAGCTAGAGCTACCAGCTGATTTGGAAGCAGTGCATCCAGTCTTCCACGTGTCAATGCTTCGCAAATGTATAGGCGATCCTTCCAGAGTATTCCCCGTATATGATGTCCAAGTAACAGAGGAATTATCCTACGAGGAGCATCCTAGAGCCATACTTGATCGGCAGGTTAGGAGGTTACGAACTAAGGACGTGGCTTCAGTCAAAGTATGATGGCGAAACAACAATAGGGAAGAGATGATCTGGGAAGCCGAGGAGGAGATGAAAGACAAGTATCCTTACTTGTTCTCTACGCCTACAGGTAACTCAAACTCCTCACTTGATTATATAAATTGCCTGATGAACTATATGTTATAACGATAAGGGAGACTTCCCCAAAATTCATATAGAACGTCACAGGACCAAATTCAACATTCGAGGACGAATGTTCTAAAGGGGGGAATAATGTTAGACCCCGTATTTTATACGTTGAGTTATTCGCGAAGAACTCGACGTGAGATAGAAACCTCGAATTTTTATTTCTAAACTAGAACTAATCGGTTATAAATTTTACTTGGTATAAAAATGTTATTGTGGATTAGGAACTACTTAATTGTGGTGTTAAGTAAAAATTTGTGACAACAATGAATCAAGAAGAAACACCAACGTACAATACACAAAAGATGACTCAAAGTCATCTAAAACAAGGCTATTATGGAAGACATACACATATGCATTTAATGTTGATTCATCCACTACATTTTCATTATATTGTGGACAACTAAAATACACTTCATGAACATGAGAGGTTCGGCCATTAGACTGAAAAATTGAGAAGAAAAAGTTGAAGCATGCAATTGAATATTGAAGCATCTATTACTTTAGAAAAGCATGCATTATTCTATGAAGACATAACATGGTGGAGGAATCATTTCACATTAAATATTGACCATTCATCTTGGTATGATTACTGTCACGACCCGTCTAGGGGCCGTGACGAGTAGCCAATACTTGTACCGAGCACCCCTTGTCTATCGTTTTACCTTTACCTCTTAGCAAACCATGTAAACAGAGCCATTTTTTTTTTTGAACATTAACATTAGCGGCGTCATTCTGAACATAGACTAATAAACTTCGTTATCATTTATACATCAACATTAACATGCCAAAACACCATATATCTAACTGTACTTAACTGACTGTACATAACTGTCTACGAGCCTCTAGACGTAGTACACTTATACATAGAAAGGGCTGAGTACTGCCATGCCCGAATATATATACACAAAATAGTACCAAGGAAAGTATAGTAGCATACGGAAAGTAGTGTACCGAGTATGTAAGGCATGAATAGTAGCATACGGAAAGTATAAAACGGAAATAACGACATAACAGAATAATAGCACATGTCCTGAGGTAGAAACATAACCTGTATATATATATACCCTTGGCAGGTGCTATGCGTACTTAGCTTTCCTTTAAGAATCTTTCCTTGTTCATATACATATACATATAAAATAGGACATCTCATATTGCCGAGGCGTCGGCAGCCGATCCATTTAACCATAAATATACACATCCCGCGTCCGGGCATCCCGCGTCCGGGACGATATCATATCATGTAATGCCAACTGATCAGGTGGATGTGCGTTCATAACGCTCTGCCCTTACCTCCATTTTCCCCGTATACACATGCATATATCATGTACATATATCAGCGTCTATAGCGCTCTAGCTCTTTTATCATATACATATACGTGTGTCATGTAGGTACATCAGCGTCTATAGCGCTCTAGCTCTTTCGTCATGTGAATATTTTAAAAATATATACGCATATCCTACATACATTTACATGTCTTATATGCATTTACGTATCCTATAAACATATATCTCATATGCACGCAGGAGAGCCCAAAGAAGCATCATGTAGTCATCGGAGTGACGTAAAGTCGGTAACCTCCGATTACATTATAGAATACTCGTGATCGCTTTGTCTCACCTTGAAGGAACGAGTATTTTAAGGTGAGACTATCAACGGGGAATAATATTAAAGTAAACGTAGAATGAAATCGGGGCATCATAGATGACAGTTCATAGACTTTGAAATCTTTTAGAAAATAAAGTCATAGCTAGGAAATATAAATAATATTCAAAAATTAGTTTATCATTTTCATGTTTACATAAGATACTTAGCTTAGTCATCTTAGTCATAGAGTCGTTCCGGTAGTACGTATCATAGGCATATTCTCTTATCTAACATCATTGTTATCATTATCGTCATGGAAGTGCCCTCGTTAGAGGAGTCACAGTACTTATCATTTGGTAACGAAATCGGGATAAAAGTTCCCTTTGGATTCACTTTAAGTAAGTCAAGCAAGACTGTAAGGAAAAATCCGAGAGTAGCGGGCCCACCTCGGGCCGGATGGGGTGACGTATATGATTTACATATATTACGTGTCATGTCATTACTTGTGAGGGTCCTAGGGTAATCGGGTCCCACTTATGCAAGTTCTAAGGGTTTAAGAGGTCTTTCCATCATTTGCACACTTTCTAGTTCAATTCTATTGAACAAAAAGTGGAAAACTTTGGATGCGGATTTCGGGGGCTAGGGTTGTCCCGAGGTTCGTACCCGACTTATTACATCTAAGACATGCCATAGAAAGAAGAGTGAAGCCTTACATACCTCTTTCCGCTCCTTTTGCTATTCCAAATTCACGTCACAATTTCGTCAAAATCTGCAAATTGGTCGTTTTTACCAAAACTCTCATTAGTATACTTAGAGTTGAAATCTTAAGGAAACACTTGGCTACCGAAATTTCGGCAGCATTTCCTCTGTAAATATACCATCCTCAACATTCAACATAGCCAAATTCTCAACCAACACAATCCGGGAATTCAAACCCGGCCAAACTATTAACATAATCAACAATCGCACTAGCAATTCACATATTTCATCCAAGATGCATGATTTCAATTTATTACCTTTTTCAAAACCTTCCGACTCCAATGACTACGATAACAACCTTATAGTATATATTCCAACGACATCATACCAATATCATTACATACTATCCATGCAAGAACATTATTCTTCAACAATACCAATAGTCGTAATATCATTTCCAACACCAACATATGCCATAAAACAACCCACACAATATTTTCCAAATTTCTCAACCAACCCACTTGTGATACAACTATTTAATAACTTTATTTCCGTAAAGAAGTTGAAATTAGTACTAACAACACCAATAATAACATCCCCAACATCCTACAAGATAGATATATGTATATTTCGTCCAATTTCTCTTCAAATCTCAACCCACAAATTAACAACATCAATACAACAAACTATCACCTTGTTCTTGCCATTATTTCTTAATTCATATTGATAGAGAAAGAGATTCAACAAATTCATACCTTGTTTTTCATGAAGGTAGCCAAATCTTCAGCATTTACTTGTTTCCAAGCCACTCGAACTCCAAAATGAAATCATATTTGTGACTATGCGTTGCCCGGACTTCGATTAGTACTTCGTAGCTTGAAATTTCGCCCAAAATCTTCACTTTTATGTGAGATTAAGAGCCTTTTAATGGCTGAATTTTCTGGAACTTTGTAGCATTTTTTGTGATGAAAATGGGGGTTTTTAGCCCTTTTATAGAGGGTGGGCCGACGTACTGTAGCTACAGTACTGCTGCAGTACTATAGCGGTACTGTAGCAGTGCTGTAGCAGCTCTGTTCTGCGCGACAGTTCAGTTTGTAACGTCTATAATTCTCTACTCCGACGCCCTATCGACGTGTGGTTTGTTGCATTACAAACTAGACTCGACGAACTTCATTTTAGGCTTTTGAAACGCCTTAAAAGTCCAAATATACATGGAGATATACCCCTCCAAATATGACTAAAAATCTTTCCAGCATTTCTCAAATTTTCATCGAACTTATTTTCTTCAATTTGCTCGATCTCGAAATATTCCGAAACTCTCCATACATGATATTTATCACTTATTATACTAATAATGATCATGTTCTCGTGTTTCAAAATACTCTTTCCCGATTACGACTTACGAGATCGTAATTCACCCTCTTTCTTCGTTGTTACGTACTTTCCATGGCTTGTGCTTTTCAAAACATTATGGGACGTCTCCGACACTCCCTTAATACGGTGAGGTAAATGTCATACTCCTGCTCTGAAAATGCGGGGTGTAACATCCTCCCCCCCTTTAGAACATTCATCCTCGAATGTTAAACTAGCCTCATAGTGTATTGTAACACTTCGGGGAGGTCTCCTCTGCAGATACCTCATGTCACTTAGCTTATCCATCTTAGGAGCTTAGGTTGCCTTTTGCGATCATTATGGATGTAATCCCTTCTTCGTGGCGTCCGTCGCGTCTATCCCCTTACTAGACATGTTCCCATACATCGCCACACCGGGGATTTCTTGCCTTAATTAGTGTGGACTCAATATCGGTCTCACCCTGTGACATCTGTACCCTTTTCCTTCATCCTCAAATCTTTCTGTTGTCATGGCTTCCCCTTTTCCGTTAGTTTAGCCCGTCTCGGCCTATATGACTCGTACGGGGTTTCTAACCACTTTCCACACCCCAATTTACTTTGGGCTGCCTACTTTTACACTCGTCACTTGTTTCCACATTTATGAAATTTTCAGCATATTTCCCAGGGGTCACCCATCGTGATATTGCTCTCACCCTAGCACGCTTAACCTTGAAACTTTAGTGCATTTTAATACGTGAATGCCAGTATAATCATATCGACTGCCCCGCACGACCTTTGTCACATCATTTAAGGTAAGTCGGGGTTCTAGCAACTCCCAAAACGTCCTCACGGCGGGTCCCGCTCCTATCTTCACTTTCCTAACCATACGATTTCCATATTTCCTCTATTTAAATCTTCACTCTTTACTCCCATCCATATATATAACTACCCTTTTATCCGGGGTTTCTAATTTCGCACTGGTGGCGGAAACATTTCAGTCGCCATTACTCATAACCGCTAAGTCTTTGGCCCCTTTTGAATTTCTGTCTACCGTCATTAATTAGTAATTTTACAGAGATCACGTATGCATAGAAAGTTTCGAAGAAAATCTCATATACCTGTAGCCGATCAATCTCGAGCCTGGTCCGGGGAGCTACCATGTGAAGTATGCTCCACATTCTCGTCTGTCTGTTCGCCGCTCGTTTGACCCTCGTCATTCCTCGCATCCGAACCGGAAGAGTATAGATAACCAGGCGATTCCTGGTTCACTGATGGCCAGGACAAGGGACAGGAGTAATCCGTAGCACTCTCCGAGGTGGCCGGACTGGCATGGTGCTCCATCATAGGAGCAACTGGCATATCCCCGGAAGCCTCCTCCTCCGTTGTCCCAGAAGAGTGCTCTGACGGGTCTGTATCATAGCTATCCTCCGCAGGATCCTCTGCTCTGGGAGTCACGAACTCTGGAGGAATTGTGGCTGGGTCCTCTGATGGATCTGACTCAATCGAATAGCCGATGCTCCCCTTACTCGGCTCTGGAGATACTCTAGGGGCCTTACTGGTGCCCCCACTATCTGAGGCTGATCTCTTAATCGACATTACAGAAACCATAACATAGGATTAGGAAAGGAATATGGAAGCCTGGCAACTTAGCTCTATCGCACGATTTCAGAATGCAAAGAAGGTCACATTTCCTAAATGCCCTGTAGCCTCCTGTTTATATGTGTGGCGCGCAACACACCCATAAACAAGACTCTACTGGACACGGCTCGTAGACAAACTCCTAGGACCGAACTGCTCTGATACCACTTCTGTCACGACCCGTCTAGGGGCCGTGACGAGTACCCGATACTTGTACCGAGCACCCCTTGTCTATCGTTTTACCTTTACCTCTTAGCAAGCCATGTAAACAGAGCCATTTTTTTTTGAACATTAACATTAGCGGCGTCATTCTGAACATAGACTAATAAACTTCGTTATCACTTATACATCAACATTAACATGCCAAAACACCATATATCTAACTGTACTTAACTGACTGTACATAACTGTCTACGAGCCTCTAGACGTAGTACACTTATACATAGAAAGGGCTGAGTACTGCCGTGCCCGAATATATATACACAAAATAGTACCAAGGAAGTGAGGCTCCGGAATAACTGGAGCACTGTCAACACTGCTGGTAGAGCTTCTAAGTATCAAATCCGCCTGTCTGCTGACCTGCGCGGCATGAAACGCAGCGTCCACAAGAAGGGACGTCAGTACGAATAATGTACCGAGTATGTAAGGCATGAATAGTAGCATACGGAAAGTATAAAACGGAAATAACGACATAAGAGAATAATAGCACATGTCCTGAGGTAGAAACATAACCTGTATATATATATACCCTTGGCAGGTGCTATGCGTACTTAGCTTTCCTTTAAGAATCTTTCCTTGTTCATATACATATACATATAAAATAGGACATCTCATATTGCCGAGGCGTCGGCAGCCGATCCATTTAACCATAAATATACACATCCCGCGTCCGGGCATCCCGCGTCCGGGACGATATCATATCATGTAATGCCAACTGATCAGGTGGATGTGCGTTCATAACGCTCTGCCCTTACCTCCATTTTCCCCGTATACACATGCATATATCATGTACATATATCAGCGTCTATAGCGCTCTAGCTCTTTTATCATATACATATACGTGTGTCATGTAGGTACATCAGCGTCTATAGCGCTCTAGCTCTTTCGTCATGTGCATATTTTAAAAATATATACGCATATCCTACATACATTTACATGTGTTATATGCATTTACGTATCCTATAAACATATATCTCATATGCACGCAGGAGAGCCCAAAGAAGCATCATGTAGTCATCGGAGTGACGTAAAGTCGGTAACCTCCGATTACATTATAGAATACTCGTGATCGCTTTGTCTCACCTTGAAGGAACGAGTATTTTAAGGTGAGACTATCAACGGGGAATAATATTAAAGTAAACGTAGAATGAAATCGGGGCATCATAGATGACAGTTCATAGACTTTGAAATCTTTTAGAAAATAAAGTCATAGCTAGGAAATATAAATAATATTCAAAAATTAGTTTATCATTTTCGTGTTTACATAAGATACTTAGCTTAGTCATCTTAGTCATAGAGTCATTCCGGTAGTACGTATCATAGGCATATTCTCTTATCTAACATCATTGTTATCATTATCGTCATGGAAGTGCCCTCGTTAGAGGAGTCACAATACTTATCATTTGGTAACGAAATCGGGATAAAAGTTCCCTTTGGATTCACTTTAAGTAAGTCAAGCAAGACTGTAAGGAAAAATCCGAGAGTAGCGGGCCCACCTCGGGCCGGATGGGGTGACGTATATGATTTACATATATTACGTGTCATGTCATTACTTGTGAGGGTCCTAGGGTAATCGGGTCCCACTTATGCAAGTTCTAAGGGTTTAAGAGGTCTTTCCATCATTTGCACACTTTCTAGTTCAATTCTATTGAACAAAAAGTGGAAAACTTTGGATGCGGATTTCGGGGGCTAGGGTTGTCCCGAGGCTCGTACCCGACTTATTACATCTAAGACATGCCATAGAAAGAAGAGTGAAGCCTTACATACCTCTTTCCGCTCCTTTTGCTATTCCAAATTCACGTCACAATTTCGTCAAAATCTGCAAATTGGTCGTTTTTACCAAAACTCTCATTAGTATACTTAGAGTTGAAATCTTAAGGAAACACTTGGCTACCGAAATTTCGGCAGCATTTCCTCTGTAAATATACCATCCTCAACATTCAACATAGCCACATTCTCAACCAACACAATCCGGGAATTCAAACCCGGCCAAACTATTAACATAATCAACAATCGCACTAGCAATTCACATATTTCATCCAAGATGCATGATTTCAATTTATTACCTTTTTCAAAACCTTCCGACTCCAATGACCACGATAACAACCTTATAGTATATATTCCAACGACATCATACCAATATCATTACATACTATCCATGCAAGAACATTATTCTTCAACAATACCAATAGTCGTAATATCATTTCCAACACCAACATATGCCATAAAACAACCCACACACTATTTTCCAAATTTCTCAACCAACCCACTTGTGATACAACTATTTAATAACTTTATTTCCGTAAAGAAGTTGAAATTAGTACTAACAACACCAATAATAACATCCCCAACATCCTACAAGATAGATATATGTATATTTCGTCCAATTTCTCTTCAAATCTCAACCCACAAATTAACAACATCAATACAACAAACTATCACCTTGTTCTTGCCATTATTTCTTAATTCATATTGATAGAGAAAGAGATTCAACAAATTCATACCTTGTTTTTCATGAAGGTAGCCAAATCTTCAACATTTACTTGTTTCCAAGCCACTCCAACTCCAAAATGAAATCATATTTGTGACTATGCGTTGCCCAGACTTCGATTAGTACTTCGTAGCTTAAAATTTCGCCCAAAATCTTCACTTTTATGTGAGATTAAGAGCCTTTTAATGGCTGAATTTTCTGGAACTTTGTAGCATTTTTTGTGATGAAAATGGGGGTTTTTAGCCCTTTTATAGAGGGTGGGCCGACGTACTGTAGCTACAGTACTGCTGCAGTACTATAGCGGTACTGTAGCAGTGCTGTAGCAGCTCTGTTTCTGCGCGACAGTTCAGTTTGTAACGTCTATAATTCTCTCCTCCGACGCCCTATCGACGAACGGTTTGTTGCATTACAAACTAGACTCGACGAACTTCATTTTAGGCTTTTGAAACGCCTTAAAAGTCCAAATATACATGGAGATATACCCCTCCAAATTTGACTAAAAATCTTTCCAGCATTTCTCAAATTTTCATCGAACTTATTTTCTTCAATTTGCTCGATCTCGAAATATTCCGAAACTATCCATACATGATATTTATCACTTATTATACTAATAATGATCATGTTCTCGTGTTTCAAAATACTCTTTCCCGATTACGACTTACGAGATCGTAATTCACCCTCTTTCTTCGTTGTTACGTACTTTCCATGGCTTGTGCTTTTCAAAACATTATGGGACGTCTCCGACACTCCCTTAATACGGTGAGGTAAATGTCATACTCCTGCTCTGAAAATGCGGGGTGTAACAATTACAATGGACAAAGAGTAGTGTATGAATCATTCACCACACATGAGATTGTCTTGTAAACAATTGAAAAGAAAGAAGAAGAAAGGAAACAAAGGGGGACAATTCGGCCATCTAGCCAAAAGTAGAAGGGAAAAGAAAGACAATTTTAGGTGTAAAGTTAATGGAGTGACTCATGCTTTAAGTGGAGCATGTGACCAGATTGTAGTCATCAAAGTTGAACCAAATAATTACTAAGACATCAGCCTTCACAATTCATTTCAACTACACAACACAAAGAAAGAAAACCTAAATCTAGACAGAGAAAGCTCTCGGCCACATTGGCTGATTTTTGAGCTCTTTGAGTCTTGATCCAAAAATTATTTTCCAAGGTGTTTCAACCCTTTAGAAGGTCCCTAGAACGTGAAGATAGTATTTGGAGCAACAAGAACCATTTTCATCTCAAGTCACAAACTCTAGCCAAGTAGAGAAGTCAAGTTGTCAGGGTAAGATCTAACTTTCTTTTTCATGTATTAAGGGTGATGTAGATGTGTGAATATAAGTTGTATGCATGAAATAAGGTGTGTTGATGTTGGAACATGATAATAACCATGAGTTTATAGGTGTTGATGCTGAAGTATGGTTGTAACTTGATGAACATGAATCGCATGCATAAAATCATAAACGTTGGTGTTGGAATGTTGTTGTGACCGAGGGGACTGTTTTGGTGGACTTAATGAACTAATTTTCTTTAAAAAATATGTATGTTACTATCATAGATCTCATGGTAAAAAGAATGAAAAGAATTGGAAGGTTAAAGGTGAAGTTGTGTTAGTATGAAAATAAAGTGAATCTATGATTTTATGTGAGTGATGTTGAAGCATGTTGAAACCGTGTGTGGACTGTTTTGTGAGGAAGTTAGTGAACTGTTTTTACTTGATATTTTGATTGTTATTATCATTAAATTTATGATGTAAATGAAGGTGTTTAACGGTTGAAGTTGAAACTAAAGTCGTGTGTGAGTTGTTGTAAGGATTATAGAAATGACGATGTAGCTTAGTTGCGTATGAATTGATGTTGTACTTGTCGTGTGGATAGCTGGTCATAACTTAACGAAATTATATGAAAAGGAGACATGAAAAATGTGTAAGAATCATATGTGGTTTGCTTAGTATGTTCGTAAATGTTTGCAAGAATTCCGAGCATTGTTTAGGGACTGATTTGGACATGTTGTTGGACTGTTTTGCACATGTTGTGGTAAGGGACTGTTTTGGACTTGTTGTTTTCATTAAGTTGAAAAAAACCAATTATAGTTAAGAGTATACATCATGTTGTCATAGTGGTTGGGCTATTATAGAATCGCTTCGACGAAATATTATGACTATAGACTAACAAGAATAAATTGGATGTGTCATAATCGCATGTACACTATTATCTAGTGTTGTAAGGTACGGGCTGTTTTGACAAGTTGTTGTTGTTCTTATTGAGCTTGAAATATTATTGACAATTAAGATTATGCATTGTGTTGTATGTTGAATGGGCTGTTATAAGTTGTTACATGCAAACGTTAAGACTACGAACTATTAGAAGTAACTTGAGAGTGTAGTAGCCGTATGTGAATTGTTATTGCATGTTGTGAATATGGGCTGTTTGGAATATTGTGTGGGCTGTCCGGATTGGTATTGAACAGATAATTATTGATGTTGGATTGGTTGTATGTGGTTGGTTTGGATACAACAGAAAACGTCGCCTGAACATCTAGAAGGAGTTACTAACGTTAGAATACGTTTTGAATCTCCCTGTAACTTAAACGTAGTTGTTAGCATCTTAATATTGGTTGAAGTATTATTGGGCAGCGTATACATATTGTGTGACGAATAAGCGCTTAAGGTATGTGAAGCTAACCCTTCTTTCTTTTTGGCATGATCGTTGTGAAATGAATATACGATATATATACGATTCCAAGGGAACTCCTATTCCTAGAGCCACTAGGATGGCTATTGATCTTGATTCCCATAACTTATGTTTTGTTTTATACATATTGATATGTACACATGATTTCAAAGTTCCATTTTGATATAATCCACAGGGACATCCGAAAGGTATATGATATGATTATTATTTGAAATTGCTAACGATGGTTCGTGTTGACTATTCCATTGAGTCCTTAAAAATGTTTTGAATTACATATAGTTTCTCATTACCCTGCTCGTGCCTGTCTCAATATATCTTTCACCGAGTCCCGGGCCGAGAATGTTATGTTATCGTGCACTGTTCACTGCATTACTCACCGAGTCCCTTATTAAAGGGTCGGGTACGGTATATATATGTATATGATGATATGATGATATGATGATATGATGGTATGATGATGTGATGATATGATGAAATGATGATATGATATGGTGGCCAGGAAGGCATATGATGACCTTATTCACCGAGTCCGTCATTAAAGGGCCGGGTACGATATATATATGCATATGATATATGATATTGACAAATATGATTATGTTACAAAGGCAAGTGTTTTGGCATTCTGGATATTGTACACATTTACTGTACTCCATATTTCAGTTATGATCCTTTTACTATATTTCACGCTTTACATGCTCGGTATATATTTCGTACTGACCCCCTTTCTTCGGGGGGCTGCGTTTCATGCACGCAGGTACATATACGCGTTTTGGTGAACCGCTAGCTTAAGATTTCCCCTCTGCTATCTTGAACAGTTCCGTTGTTCCGGAGCCCAGTCTGTGGTACAGATCCTTCTTGATCTAAATTTATGCATATGTTGGCTAAGGGTACGACGGGGCCCTGTCTCGTCATATTTTACTGTTGAAACTCTTAGAGTTCTGTGGACATGTGTGTGGGTGGTATTCAGACGTGATCAGTTGTGTGTGTGTTATCAGTATGCTTATTCTATTGTGGTAGCAACTTTGTCGGCTTGCCTTTATATGTATGATTACGCGACAGTTTTGAGACCATGGTTTGGTCGTTATAAGATCTATAATGAGTTTATTGTGAAATGAACATATAGCTAAGAATATGTATATGGGTGTCCAAGTCGGGCACCAGTCACGGCCTACGGGGTTGGGTCGTGACAGGAAGTTCTCAGTCAGTGAGAGGTGGAGCTCAGGAAGTTTGTGGTAGTCATGGTAGCACTCAGTCCGTGGGTAGACGTTCACACTTTTATGCTTTTCCTGGTAGACCATAGGAAAAAGCTTCTGATGCGGTATCACAAGTATTATTTTGTTTTGTCATCGATCTGCTTCAGCCTTATTTGAATTGGGATCTACTATCTTCTATGTGTCTACTTATTTTTTTATGGGTTCTAACATACTATGTGACTTGCTTGATATACCTATTCATGTCTCTATTCCTGTTGGGGATTCTGTAGTAGTGGATCGAGTCTATTGGTCTTGTGTGGTTACGTTCATGGGATACGACTCTCTAGTGGATCTAGTTATCCGCGACATGGTAGATTCAATATTATCTTGGGTATGGACTGGTTATCTCCTTATCATGTAAGTTTAGACTATCTCACCAAGACATTCACGTTGGCTATGCTAGAGTGGGAGGGTACTCCTAACCTTTCACCCAAGAGGATTATATCATTTATTCGGGCAAAGATGTTGGTGGATAAAGTGTTTAGCTTATTTGACTGATATTCGGGATCCTAGCATGGATACTCTATTACTCGAGTCAGTACTGGTAGTGAGAGAGTTTTTGGAGGTATTCCCAACCGATTTACCGGGTATGCCTCTTGATCGAGATATTGACTTGTATATTGATTTGGGGCTAGAAACATGACCTATTTCAATTCTGACCTATTTGATGGGCCAGTATAGTTGAGAGAGTTGAAGGAGCAGTTGAAGATTTTGGTGAGCAAGGGTTTCATTAGACCTAGTATTTCCCTTTGGGGAGCTCCTGTGCTTTTCGTGAAGAAGGAGGATGCTACTATGCAGATGTGTATCGGCTATCTTCAGTTGACCAAGGTTACAATCAGGAACAACTATCTGATACCTCGCATTGATGACTTATTTGATCAACTATAGGGAGTGTCAGTCTTTTCCAAGATCAATTTGAGTTCGGGTTATCACCAATTGAAGATTATAGCGGAGGATGTTCTGAAGATAGCTTTCACGACCCGCTATGGTCACTATGAGTTCTTTATCATGTCCTTTGGGCTTACCAATGCCCCTGCAACCTTTATGGATTTAATGGTTGGGGTTTTCAAGCCCTATTTTATTTTTACATCATCGTATTCATCGATGACGTCTTGGTTTACTCTCATAGTAAGGAGGACCAGGAGAAGCATTTGAAGATTATGCTTGGATTATTAAAGGAAAAGAAACTATATGCTAAGTTTTCGAAGGTGCAATGGAAAGACCGTCCGGTTGAGTAGGTTACATGGGAGATCGAGATGGATAGGTGGAATAGATACCCCTAGTGGTTCATCGATTCAGATTTGTTTCCTTTCTTTGCTTTCCATTCAAAGATGAACGTATTTGTAATTAGTTTCTGATGTAACGACTCATTTGGTCATTTTGGGCTTTTACCTCTTTTTCGCTAAAATAAAGAAGTTTGACCAAAGTCAACATCTGGGGTATTTTTGTCAATTTTGATGTTTTGTCTATCCCATTAAGTTTGGAATGTCATTTATAACTTAGTCGAGCCGTTGGTTGGGGTCCTGAGGCATTCCAGTGTGCTTTGGATCGTTGGTTGAGATTATGGGAATTTAAGGATTTGGAGTTGACCTTGGTCACCACCTAGCCAAGATGACCTCTTTTGGAAATCCGAGTGTGTCAGCAAGTTTATAGCACGTTTTATAACTGAAATGCTAATTTGGCTTGTGTCCCGGGGGTTTTAGGTGAGTTTTGGGTGTCGATTCCAAATTCTAGGGACACCAAAATTTTCTGGTGTCCAGCATCTAGTTTCCTTCTTCGCGTTTACGAGGGATGTGTTCATGTGACCCCTGTCGCGTTCTCAAAGGGGAAATGGACTAGGCCGGTCAGGGTGCATAGCTTCGCGTTTGCGAGACACTGTCTGCATTAGCGAAGGACAAATTGTAAGGCCGGGTCGTGTCATCGCGATTGCGATGGGTGTCCGCTATCGCGATGTAGGAATTTTAGCTAGACATAATTTTATTACGAAAAACGGCGGGAAACCTCCATTTTGAATTATTTGGAGTTTTAGAGCTCAGTTTGGGGTGATGGGGTGATTGCAAGTCTTACTTTCAAGATTCTTCATTGGGGTAAGTTCCTAACCTTCATCTCTGTATTATTTCATGATTCCGTCCATTAATTATCAATTCATTTCATGATTTGGTATTAGGGAATAAGGGTTTTTTCCTTAAATTGGGTTTAGTAGTATTTAATGAAATTGAAGGTGCAATTGTGATTAGAATTCCACGATTTTTAGGATTATGACTATTTAGACTATGAGTAAACTATTTCCACACTAAAATTCTATTTTTATCCTTGAAGCTTGGGTTTGACTATCTTGAGTTCATTTTTGAGTTCTGGGTAAAACTATGGTAATATGGATATCCACGGATT
This sequence comes from Lycium barbarum, assembly GCF_019175385.1. Classification (NCBI taxonomy): domain Eukaryota; kingdom Viridiplantae; phylum Streptophyta; class Magnoliopsida; order Solanales; family Solanaceae; genus Lycium; species Lycium barbarum. The sequence continues at coordinate 70,257,707 of NC_083347.1, read as the reverse complement.
CGCGTATTAATGTAAAATCTATATTTGATAGACTTTGATGGTCCGAAAGCATTTCGGAAAGAAAAGGCTCTGGCTTGAGGGTTTGTGGCTCCTGTTCGACTTTGAGGTAGGTTACGGTTTACTCTTTAGACTCTGATTGGAGGGTGTATATATTTATAAAATATTGAAGGGGTATTGGGCATGAAAGAGGGTCCGACCTAAGTAACTGTGAGGAGCACTTGGGTGGGTACTAGTGAAATTGTTCTGGTAGTTAATGTAAAGTATGTATTGTGACAGAGAATGCATGTTAGGCCTACAGGCATTGGTTGTGGTGATAAATCCACTAGGTTGGTATGGTTGTTGTTTATGTGGGCTACGATAGCCATGTTTTATGAATACTTGCAAATATTGACTCATTTACCTCATCACCCTATACCTCCTATAAATTATGATGGAATGATCCTTGTTGATACTCGAGTTGAGCTTATGTAATTTAGTGATGTATGCATATCCATTCCATACTTTCATGATATTTGGCATAAAATATCTTTCATACACAGATTCATTCATACTTTCATACATGACGGATGAGTTGTGAAAAAGGATATACGAGGTGGTCTTTAAGGCCGAAAAAGGTAAGATCGAGGTTACGTATCCGTGATGATTATGGGATCGGGTTGCACACCACAAAAAGTACACATTATGGGATCAGGTTGCATGCCGCAACAGGGGATAGGGTTGCACGGCGCAATAGGTATATGGACCTCGTGAGTCCCCTATGGCTCATGTGTAGAAGGAATGACCGCTAGAATGTGTGTACCAGGATTGACATTGGCCAATGAATGCATTCATATCTTCATATATCCATCCTATTGTTTCTCCTATTTCTCCGAGTATAATCTAAGTTGAGTAGCCTAAAAGGTATTTAGTTTCAGTCCTTATATGCTTTATACGTTTTTCCTTCATTGGTGGCCTATGATACCTACAGAGTACTAGTTGTTTGTACTAATACTACACTCTGCACTTTCTATGCAGATACCCATCTTTGCTCCAGTTCCATGCCTCGTGGCTGATCTTGAAGTGGTGTGCTTAGAGGTTTCAGGTGAGTTACCAGCCATACCAGTAGCCCTGGATCTTCTCCCATCTTTATTTGTTTTTAGACTACTCCCACTAAAGTGGCAAGGAAACTGACTTTCAAGAGAGCAGCTTTCGCCTCGGTAATTGGCTAATGAGAGAGAGCTGATGCGCAAGTAGTCCTTTACTCGAGGAAAGGCCAGACAGACTGACCTCTGCTAACAACATTGTATATAAACTAGAAGATCTCTATCTTGTTATTTTTCAGACAGTTTTCTATTCCGTATTTAAGACTTCTAATGCATTTAGATGCTCTTGTACAAGTCAGACCAGGTTTTGGGGATTGTATTGACTAAGTTATCTTTATGCACTTATTATATATACTAAGACCATTATTTAGTATTTTTGATGTATTTAACTTATGCATTTCCTTATTTAACTCGGTTGACAACTTGGGGATGGTTCACCAACTGAGGGGATAAAGTAGGTGCCATCACGACCCGTAACAAGGGTCGTGACAAACAATCAGTGATGCTACAGCTTGTAGCTATACGTTGAGATTTGTTGTATGTTAATTGCCTTAGTCTGGGACGCCGGGGCTATCTTTGAGTTTATGCGAGGTTGGACATACCTATTGTCACGACCTAATCGGAAGGCTATGACCGGCACCCGATGCTAACCCACCCGGGCACCTCTCATCGTACATAAATATTTACATCTAGGTGAGCCACATGGCCTACTCGTGCTTTCTATACATCGATAATACTAACCACATCGGGCAACGACACATGTATATCATCATCAACAACAATGCCCATATCCATATACACAAGCCGACGAGGCTAACAAAATAATATACAAAATATGAGCCGACAAGGCTACAAGACATCTAACCACACACAACTGTCTACGAACCTCTAAGAGAGTATGTAACATCATATAGACCGGACAAGACCCCGCCATGCCCATATACACACAAAATAATAGTACCCAAAAGTTGTAGCTCCGAATCAAATGGAGCTCCTCTATGCAGTCTCTGAACAAGCAGTCTAAGGGTCATGTCTATCTCCCTGACCACCTGTGGGCATGACGCAGCATCCACAAACAAAAGGACGTAAGTACGAATAATTTACTGAGTATGTAAAGCATGATCAATAACTTAATGAAAGCATAAGAAATAGCATAAGATAGACGAGTCATAAAATGAAAGAGCTAGGTATACCTCTAGTGACGTTCGTCACATTCACTTACCCTTTTTCTAATAGGAAACTTCCATTTCATACATTAATGAATTTAGAAGTATCATACCCGACCATAGAGGTTCGGTGTTTTACCAACCCGACCATGATAAGGTTTGGTGTTGTACATACCTGGCCCTACCAAGGGTCAGTGTTATCCGTACCCAACTGCAGTGGTGTGCGCGTGATAAATGTCATACCCGGCCACATAAACTCGGTGTCACATAATAGCCATTCAAACTTATACACATATACATACTAGTCCATAAGTATCACCAACATAATTATCATACTCATTTTCGTTACTTCTTTTCTTGGAGGATCAACTATCATATAAAGGGGGCAATGGCATCGAGAAAACATCAAGAATCATGAGCTATAGTAATTCTAGGGATGGAATCATTTAGGAGACATTTTAGAACCCATGAGGTGGTATATAGCAAAGGAATCATGCCTTAATGAAAGAAGGGTTAGCCTTACATACCTCGTCGAAGCGTGGAGAATCTACATTAAGAAGGATTCATACCATAGTTAAGCCTTAATGATACTCTTAAATTCAACTAGAACAATTCATTATCAAACAAAAATTGGGCAGCATTTCCCCTCTTTTATCAATTTCCACCATATTAAAAAACAACTCCCAAACAACCACAACACATCCACAATATCATAATCAAGTAATCACATTTCATTAAGTCTTCGAAATTCATTCTCATGTTCAACTTATACTAACAACTCCACACTCATCCTTAGCACATTTTCATACAATGCTTCCTCATCATTATTATTATCTTCTATAACAAGATTATACCCATATCACACTAGGAATCATGACTTGAGTTAGCTTACTACTCAAAAACATCATAAAAGCTACATTTAGACCTCATTTTCTACTTTCTTCTTCTACCCAAGTTGTTCAACAGCCAAGCATTCATGATAACATGAAAACTAACCTTTTATCTCATAAGAATGAGCTTTGGAGTAGCTATAAACATATAGGAACATTCATCTTCGAATGTTAGGTTCTTGGGGATTCTATAAAAACCTCACCAGAGTTTCCCCTATAAAATGGCTCAACCACCATGTCACAGTAACCCAAAATACACCGCCTCACAGGGCTGTAGCAACAATATCAATAACCACGGCCACACACGAACAGTAAAACATCAAGGAAAACACTACATACCTGAGGACAATGGCGTCTCTGCCTGAGTCTCCTCTAGAGGTGGAAACAAATGCGGGTACCTAGACCTCATCTCTTCTTCTGCTTCCCAAGTCATTTCCTCTCTATTATTATTCCTGCATAATGAAGCTACATCTTTGGTTCTGAGTCTCCGTACTTGCCTATCTAAAATGGAAATGGGAACTTCTTCGTAGGATAATTGCTCAGTGACTTCGACATTATCTACCGGTACAACTCTAGAAGGATCTCCAATGCACTTAAGAAGCATCGATACATGGAAAACTGGGTGAACTGACTCCAAACCAGGACGTAGATCTAATTCGTAAACCACTTGGCCTACCTTGCGTATAATCTCATAAGGTCCAATGTACCGGGGACTAAGCTTTCCCTTCTTGCCAAATCTCATGACGTCCTTCATTGATGACACCTTGAAGAATACCTAATCTTTCACTTGGAACTCTAAGTCCCTTCGATGATTATTTGTATAGGATTTCTAACGACTCTGAGCTGTTAATAATTGATCCTGTATAAGCTTGACTTTCTCTATAGCTTTCTGGACTAAGTCTGGCCCTATCAATTTGGTCTCTCCTACTTCGAACCACCCAATTGGAGATGTACGCTTTCGCCCATATAAAGCCTCATACGGGGCCATCTCGATGCTAGAATGATAACTGTTGTTGTAAGCAAACTCAATAAGCTGTAAATGATCATCCCAACTACCTCTAAAATCCAATATACATGCCCGTAGTATATCCTCAAGGGTCTGAATGGTATGTTCAGCTTGTCCATCAGTGTGCGAGTGAAATACTGTGCTAAGACTCACCTGAGTCCCCAAACCTTGTTGGAAAGTTTTCCAGAAATTGGCTGCAAATTGAGTCCCTCTATCGGAGATAATATATGCTGGAACACCGTGAAGGCGCACTTTCTCCTTAACATAAAGCTTTGCATAATCTTCAGCTACATATGTAGTTCTGACCGGTAAGAAATGAACTAACTTCGTGAGTCTATCTACAATCACCCATATAGAATCATACTTACGTCGAGACCGGGGTAAGCCTGCAATAAAATCCATGTTAATTACTTCCCATTTCCAAGTCAGAATCTCTATAGCTTGCAACAATCCACCGAGCCTTTGGTGTTCAATTTTCACTTGCTGACAATTAAGACATTGGACCACGAATTCAGCTATATCTTTCTTCATACCATTCTACCTGTATATAGATTTAAGATCATGATACGGTGTATGAGCCTCTAAGAGAGTATGTAACATCATATAGACGGGACAGGACCCCGCCATGCCCATATAAACACAAAAGAATAGTACCCAAAAGCTATATCTCCAAATCAAATGGATCTCCTCTGTGCAGTCTCTGAACAACCAGTCTATGGGTCAAGTCTATATCCCTTTCCACCTGTGGGCATGACGCAGCGTCCACAAACAAAGGGATGTCAGCACAAATAATGTACTGAGTATGTAATGCATGATCAACAACATAATGAAAGCATAAGAAATAGCATAAGATATACGAGTCATGAAATGAAAGAGCTAGGTATACCTCTAGTGACGTTCGTCATATTTACTTACCCTTTTTCTAATGGGAAACTTCCATTTCATACATTCATACATTTAGAAGTATCATACCCGACTATAGAGGTTCGGTGTTTTACGTACGTGACCATGATAAGGTTCGGTGTTGTACATACCTAGCCCTACCAAGGCTCAGTGTTATCCTTACGCAACTGCAGTGGTGTGCGCGCGATAAATATCGTACCCGGCCATATAAGCTCGGTGTCACATTATAGCCATTCATACTTTTACACATATACATACTAGTCCATAAGTATCACCAATATCTTTATCATCATCGTTTTTGTTACTTCTTTCCTTGGAGGATCAACTATCATATAAAAGGGACAATGGCATCGTGAAAATATCAAGAATCATGAGCTATAGTAATTCTATGGATGGAGTCATTTAGGAGACATTTTAGAACCCATGAGGTGGTATATAGCAAAGGAATCATGCCTTAATGAAAGAAGGGTTAGCCTTACATACCTCGTCGTCTTCTTAACTACTTAACGTTCCCCGTCGAAGCTTGGAGAATCTACATTTAGAAGGATTCATGCCATAGTTAAGCCTTAATGATACTCTTAAATTCAACTAGAACAGTTCATTATCTAATGAAAATTGGGCAGCATTTCCCCTATTTTATCAACTTCCACCATGTTACAAAACAACTCCAAAACAACCACAACACATCCACAATATCATAATCAAGTAATCACATTCCATTAAATCTTCAAAATTCATTCTCATGTTCAACTTATACTAACAACTCCACACCCATGATTATTACCTTCCATAACAAGATTATACCCATATCAGACTAGGAATCATGACTCAAGTTAGACTACTACTCAAAAACATCATAAAAGCTACATTTAGACCTCATTTTCTACTTTCTTCTTCTACCCAAGTTGTTCAACAACCAAGAATTCAAGATAACATGAAATAATCATGAAAACTTATCTTTTACCTCATAAGAATGAGCTTTGGAGCAGCTATCAACTTATCTGAAAACCCTAGCTTCAATGCCCAAGAATTTCTTGTAGTCTACTAACCCTAGGAAGACTTCTAACACATGGGTATCTTGATTCTTGCCTCTTGATCTTTGTTTTATCTAGGGTTGGAGTGGAATATACTTGGAAAAGGGTTTTGGAGCTCTCAAGAATTGTGGAAAAGTGGGAAATGAAATAAAAGAAAAAGGGTCGTCTATCTATACGAAAATTAAAAAGCTGCCTGATGGACTTATACGGACCATTTATACGGTCTGTATAATATTATACGGTTCGTATAAATGGACCGTATAACACCACCATGAAAATATCCCTTTCTGTCAAGGACATGTTGTACGGACCCACCTTATACGAACCGTATAAAGTTATATGGACCGTATAAGTGGTCGTATAACTCACAGTTATCCGAAACTTTCTCTCGTTGATTCGTTTGACTTCCAATCCCTGTGGAACCTTCTTGGCACTTATATAACACTTTATTAACCATATAATAGGCCCTATAGCAGCCCCTCAAGACATTACCAAATAAATATTAGCTCAATTATAGCGAAAACCTTTCCGAATGCGACCTACATTTCACTTCCTTCAACAAACTTAGGCTCCTATATTCATACAGCTTCAAAATCTTATAGTATGAAACTTAAGCTATCTAATACCTTCCCTAATCTCGTAAGGGTTTCATAATCACCTTAAGCTCACGTTAGCTTACTCACAAGGCAACAAATCCGAAATTTCTTAGGTGTAACACCTATCTTATGTTTATAAGGGTTTAAGTTCATGTTTGGCAAGCCATGGAAGGATTTGATAGTAAGAGAGTTGAAGAAAATGCATTTCAACAAATTATGTTTATAAGATTTTCTTATACGGACCGTATTTCTTGAGATACGGACCGTAATATATAACCACAATTGAAAATTAATTGATTGTACTATATATCTTGTCTCGTATAGAGTATCTGAAATCAAACAAATGCACACATGCTATTGACCGCACCCTTTTTTCTTATTTTGTTTGAAGCGGGCCAAATAGAGAATTAAATGCATAAAAAAAATAAGGGAATGAAGTCAGAGACTCCCTTTTTTTTGGTTTAAGTGTTGCTTGCCCTACATCTTGAAATACTGGCCGTATTTAAGGATCTAAAGATTTAACAGAGAGGCAAATTTTTAGGTTAAGAAATACGGACTACTATATGGTTTGTATAAGATTATACGGCCAGCAAGTTGGCCGTCTAACTTTATATAAACAGTATTACAGACTGTATTTCGTGAGGCAGTGGAAATTTTGTTGATTTTATATATATGACTCCTCTTCATTTTTAAGTCATTTTAATTTAAATTCAAGTTCATGAAATCTCTAGAAACCTCTTCCAACATATTCAATCACTCTTGCAAGTGGAAAACAAAGATCAAAGTGAGAATTAAATGCTTAGGGTTTTCAAATTATTGTTGAAGCTTGTTTCTTCTTCTTGTAGAGTCTTTGGGGGATATTTCAAAGTGAAGAGGTCTAGTATTTGAAATTTTCTTGAGTTCTTGAGGTAATATTTCATCTTATTTCCACGATTATGAGTTTATGTGATAGTTATACTAGGGTTTAAGAGAAAGGAATTAGAGAAAGGGTTTGAATATGAACTTGATTTCATTTTGAGCTGTAATTTATCTTGAGCCATGATTGTTAGTGTGTTTTGAGCTGAAATCTAGTTGTAGGGATAATTGTTGGTGTTGAGAATGTGTTGAGGTGGTTATACTTGGTATATTTGAAAGAAGGAACTATTGTATACAAGCGTATATCGGGCTGCCCAATTGTATATCTTTAAATGTTGTGAATATAAGTTTAAAGAAGATCATATGAGGTTATTGTGTTAATTATTAATTGTGGATTCGGTGGTAATGATTGAGGAATAGGGTAAATGCTACCCGTTTCACTTTTGAATCGAGTTATCATTGATATACGTGATATACTAGAGCTATCTAAGTTGTATATGTATCCCTTTGTTATAAGATTGGCACTCTAGAGGTGATAAGATTGTTGTTGGATTACTTGGACGATTTGAGGTATGTTAAGGGTAACTTTCCTTCTTTTTGGCATGATCCGTATGAACAAGACGTACACGTAATGTTAATCCATAATGATTCTATTCCTAGAATTTAGGGATGATCCATTTTGATTCATGTTCTATAATGTTGTCTTTAGAAAGTCTTTGTATAGATCCACTATTATCTCTAGAGTCTACTTCTTGATGAAAATGCTATCCCATAATGATGTTCGGAGGTATAACGACCTTATGTCACTCCGACAGATTTAGGATGTACTCTTATTATAGTCATACATTGCATTTCATTTATATATATGCATGTACAGACCCGTGACCCCTCAGGCGTTATATATTTATGTATATGCATATGTGTGTGTGTATATGTATATATTGATATATGTATAATACATATATATAATACATATGTATATGTATATTATGTATATGTATATGTATGTATGGGGTATGGGGAAGGTGACGACGGTATATACGCACTACAACCTAATCAGCTGGTCATAAGAGGATTACGATGATGATGATGCCCACAGAGGCCGATATGATACGATGGGAATCCCACAAAAGCTTGACAGGCGTTATGTATATATATATATATATATAAATATATTTATGTATGTATGTATGTATGACCTCATGCCTGCATGCACAACATTTATGTACATCATTGGCACACAGAGACATATCAGACATACAGATTGCATTTATTTCATCCTATGATTTTTTATGTCTCTTTCATGTTACTTTCGTGTCTTACATACTCAGTACTCTGTCCGTACTGATGTCTCTTTCTGGGGGCGCTGCATTTCATGCTCGTGGGTGTAGATAGACTGTTTGGTGATCCACCCCGATAGGTTGCCATTCAGCGGACATTTGAGCACTCCTCTTGTGCTTGATTTGTTGTTGTACTTTTTGTATGTTATTCTTTTGTGTACATACGGCTATGTCGGGGCCCTGTCCTGACCTCTTTATGTTAGATGCTCTAGTAGAGACTTGTAGACAATCATGTTATGGTTAGGCTTGGTATGGCCTCTTCGGTCTGTATTTTGATTTATAGTTTTTCATGACAGCATATTTGGTATATATACAGTTTAGTTCAGTATAGTAAAACAATATGTTTTCTTAGGCCCCCCAATCCCTATTCAGCATATCTCTTATATGATTTAGCAGATTTTCATCTGATGACCCTGAGCTTTATTCTTGTTTATGAGCATAGTAGTAAAGTATTTTTAGCGGTGCTCGGCAGGAAGGGCCCGCGTGCCCATCATGGCCCTCCAGTTTGGGGCGTGACAAACTTGGTATCAGAGCAGTTGCCTCCTAGGGTTGTCTACATGCCGTGTCTAGGAGAGTCTTATTATGGCGTGTCATGCACCACATTTATTAATAGGAGGCTGCAAGGCATTTAGGAATATTATCTTTCTTTCTCATCTTAGATTGTGTGATTGAGCCATACCATCAGGATTTATTTTCTAGTAACGTATTGTGGTTTCAGTGATGCCTGTGACAAAGAAACCTTCCGCCATCCAGAGAGGCAAGGCTCTGACAGATGAGGGTACCAGTAGGGTGCCAACAGTAGCTACGGGCCAGGGCGAGCCTGCGAATGAGGCCGCATCATAGTCTTCTCAGAGCCCTTCTGTTTTAGCAGATCCTAGAAGGGCTGCAGCTACAATACCCCCAGTTCCTCCACTAGATGCATCAGTCCAGAAAATGTGAGAGGCTATTCATTTGTTGACTAAGTTCATAGCCTCTCAGGCCCATTGTCAGGGTATGGGTACTAGTCATGGTGACATGGCCGTTAGTGCCAGGGTTTGAGATTTTATTAATTTGGATCCTCCAGAATTCTTTGGATCGAAAGTAGATAAGGACCCGTAGGATTTTGTAGATCGGATGCTGAGGTCGTTGCAGGTAATGCATGTTTCAGACACTGAGTTAGCAGAACTGGCTTCGTACGGTTGCGAGATATTGCTGCCCAGTGGTATGAGACTTGGGTATCGTCTAGAGGAGCTAATGGACCCCTACCCGTGTGCTAGGCGTTCACAGAGGCCTTCCTTCAATATTATTTACCGCCAGAGATTCGACGGGCCCAAGCTGATAGGTTCCTGAACCTTAGATACGGGAGCATGAGTGTTCAGGAGTGTCACACCCCAACCTTACTAGGGTGTGATGGGCACCTGACCCCGTACTCGGAGCCGAGCGAACCCACTGACTCTTATTACATAGATAATCTATTCATACTCTTACATCAATAAGAAATGAAAAACATAGTAAAGCTTTCAGAATCTTTCTTCTTCGTTGTTCTCAAATCAAACGAAATCTGTAATTATATGGAATTTATAGCATAACTCAGGATGACACATCGGCTGGTGCAGCCCATTAAAATACCGACACTATATACCCACGACTCTGTCTACAAATTCTCTAACTTCAACCAAGACATCATAGCATAATACTCTGACCCGGCAACTCTCCAGGGGCAAATGGAGCTTGCCAACTTCGCTGGAACATCTTCTATAATGGCTTCTACTCATCTGGGTGCACCTGCGCGGCATGAAACGCAGCCCCCGAAGAAAGGGGGTTAGTACGAGCAATGTACTGAGTATGTAAGGCATGAATAGTAACATAGTAAGAGATATAATTATGAATAATAACAGAATTGAGTTATAGAGCATATCATGGGGTAAAAGAGTAACCTGTACATCTGAGTGCCTTTTAGGCGGGTACCATGGATGCTTAGCTTTCTTTGAAAAACATTTCTTTTTCATATATATGGAAAATCGAACATATCATATTGCCGAGGCGTCGGCTCCGATCCATTTAGCCACATATATCCTGCGTCCGGGACGATATTAACCAATGTGGGATTTGCCTGAACCAATGTGGGATTTGCCTAAACCAATGTGGGATTCGCCTAAGGCAAGCCTTACACTCACCCCCCCCCCCCTTTGGGACTCAGCGTTCTTGCTGAGGTTTGCCCCACCACCGGCTCTGATACCAACTGATCAGGTGGCTATGCGTCTATAGCGCCTCACCTTTTCCCTCACCCCATATACATATACATATATCATGTTCACGTATCATATACATATATCATATACATATATCATGCAAGCAGCATGCAGGAGAGCCCAAAGAATGTTGTGTCTCTATCGGAGGGACGTAAGGTCGGTAACCTCCGAATATATTATGGGAGACTCGATGGACAAGTATACTTACCGACACCTGAAGGCTCAGAAACAAGTTTCGGGTCAATCCGACTTAGTATAAGAAAGTTACGAGCGTTTGAAGTACAGAACCTTCCATGAACGTTTCAGAAGCTATTTTTGGAAAATCAAAGCAATAATCGTATCAAGTACCTTTCGAATATCGCTATGAATCAAATCAACATAGAACTTTTGGAACCACACACTTGTATCAAGACATAGCAAAATAGTTCTTCGGAAATCAAGAACATTAGCCATCCTAGTGGCTCTAAGAATAGGAATTTCTTTGAAATCATACATATACTTTGTCATGTTGGTTTCACAAAGATCATGCCAAAAGAAAGAAAGGATAAGCCTTATATACCTGTTCCACGCCCTATTAGCTACGCTTAATTGTCCAAGCTTGCTAGTCTACATTCAAGAGAATCGACAAAATCATTAGACTCATCGTCACATACTTGTCTTAGTCTTTCAAATGAATTCATTTATATTCTACCGAAATTTCGGCAACATTTCCCCTGTAAATACACCATCCCAGAGAATCTAACTCGGCCAATTTATCAACAACAATCCGAGGATTCAACTCGGCCAAATTATCAACAACAATACTAACAATCATACTAGCAACTTCAACAATCAATCCAAAATATTTTCTAACATTAACAACCCTCGTCACACAATTCAACGGTATTTCATTTATATTCAATTCACAATTTCCCACATATTCAAGTACTAACCGAAACCATTCAATCAATATCCAAGAACACTTCAAACAATCCGCTCAATATTCAAAATAATCCAACCAATATGCCATGCCACCCGAAACCTTCCAAACGCAACAAGGACAATAACAACACATTTCCTCCTTTCAAATTCATGGACTACACCAACAATTCACACACTAACAACATTATTTTCCATAGATACAAGAAATGGTTTTTAACATCACATTAGCTTCTAAACAACTCTCCAACACTTACAACTTCAACTAGAATCATTAAACTTTCGTTTTCATCATAGATTCCATTACAACAACAACTAAAATACTAAGAAAAATTGATTCATTCTCTTCCACACCACACCATACCTACACGGCCACACACTACATATACACGGCCACCTATAACATCCCTATTTTCATGAATTTCATCCACTTTTACATACTACAACATACATAATCATCCATAACATAGACGAAGAGGATTAAACCTTACCTTTTTCCCTTAACTTCTCACTTGGCTAGGACTTGTAGCTTGCAAGAATAGATGTTTTCTTGCTCCAACAACCATTCCATGTTAAAGGGGACCTTCCAATTGCTTGGAATACTAGAAGAAAATATTTTTTCTTGATCAATTTCCATGGACTAGGTTCGGCCAAGCCATGGCCGAACACCCTTTTTTTTTTTTCTTTTCTCCAAGTTATATGTCTTGCTATGTAAGGCTTGTCCATATTTATAATTAGCTCCAACAAATAAAAGGGTGGACACATGTCCCCTTCTCCAACTTTCCTTAAATTAAAGATGAATATATCCTAATTTGTCATCACTTTCTATATATATATACATGGTCCCTCCAAATACCAAATGAAGCCACACGGCCACTTTGCCCATTTCCATAATTCACTTTTAACCCCAAACTTTCCTTAATACTTCCATGAGCCACCTTGTGAATTTCCATTTTTACCCCTACCCTTTCTTAATATTTCCACATCAACAATTTTCATAAACAACTTGTGCATAAAAATAACTTTGGGAAAATAGTCTTGTCCTTAACTTACCACGACTTCCTTAAAATATCTGAATGTACGAAATACAGGATATAACAAGGAGTACAGACTTTTAGACAAGGGAGCATGAGTGGTCAGGAGTACAATCTTTGCTTTAATTCATTGGCTAGATATGCTCCAGCTATTGTAGCTGAGATAGAGGATCGGGTTAATAGGTTAGTGATCGGTTTGGGACAACACTTGATTGATGAATGCGTGACGGCCTCACTTCAGACGGGTAAGGACATTTTGCGCATCTAGGGGTACGCTCAGAACCTTGAGAAGCGTAAGCAGCAGCGGAGGGCCGAGCGTGAGTGTGATAGGGTTAGAGTAAGAAAGCTAGATCTTCAGGTTTTGTCAGTGAGTTCAAAAGTGGTCAGAGGCAGCAGTTCTCTAGGCGTTCAGCTTATTCAGTGGCTAGTGTGCCTTCACAGTTCCCAGGACCCAGGGTTGATAGACCCACTTATTTTGAGCCGGGCCAGAGTTCCAGGGCTTCCAGTTCCCAGTTTAGAGGTTGTTCAAGTCATATGAGGCCATCTCTACCATGATGTATTTAGTGTGGTAAGTTACATACTGGGTGGTACCGCTTGGGTTCAAATGTTTGTTATACCTGTGAACTGGATGCTCCACCTCAGCCCTATCAGGGCTGAACTAGAGCATCCAGTTCGAACGATCCTCAAAAATGCCCTGAGGTGGCCAAGACGAACGACCGGTATATTATCAGTCTCCTCCTATGTTAGGGCTGAGTATCCTGACTTGTCGATAGGATCTTGAGTCATCACCCGATGTTGTTACAGGTATATTATCAGTCTCCTCCCATGATATATATGTGTTGATAGATCCATGTTCTACGTTATCATATGTTACTCCTTTTATTGCTAGTAGGTTTAGTATGGAACCGAAGTCGATTAGACCTTATAAGATGTCCAAACCTGTTGGTGATCCCGTGATAGCTAGGCGAATATACAGAGGTTGTGTAGTTGTAGTCTGTAATCATCATACTGTAGCTGATTTGATTGAGTAAGATATAGTGTACTTCAATGTCATTATAAGAATGGACTGGTTAGCCTCTTGTTATACTAATGTTGATTGTATAACAAAGATAGTCCGGTTTCAGTTTCCAGGAGAGCTAGTGCTGGAATGGAAAGGTAATATAGCTTCCCTGAGAGGTAGGATTATTTCCAATCTCAAGGCAAAGAAGATGATTGCAAAGGGTTATATTTATCATATAGTTCGAGTTTGAAAAGTTAAGGTAGAGTCACCGGCTCCTCAATCTATTCCAGTGGTTAATGAATTTCCAGATATGCTTCCAGACGAGCTTTTGGGTCTTCCGCCAGAGAGGGAAATCAACTTCGTCGTCGATATTTTGCCAGATACTACATTGATATCTATTCCTCTTTATAGGATGGAACATGTCGAATTGAGGGAGTTGAAGGAGCAGTTGAAGAATTTGCTCGAGAAAGGTTTTATCAGGCCTAGTACATCACTGTGGGAAGTGCTTGTATTTTTTGGAAAAAAGCAAGATGGCTCGTTACAGACGTGTATTGACTACAGGCATCTGAATAAGGTGACGATAAAGAATAAGTACCCGCTCCTGAGGATTGATGATTTATTTGTCCAATTACAAGGTGGCAGATGTTTCTCGAAGATAGATACGAGGTCAGGATACCATCAAGTTAGGGTTAAAGAGAAGGGAATTCCAAAGACAACTTTCAGATTAAGATATGGTCACTTTAAGTTTCGCGTGATGTCATTCGGCTTGACTAACACCCCAACAGTATTTATGGATTTGATGAACTGTGTATTTAGACCTTTTTTGGATCAGTTTGTGATGTTATTTATCGATGACATTCTAGTCTACTCGCAATCAAAGGCTGAGCATGCAGATCATTTGTGTGCGGTACTCAGGGTTCTTCAGGATCGGAAGTTGTATGAAAGTTCTCTAAATGTGAGTTCTGATTGAACTCTGTGTCTTTTCTGGGGCACATCATATCAGAAGAAGGTATCAGGGTTGATATACAAAAGATTGAAGCCGTAAAGAATTGGCCTAGACCCACGACATCGACTGGTTATTAAAGGAGGTTTGTAGAGGGTTTCTCTTCTCTTTCAGCGCCACTAACGAAGTTGACCCAGAAGGCAACTAAGTTCCAGTGGACCGATGCTTGTAAGTGTAGTTTTTAGGAGTTGAAGGATAAATTGATTGCGGTGCCAGTTTTGACACTTCTAAAAGGATCTGAGGGCAAAGTCATTTATTGTGACACTTTGAGCATCGGACTGGGTTGTGTATTGATGCAGCATGGTAAGGTTATCGCTTATGCTTCGAGGCAGTTGAGGAAGCACGAGAAGAATTACCCGACCTACGATCTAAAGTTATCCACAGTGATTCATGCGATAAAAATGTGGAGGCATTATTTATATGGTGTTCATGTTGATATATATATACAGATCATAAGAGTCTTCAGTATATCTTCAAGAAGAAGGAGTTGAATTTGCGTCAGAGACGGTGGTTAGAACTGTTGAAAGATTATGACGTTAATATTTGTACCATCCAGGGTAGGCAAACATAGTGGCCGATATCTACTTTGCAGTCAGAAAAACGGGAATTAGATGTTATAGACCGCATTTTGAGCATTCAGATATTTCAAGGTAGTCGTGGTAAGTTAAGGGCAAGACCATTTTCCAAAATTATTTTAATGTACAAGTTGTTTATTAGTATGGAAATATTGAGAAAGGCTAAGGGTAAGAAGGAAAATTCACAAGATGGTTCATGGTAATATTGTGGAAGGCTAGGGGCAAAACGGGAATTTAACAAACAATTCAAGAAGGATCTTGAAGGGACCACTTTGGCCGTGTGGCATATGTCCACATTTTTATTTGATGGGGCTAATTATATATATATATATATATATATATATGGACCAAATCTTACATAACAAGACAATTATTCATCTTTGTTTATTTTGAGAAACTTCAAGAAAAAGGGAGAAGGGGACATGTGTTCCCTTTGTATTGGTAGAAGCCATATATATATATACAATTGATGATAAAATAAGGCATATTCATCTTTTAAATCGAGAAGCTTGGAGAGAAAAAAAAAGGGAGAAGAGCGGCATTCGGCCAAGGGTTGGCCGAACTTGGCCATGGGAAATGGATCAAGAAAAATTATTTTCTTCTAGTATTCCAACCAATTGGAACGTCCTTACCAACATGGAGTAGTGGTTGGAGCAAGCAAAGCATTCATTGGTGCAATTTATCCACCCTAGCCGAGTGGAGAAGTCAAAGAATAAAGGTAAGATTTAATCTCCTTTCCTATGTGTTAGAGATGATTTGTGAGTGTTGAAGTATGTAGAAATGGATGGAATTCATGGTACATGTGTATGTGGATTGTGGCCGTGTAGGTGTGTGTTGTGTAGGAGTGATGAACTAGTTTTATTTAGTATTTGATTGTTGTAGTTGTGGATTCCACGATGAAAATGAAGGTTTGATGACTTGAAATGAAGTTGTAATCGTCGCGGGATTGTGGTAGAAGCTAATGTGATTTTAATATAGTTTCTTGTAATTGTGAGAATGAAGTTGTTAATGCATAGACTATTGTTATAGTTCATGAATTTGGAAGGAAAGAATGTGTTGTTGTTTATTATGTTGAGTTGAGAAGAGTTCGGGTGGTAGATATAATTCATGACTTTGAAAGAAGGAAATGTGTTGCTATTGTTCTTGTTGAATTCGGAAGGTTTCGGGTGAAGTGGTATGTTGGTTGGGTTGTTTTGAATATTATGTAAATTGTTTGAAGTGTTCTTGAATCATGTTAGAATGATTTCGGATTAACACTTGAATGTGAGATCATTGGTATTAGCTTGACTATATGTGATTAAATTTAATATAAATGAAATGTCGTTGAATTGTGTGACAAGGGTTGTTAATGCTAGAATATATTTTGGATTGATTGTTGAAGTTGTTAGTATGATCGTTGGTATTGTTGTTAATAATTTGGTTGAGTTGAATTCTCGGATTGTTGTTGATACTTTGGCCGAGTTGGATTCTCGGGGATGGTTGTATTTACAGGGGAAATGCTGCCGAAATTTCGGCAGATTATAAATGAATTTATTTGAAAGACTAAGACAAGTGTGTGACGATGTGTTTGATGATTGTGTAAATCTTCTTGCATGTAGACTAGCGATAGCGAGCTTGGACAATTAAGCGTAGCTAATACGACGTGGAGCAGGTTTGTAAGGCTTACCCTTTCTTTCTTTTAGCATGATCCTTGTGAAACAAACAGACAAAGTATATGTATGATTTCAAAGAATCTCCTATTCTTTGAGCCACTAGGATGGCTAACATTCTTGACTTCCGAGAGCTGTTTCGCTACGTCTTCATATGTATGTATGGTTCCCGGAGTCTTATTTTGGTTTGATCCATAGTGATATTCAAAAGGTATTTGATATGATTATTGCTTCGATTTTCCAAAGATAGCTTTCGAAACGCTCAAAGAGGTTTCTGTAGTAAAATGTCCCTAACTTTCGTATACTAACTCGTATTGCCTCGAAACGTGTTTATGATCTTTCACGTGTCGTTTGTGTACTTATTCATCGAGTCTGAAAGTTGTTTTATGTGCATATAGTTTCTCACGACTCTGCTCGTGCATGCCTTAATGTATCCTCCACTGCGTCCCGGGCCAGGGTATGTTCTCGTGCGTACTCCTCTGCATTGTTCACCGCGTCCCTCACTTGCGGGCTGGGTCACGTTATTTATATATGATATGATGACATGATGACGGGGTGGCGGCCAGGATGGCATATGATGATTCTATTCACCGCGTCCCGCATTAGAGGGCTGGGGCACGTTACATGAATATATGATACATAACATTGACAGACATGATTTTATCACCGCGTCGCTCAATAGAGGGTCGGGGCACGTCTCATGCACATATGATACACGGTATTGACATACGTGATTTCATTCACCGCGTCCCTCACTAGGGGGACGGGGTACGTTATATGATATATGATATATGATGATGACATACATGATTTTCACTTCAAAAGGCAAGTGCTTGATGATTTTAAAAGGTCATACTTGATTCTGGTAAATCTCTGTTTCAGTTATGATCCTCTTTTCTGTATTCCATGCCTTACATGCTCAGTACATATTCCGTACTGACCCCCTTTCTTCGGGGGCTGCGTTTCATGCCGCCCAGGTACACCCAGATGAGTAGAAGCCATCATAGAAGATGTGCCAGCGGAGTTGGCAAGCTCCATTTGCCCCTGGAGTGTTGTCGGGTCTGAGTATTATGCTATGATGTCTTGGTCAAAGTTAGACACTTTGCAGACAGAGTCGTTGGTATAGGATGTCACTCTTGTAAGCGGCTCCACTAGCCGATGTGCCATTATGTATTATGTTACAGATTCCTTATGATTACAGATTCCTTATGATTACAGATTCTACTTGATTTCAGCACGATGAAAAGAAAGTTTCTGAAAGCCTTTATTATGTATTTCATTCTTGTTTGATTTAAAAATCCGAAGAGACTATGTGTGTACTAAGAGTCAGAGGGTTCGCTCGGCCCTAAGTAAGGGTCGGGTGCCCATCACACCCTAGCGAGATTAGGGTTTGACAAAGTGGTATCAGAGCAGGTTGTTCTAGGGGTTGTTTGCAAAGTCGTGTCCAGTTGAGTCCTGTTTATGGGTGTGAAGCCGGCCACATTTATAAACAGGAGGCTGCGGGGCATCTAGGGATTGTTGACCTTCTTTCTGTCTTAGATCGTCCGATAAAGCCAAGTCATAGGAAATGAGATTCCTTATATAAGTCTTACAAACGACGGAAGAAGGTGAGAGATGATATGGAAAGTCATAGAGGTAAGTCTTGATATATTTGTTCTGTTACCTGAAATTGGGAGCCCTGGGTGGCTGGAATATGTCGTATGTATGTATTCCCTGTGAGGAATTGTTGATATTTGCTGCGTACAAATTTTGAATAGTAAGAATTATAGAGGAGACCGGGTTAGAATTTTTCAAAATCAGGTCATTTAACTATGTACGCCTAACAGAATGGAGCGTGGAATGGCAATATCGTAAATAGACAATTAGTGGGATGTGATATTTTAGAAGAGCTACAGATTTGGGCATGGAGTGAAAAAAGATTGTGAGAAAGACGATTAGCAGTCTGAAGGATTAAAATGGGTTGCATTCGAGGTTTAGTAGGAGCAAGGACTATTGGGCGACTCAAGGAAAGTTGACCAAATGAGTTTTGTTGTAGGTTATTATATAAGAGCGGTGAGTGGAAATTCGAACAGGCTGATACCCGAAGTATTCATAAGTAACGGCGACGAAGGTATATTCGTTACCATCGGGAACCTGGGAATCTAGGACGAAAGGCAGTTATACACGAAAGTGAAAGGTGAATATTGAGGATTGAAAAGGGTAAAATAGTAATTGTAAAGGGAAGGACGTGTTATGAAAATGTCTCGGAACCTGTAAGGCTTCGACTTGCTCTAGATCAGGTAATGAAGGTCATGCGGAGAGGTAGATGCGATTATATTAGCATTAAGGCACCGAAAGTCATCGATCTTTCGAGGTTAAGCGTGCTAAGGTGGGAGAAATGTTAGGATGGGTGACCCCCTGGGAAGTGTGCAAGAAACCCTATAAATCCGGACATGAGAGACAAATGAGAAGCTAGAGTAGCCTAAGGAAAACTAGAGTATACGGGGTGGTTGGAGACCATAAGAGGTCGTGTAGGACGAGGCAAACTAGACTGGTGAAGAGACAGAGAGTGCATCACGGCTCTAGAACTAGGATAAGCTTGAATAGCGTTTGGAGATATTCTGTAGGCAAGGTAGTAGTAATCATACATATATATATACGAATGCGTAGGATATCCCACATATGATTGTTTCGGTGGGCATGTGTGTCCCAGCAACCGGAGTTGCGATATGGATGGCATCACTCAAGCAAGGGTATCGAAGTTCAAGAGGTAACAAAAATAAACGGTACAAATATTACAAGGTAAGCTGATGTTATATTCACTACAGGTTAAGATTGGAAAGTCCTAATGCAGTGACATTCGGAAACGAAAGAGAGTGAGTAAACGGAAGGCAAGGAGATCAAAATGTCGGAAAAAGGTGAAAGGTAAGAAACATGAGTGAGTGAAGCCCTAAGAGAAACAACAAACAAAACACGAGACTACTTGGGTAAAAATTCAAAGGTAGGTACGTGAAATGAATAAAGTGTGGTAATATGGGACAAAAGAGCAATGTGTGGAATTCAAGAACCAATTTCAATAAGTGGGGCTGAAGGAATAGTGACTGCGATAAGGAATGTGAGGTGAGAGAAAGAATGTTTAGGCCTTGTGACGATGTTAAGAGATTTCCAGCCTGTAAGAGGTATGTAACGGGATAAGTGTATGGTAAAATTAATGTGGTTGCCTCGGACATGGAAGAGCTTTCCTTAAAGGATGACTTAAGAATAGGATGGATTTGCGCGTTAAAGTAAAATTTCACGAACTTTAGAGCCGATGCCACAAATGGAAAAAGAAGAAAGGTGCTCGAGTAGGAAGAAACCCAAGGAGGGTTAAGGATGAAAGTAGGAAAAGTATACTAATGGGTTGGTCGAAGGAAGAGGAGAGCATTTAGGCGTAGGGCAATTGGAAATCTCTAACCATAAGAGTAAGGAGGATACCTTAACGAGTTAGCGATAGGAACCCGACCACACACCAAGGAAAGAATAAGGATAATGGATCAACACTGTTGATTGGGAAATTAATGGTGTGGAGCAAGAATGCATGTGAGGTCTGAAAGATTTGACATTAGAGAAAATCGAATGAAATGCAAGGAACGTACATGGGAGACCGTTCGACCATAGCATCGTAAATATAGATAAAGGTTCGATGAACGAGGACAGTGAGAGTGGAAACGGTAATAAATTATGTGCCAAGAGCGAAAGGAGTAGGACGCTGGAAAGACATGGATGCACAGTTGCAACACAAACGCGTAGTTAAGAAGATTTTCGAGTAAGTGAGCTAAATGGGCTAAAGGGATTAATAGTGGATGGAAGTGTATGGAAATATTGACAAAATGATGATATAGATAGAAAATGGAAGGAAAACTTATGGTAAGAAGTTTTCGATATGTTATGCACAGGGTTGGAAGGAAGACGAGAAGTAAGGTATAATTGAGGACTTCATAAAAGGACATAGTGAATCTCGACGTCTCCATGAACTAATGAGTCCAGGACACCGTTAGTCACAAAAGACAGAGGTATGGAAAGGCGGAAAAGAGGGCATCGGAATTGGATATCCTTAAACGTATTCCAGTTAAATACGAGAGTGTAAGTAGCAAGAAGACAGACAGGCCAGCCTATACAATGGCGGAACCCGGCCTTAAGAAGAAAGTGAAGGGTGGTAGGTAATTACCGTAGACGAGGATACTCGAAGACTGTTGGCATATGAGGAGCCCCCTTAAAAAAAGGGGGGGGGGGGGGGAGAACATATTATATTAGACTTAAAAGGAATCGCAACATTTTAAGACTCCAGAGGAGGAAAAATTTATTAGCTCGGGGACAGAGTTCAAAACATATCGGCACATCAGGAGGATACCTAAAAGAAGTAGAAATGAATTGATTATAAGTGTACCATGAGGCAGACATAGGGATAAAGGAGTAGCCTATAGCCACACTGGATCGTCAGGTGAAGATTGCGTACCAAAGACGTGGCTTCTGTTAGGGTGTTGTGACGAAACAATAACAGAGAAGAGAGGATCTGGGAAGAACAAGGATAATAAGTTGGCGCAGCGGATTAGAAAACCTATGACACGGAATGAGGACTCATGTAAAGACCGAGAAGTTTGATTATAAAGGAAATAGGGTGAAAAATAAGGAGTGAGCATGAAGAAAAGGACAACTATAAGAGGGACCCCTCCCGAGGTATTATAGCACCCCATGAGGCCAGTTGAACATTCCAGGACGAATGTTCTAAAAGGGGGGGGGGGGAGGATGTTATATCCCGTATTTTGAGCATTCGGAAATTTCAAGGTAGTCGTGGTAAGTTAAGGGCAAGACCATTTTCCAAAATTATTTTAATGTACAAGTTGTTTATTAGTATGGAAATATTGAGAAAGGCTAAGGGTAAGAAGGGAAATTCACAAGATGGTTCATGGTAATATTGTGGAAGGCTAGGGGCAAAACGGGAATTTCACAAACAATTCAAGAAGGATCTTGAAGTGACCACTTTGGCCGTGTGGCATATGTCCACATTTTTATTTTACGGGGCTAATTATATATATATATATATATATGGACCAAAGCTTACATAACAAGACAATTATTCATCTTTGTTTATTTTGAGAAACTTTAAGAAAAAGGGAGAAGGGGACATTTGTCCACTTTGTATTGGTAGAAGCCATATATATATATATATATATATATATATATATATATATATATATATATATATATATATACACAATTGATGACAAAATAAGGCGTATTCATCTTTTAAATCAAGAAGCTTGGAGAGAAAAAAAAAAAAAAGGGAGAAGAGGGGCATTCGGCCAAGGGTTGGCCGAACTTGGCCATGGGAAATGGATCAAGAAAAAATATTTTCTTCTAGTATTCCAACCAATTGGAACGTCCTTAACAACATGGAGTAGTGGTTGGAGCAAGCAAAGCATTCATTGTTGTTGATTATGTTGAGTTGAGAAGAGTTCGGGTGGTAGATATAATTCATGAATTTGAAAGAAGGAAATGTGTTGCTATTTTTCTTGTTGAATTCGGAAGGTTTCAGGTGAAGTGGTATGTTGGTTGGGTTGTTTTAAATATTATGTAAATTGTTTGAAGTGTTCTTGAATCATGTTAGAATGATTTCGGATTAACACTTGAATGTGAGATCATTGGTGTTAGCTTGACTATATGTGATTAAATTGAATATAAATGATAATTTGGCCGAGTTGGATTCTCGGGGATGGTTGTATTTACAGGGGAAATGCTGCCGAAATTTCGGCAGATTATAAATGAATTTATTTGAAAGACTAAGACAAGTGTGTGACGATGTGTTTGATGATTGTGTAAATCTTCTTGCATGTAGACTAGCGATAGCGAGCTTGGACAATTAAGCGTAGCTAATATGACGTGGAGCAGGTATGTAAGGCTTACCCTTTCTTTCTTTTGGCTTGATCCTTGTGAAACAAACAGACAAAATATATGTATGATTTCAAAGAATCACCTATTCTTAGAGCCACTAGGATGACAAACATTATTGACTTCCAAAAGCTATTTTGCTACGTCTTGATACGTGTGTATGGTTCCCAGAGTCTTATTTTGATTTGGTCCATAGTGATATTCAAAAGGTATTTGATATGATTATTGCTTCGATTTTCCAAAGATAGCATTTGAAACGCTCAAAGAGGTTTCTGTAGTAAAATGTCCCTAACTTTCGTATACTAACTCGGATTGCCTCGAAACGTGTTTATGATATTTCACGTGTCGTTTGTGTACTTATTCATCGAGTCTGAAAGTTGTTTTATGTGCATATAGTTTCTCACGACTCTGCTCGTGCATGCCTTAATGTATCCTCCACTGCGTCCCGGGCCAGGGTATGTTCTCGTGCGTACTCCTCTGCATTGTTCACCGCGTCCCTCACATGCGGGCCGGGGCACGTTATATATATATGATATGATGACATGATGACGGGGTGGCGGCTAGGATGGCATATGATGACTCTATTCACCGCGTCCCGCAATAGAGGGTCGGGGCACGTTACATGCATATATGATACATGACATGGTCATAAATGATTTTATTCACCGTGTCCCTCAATAGAGGGTCGGGGCACGTCTCATGCACATATGATACATGATATTGACATACATGATTTCATTCATCGCGTCCCTCACTAGAGGGCCGGGGCACGTTATATGATATATAATATATGATGATGACATACATGATTTTCACTTCAAAAGGCAAGTGCTTTGATGATTTTAAAAGGTCATACTTGATTCTGGTAAATCTCTGTTTCAGTTATGATCCTCTTTTCTGTATTCCATGCCTTACATGCTCAGTACATATTCCGTACTGACCCCCTTTCTTCGGGGGCTGCGTTGCATGCCGCGCAGGTACACCCAGATGAGTAGAAGCCATCATAGAAGATGTGCCAGCGGAGTTGGCAAGCTCTATTTGCCCCTAGAGTGTTGCTGGGTCTGAGTATTATGCTATGATGTCTTGGTCGAAGTTAGACACTTTGCAGACAGAGTCGTGGGTATAGGATGTCAATCTTGTAAGCGGCTCCACCAGCCGATGTGCAATTATGTATTATATTACAGATTCCTTATGATTACAGATTCTACTTGATTTGAGCACGATGAAAAGAAAGTTTCTGAAAGCCTTTATTATGTATTTCATTCTTGTTTGATTTAAAAGTCCGAAGAGACTATGTGTGTACTAAGAGTCAGAGGGTTCGCTCGGCCCTAAGTAAGGGTCGGGTGCCAATCACACCCTAGCGAGATTAGGGTGTGACATTAGATCACGAGTTTCATCAATTTTCTAGCCTAGGAGTTTGATTATTGGACTCAAGAGATCCAGGAGTTACTATTCAGTATTCAGCAACCGCATCTCTGATAGTCGAGGTTAAAGAGCACCAGTATGAGGATCCTATGCTAGTTTATTATAGATACACAGCTCCACAGAAGGAGAAGTCACCATTTGAGATTATTGGAAATGGGTCCTCAGATATCGAGGCAGATTGTGTGTTCCAGATGTTACATGGTTCCGTCCACAAATTATGGGAGAAACTGATCATTCTTGCTACTCTATTCATCCAGGGACAATGAAAATGTACCATAATATCAAGGAAGGTTACGGGTGTGATGGGATGAAGAAGGATATAGTTGAATTTGTAGCTCAGTGCCCAAATTATCAGCAAGTTAAGGTTGTGCACCAGAAGCCCAGTGGGTCGTTACAGAATATAGAGATTCTAACTTGGAAATGGGAGGCGATCAATATGGATTTCATAACAGGCTTAACCCATTCTCAGCGTAAGTTTGATTCGATATGGGTGATTGTTTATAGGCTTAAAAAGTCATCACATTTTCTATCTATCAAGACTACTTACTCTGCTGAGGATTATACGAAGTTATATATCTAGGAGATAGTGCGACTTCATGGGCGAAAATGCAGATCACCTATTGGATGGTTCAAGGTTAGAGAATCTAAGTTGATAGGACCAGATTTGATCCAGCAGGCAGCTGATAAGGTTAAGCTTATTCAAGAAAGGCTATTGGCAGCCTAGAGTCTCCAGATGTCTTATGTAGATAATCGATGACGAGATTTGGAGTTTCCAATAGATGACTGGGTAATCCTTAAGGTATCGCCGATTAAGGGTGTTATGAGATTCGGTAAGAAGGGAAAGCTTAGCCCTAGATACATTGGACCTTACAGGATTATGCGAAGGGTGGGCCAGGTGGCCTATGAGCTAGATCTTCCTTCAAACTTGGAGTCTGTACATCTGATTTTCCATTTATCTACGCTTTATATGTGTATTGAAGATCCTTCCAGAGTCGTACCTGTTGATGATGTTCAGATTATAGAGCAGCTATCATATGAAAAAGTCCCTATTGCCATCTTGGATCGATAAGTTCGTAGGTTCAGGACCAAAGATATGGCATCGTTGAAGGTACTTTGAAGAAACAAGAATATTAAGGAGATGACTTGAGAGGCTGAGGAAGATATGAAGTGTAAATATCCTCATTTGTTTCCATCTTCATAGCAGATGCAGACTACAGTACAATCGTCTTCATGTATGTATTATTTACCAGCTACTCTTATTGGTCATGTGGGGCTATTTTTTCTATTGATTGCTATGGCCCTCTGTGGCATTGTATGGTTTGGGTTATTGTGCGGTAGGTTTGTAGTGGTACAGTTACAGGGGAGACTCTGTCAAAATATCTACAAAATTCCTAAGAGTCTAACATTCGAGGACGAATGTTTTTAAGGGGGGAAGGATGTTACACCTCGTAGTTATACGTTAAGATTCGTTGTATGTTAATTGACTTATTCTGAGACGCTGAGGCTGTCTTTGATGTTATACGAGCTTGTACATACCTATCTTATGTTTATAAGGTTTTATGTTCATGTTTCGTAAGCCATGGCAGGATTAGAGAGTAAGAGAGTTGAAGAAAATGTGTTTTGACAAAGTTTGTTTCTCAGATTGCCTTATACGGACCGTATCTTGAAATAGTGGCCATATTTAAGGATATAAAAATTAACAGAGAGGCAGATTTTTGGGTTAAGAAATATGGACCACTATATGGTCCGTATAAGATTATACGGCCAGCAAGTTAGTCGTATAATTTTATATGGCCAGTATTATGGACCTTATTTCTTAAGGCGGTGGAAATTTTGCTGATTTTATATATATGACTACTCTTCATTTTTAAGCTATTTTAACTTAAAACCAAGTTCATGAAAGCTCTAGAAACCTCTTCCAACATATTCAATCACTCTTTCAAGTGGAAATCAAAGATCAAAGTGAGAATTGAATACTTAGGGTTTTCAAAGTATTGTTGAAGCTTCTTTCTTCTTCTTGTAGAGGCTTTGGGGGATATTTCAAAGTGAAGAGGTCTTGGAATTCAAATGTTCTTGAGTTCTTGAGGTAATATTTCATTTTATTTCCATGATTATGAGTTTATGTGATAGTTATACTAGGGTTTAAGAGAAAGGAATTAGAGAAAGGGTTCGAACATGAACTTGATGTCACTTTGAGTTGTAATTTATCTTGAGCCATGATTGTTAGTGTGTTTTGAGGTGAAATCCGGTTGTAGTGATAATTGTTGGTGTTGACAATGTGTTCAGGTGGTTATACTTGGTATATTTGAAAGAAGGAAGTATTGTATACAAGCGTATATCAGGCTGCCCAATTATATATCTTTAAATGTTGTGAATATGAGTTTAAAGAAGATCATATGAGGTTGTTGTGTTAATTATTGGTTGTGGAGTCTGTGGTAATGATTGAGGAATAGGTTAAATGCTACCCGTTTCACTATTGAATCGAGTTATCATTGATATACGTGATATACTAGCTCCATCTAAGTTGTATATGTATCCTTTTGTTATAGGATTGGCGCTCTAGAGGTGATAACATTATTGTTGGATTACATGGACGAATTGAGGTATGTTAAGGTTACATTTCCTTCTTTTTGGCATGATCCTTATGAACGAGACGTACACGTAACGTTAATGAATAATGATTCTATTCCTAGAAGTTAGGGATGATCCATTTTTATTCTTGTTCTATAATGGTGTTTTCCGAAAGTCTTTCTTTAGATCCAATATGATCTCTAGAGTTACTTGTTGATGAAAATGCTATCCCATAATGACATTGGGAGGTATAATGGCCTTACGTCACTCCGACAGATTTAGGATGTACTTTATTATAGTCATGAATTGCATTTCATTTATATATATGCATGTACAGACCCGTGACCCCTCAAGTGCTATATACGCATATATTATGTATTATATATATATATGGGGTATGGGAAAGGTGACGGCATTATACACACACTACCACCTTATTAGCTGGTCAAGAGAGGATTACGATGATGATGATGCCCACAAAGGCCGATATGAATGATGGGAGGGCCACATAGGCTTGACAGGCGTTATATATATATATATATATATATATATATATATATGACCTCATACATGCATGCACAACTTTTATGTACATCATTGGCCCACAGAGACAGATCAGGCATACATGTTGCATTTATTTCATCCTATGATTTCTTATGTCTCTTTCATGTTACCTTCGTGCCTTCCATACTCAGTACTTTGTCCGTACTAACGTCCCTTTCTATGGGCGCTGCATTTCATGCCCACTGGTGCAGATAGACAGTTTGGTGATCCCTCCCTGTAGGTTGCCGTTCAACAGACATTTGAGCACTTCTCTTGTTCCGGAATTGTTGTTGTGCTTTTGGTAGGTTATTCTTTTGTGTACATACGGGTATGTCGGGGCCCTGTCCCGACTTCTATATGTTAGATGCTCTAGTAGAGGCTTGCAGACAGTCATGTTATGGTTAGGCTTTGTATGGTCTCTTCCGTCTGTATTTTGATGTATAGTTTTTCATGACGACCAATTTGGCTTGTAAATTTTTGTTCAGTATAGTCATAGAGTATGTTTTCTTAGGCCCATTCCCTATTCAATATATCTCTTATATGATTTAGCAGATTTTCATCTTAGGCCCATTCCCTATTCAACATATCTCTTATATGATTTAGCAGATTTTCATCTGGTGACCCCGAAGTCTACTCTTGTTTATGATCATCGTACTAAAGTATTTTTAGCGATGCTTGGAAGGAAGGGTCCGGGTGCCGGTCATGGCCCTCCAGTTTGGGTCGTGACAAGTGAAATGTGTTTGCAATTTTTTTCTTTTGCTTTATTGTACTTCTTGAAGAAATACATTGGCAAGAAATATGTGCCACATGTAGGTCGATGTATATTTCAAGTGTACCCTATTATGTGATACAAACTAGTTAAAATTGGGGTTAGTTAAAATTGGGGTTATGCTATATACTAGTAGGTTGACATAAGGATAAACATGATAGTAAGAAACATCTATTTCAGAGAATTCTAATTTTTCTTATATGACAATAATCAGTTAAGATGGTTCATGATATAACCAAACCTCTCTTAATTTTTCACTGTATAGTTGACTTATTTTAATTTTTATAGCTTTGATTAACAAAATCGCATTATTATCTTTTAAAGATACATCTTTTAATTTTAAATCACAACTAATGAGAATAAACTAAAATCCAAAAGTATTTATCCATAAAAAAATATTTGAAAATAATTAGAATTATTACCTACTCTTAATAAATAATTTTTTATCCCTAGAAACTCAAGTATTTATGTGTCGGACGTAGTCAGTAATAAATTAATGTAATTCCACTTTTAATTTGAGTTGAAAGACTTTAGCTTTTACTTGGATTAACTTACGGGTTTTGGGTAGGTGCCCTCGCGGCACATTGAGATTTTGGGGCATCACTACTTCTTCTTTGTCGGTCTATATGATATACTGAGTACACGTGCTTCTCATACTCATACCACGTCCTTCCCATACTCATACTACACTGCACTTTTTATGGTGCAGATTCGGTTCTAACTCCAAGCGGGACCCGCGGAGCTGTTTTATTATGAGGCGTTGATGTTACACCTCAAAAGAATTTGAGTCATTGCGTCCTAAGTAAACAAACATAGCCCGGAGAGGCCATGGAACCATTATAAAGTTAAGGAGGACTTCTAACAAGTGCTAAACAAGAGTCTAAAGGTTTCAGGATCAAATAAATCGAAGAAATTAACTCTGTTGAAAATTACCGAAAACTTGGCAGAATTTTGGACAGACATTTTTTGTCCAACTTGAGAAAGGTATATCTCCTAGAATATGAAGAGTTATGGAATGCATAACCTATGTAAATTCAAGTTCAGTGAGTCTTATTTCCAATGCAACTGACAGAACGCAATTGTGAGAAGTACGGGATAGAAGTATGGCCCATACTTCGAAGTACGACCCGTACTTCACCCGAATATTCCAGAAAATTGGATTTTGGACATCCCAAGTGCGGGCTGAAAGTACAGCCCGTACCTTGAAGGGCGGCCCACACTTTTTGGCCGTACTTTTCCCGATAATTCTAGAAACTTTAAAGTCGGTGGATACTTTGTTTTGGCCTATAAAATGATTTTTCCATGACTTGGGGTTAGTTTTCTTCATAAAAAAAATCCCTAATAACCTTCTAATATCTCTCAAACATCCATAAACATCCCAAATCAAATCAAGAAGAGATCAAGCCATAAAATCCTTAACTAATTCCTAGAATGTGATTGTTCTTGGCTCTACTTGGAGTTGTGGAGAGTTTGGTCTTGAAACAAGTTGTGTAAGTGGAATTTCTTCAAATATAAGGTATGTTCCTCATCTTTTTTCTTATGTTGATTTGATTTGAGGGTTTAGCAAGCCTTAAAGATGAAGAGAATCATGGTAGAAAGGTTATAAGATGTTATGTTGAAGTTATTGGCTATGGATTGAATTTGTAAGGAAGTTTTCGATGGATTTGGGTCTAGTTTGAATATAATCTCTTGGATATGGTATTGTTGATGTTGTTAATGATGATTGGGAGCTGTTTTGGTGTTTGATAGAAGTAGGTGATGCAGGGGAAATGCTGCCCAAATTTCGTTAGCTTACCTAATAGTTTAGTTTGATCTTCTTTTTTTAATTACGTAGTGGGGGATATTATTAATAAATAATAAGGAAGTTCAACAAGAAAAAAAAAGAAACAAAAGCAAAAGCAAAAGCAAATGGACCGGGTAAAGTCCAGCCTAGAAACAAAAGCAAAATAGTATCAGTCGACATTCACTTTCCCTATCAACTCAATTAGGAAGTTTACTTTGATCTTATAAGCGTTCAACAGCTTCATCTTAGTTTGAATCATTTTGAATATAGATTTTCGAGCTTGGGAGAGTAGGCGTTAAGTAGTTAAGGAGATGACATAGCATGATCCTATCGATACATACTTACACAAATGATGTCCATAATGACTCACTAATAGAAATGCTAAAAGCTTATGTGCTTGACTTTCTTATGATATTATTAATCTTTGTCTCATACTTATTAACCTTGGCTTATGGTTGTTGATCGTATTTGTTGATATTGATCTCAATTTATTGTCATTGATTCTTTTGAGATGAGATATGTCGACGATGATAGTTCTGTATTGGTAATCGGAGGCTACTGACCTTACATCACTCCAATAGAGTTATAGCCTTTCTTTGAGCTCTCATGCATGCTTTATATATATGTATGTATTTTCCCACACCGGGTCGCGCTATAGTCGGCCTGGTATGGCACCTTTTGTGGCCACCACTGCAGTTGGGTATGAATAACACCGAGCCTATTATGGCTGGGTACAGATGACACCGAGCCTTTATGGCCGGGTATAGTACTATATATATGTATGTACGAAAATGTTTTTTTAAAGGAAAGCATGCATGGTATCCTCCTTAAGAGGCATTCAGATGTACAATATATCTTTCTTGTCTTTTGCTGATATGGGAGACCGTGTCTATCAGTTTGTGAATGGTTGTGGACCACATTTGATTGACGATTGCTTGACAGCCTTACTTTAGTTAGGTATGGATATTTTTCATATAAACAGGCACACGCTCAGAATCTTGAGGAACGTTAGAAACGGCGGAGGGTCGAGCGTAAGCATGATAGGGGTTTAGTAAGAGAGGTAGATTTTTCCGTTTTGTTAGTGAGCCCAGAGGTGGTCAGAGACAACAGTTTTCTAGACATTCAGGCCATTCAGCGGCTAGTGCACCTTTGCGATTTGCAGGTCAGAGATTTGATTCACCTATTTATTCAGGACCAGGTCAGAGTTCCAGAGCCTCAAGTTCTCAGTATAGAGGTGATTCAGGCCAGGTGAGACCACCTTTATCACGATGTACTTACTGTGGTAAATCACATACTGGACCATGTCTCCTAGGTTCATATGCTTGCTATGCTTGTGGCCAGCTAAGCCATATTATGCGTGAGTGTCAATCAAGAGGTGGTAGTGGTATAGTTCAGCCCATATGATCGGCAGCTGGATTGTCATCAACGGTACGCCTTCCGGGGCAAGGCTCTTAGACTTCGGCAGGAGGTGGTAGAGGTAGAGTGGGAGCGTCCAACTTGAGCGGTCCTCAGAAAAACATTTATGCACTGGAAGGTAGACATGATCTTGAGTCTTTGCTTGATATGGTTACAGGTATTCTATCAGTATCTTCTCATGATATTTATGCATTGATAGATCTAGGCTCTACATTGTCGTATGTTACTCCTTTCATTGCTGGTCAGTTTGGGGTGAAACCCGAGTCGATCAAACCCTTTGAGGTGTCTACACCCGTTGGTTATCTAGTGATAGCTAGACGGGAATATAGAAATTGTGTGGTTATAGTTTGTGATCGACATACGATGGCAGATTTGATTAAATTAGATATTGTAGACTTTGATGTCATTATGGGTACGGATTGGTTGGCCTCTTGCTATGCTAATGTTGACTGTAGAACGAAGATGGTTCGATTCCAATTTTCAGGAGAGCCAGCTCTAGAGTGGAAGGGCAATGCAGCATTGCCGAAAGGTAGGTTTATTTCCTATCTCAAGCAAAGAAAGATGATTGCTAAGGGTTGCATTTATCATTTAGTCTGAGTTAAAGATATAGAAGCGAAACCGCCAACTCTTTAATCTGTTCCAGTAGTTAATGAATTTCTGGATGTATTCTCGGACGAGCTTCCTGGTCTTCCACCAGAGCGGGAGATTGATTTTTCCATTAACATATTACCGGATACTAAGCCAATATCTACTCCCCCTTATAGAATGGCACTTGCTAAATTGAGGGAGTTGAAGGAGCAACTGAAGGATTTGCTTGAGAATGGCTTTATCAGGCCTAGTTCGTCACCGTAGGGAGCACCTGTGTTGTTTGTGAGAAAGAAAGAAGGTTCATTACAGATGTGTATCAACTACAGGCAGCTGAATAAGGTGGCAATAAAGAGCAAATATCCACTTTCGAGGATTGAGGATTTATTTGAATAGTTGCAGGGTGCGAAATGGTTCTCGAAGATAGATTTGAGATCAAGGTACCATTAGGTGAGAGTTAGGGAGAAAGACATTCCAAAGACAGCTTTTCGAACCAGATATGGTCATTTTGAGTTTCGTGTGATGTTGTTTGGGTTGACGAATGCATGGCAGTATTTATGTGTTACATCCGACATTTTTGTTTATTCGAAAGATTCAAGATAAATTGATTTGTGATGAATAAGGCCACAATTGGACCTTACTTGGTATGAATGTGTAGGTTATGAATTCAATGGTGTGGAATTACGAAAGGTGTCCAAGGGAAAAATTGGAATTTTGGAAACTTGCCCATGAACTACAATATGTAACCAACAATTTTGGGCTCTAAAAGAAATAAGAAAAACAAGGCCCATTAAGGGATGGCCCAACCGGCCATTCAATGAAAAAAAAGGGGGCCCAAGTCCATAATTTAATTAGGTATATTATATATGGTGATACATATCCATAGAATGTTCAAGAAAGCAAGAAAAATTAAAAAAAAAAAAGAACAAGGCATTTCGGGTTTGAGGAGAAAAGAAAGAAAAATTTTTTGGAGCCAATTCTTTGGTTTAAAAAGTTCATCTTTTGTGAAATTATTACCAAGTGCAAAGCCCTCTACAAGTTGGTACAAGTATTGTGGCAAGAAAGCAATTTTATCCTCCAAGTGAAGAACTTGAAGAAAGGTGAGGATTTCATGCTTTTGTTATGCTATAAATGGTATATGTATGTTGTAGTATGTGTGAATGAATGAAAAACATGGAAATTTTGTGTGTTGGAACTAAGGGTGTGTTGGCCGAATACATATATGTATATTGCATGATTTTGATGGTTTGAATTCATGTTGTAATTGAGTTATAGTATGGTGGAAATTGTATTAGGAATGAAAGTGGGATGAATTAATGGAAGTTGGGGGATATTGCATGTTGGCCGTGTGGTGCCTTGTATGAAAGTGGATGGATTGAATTTATTTAATGCAATACTTGTGTTGTTATGACTTTGTGAAGTAGATGGAAGGATAATGGTTAAGCTAAAACGAAGAATTTGTTGGTTAAGTTGTTGTCGGAAAGTATGTCGCTTTAGCGTGATTTCTTGAAATTATGATTAATGATAATGAACTGGGAATATGGAAATGTGTTTATGAACTTGTATGTCGAAAGTTAGGAAAAGATTGGAAAAGTAGTGACTTAATGGAAAGTTTGAATGTTTGTGTATCTTATGAATATTATGTGAAAATGGTATGGATGCCTCCGATGTATGTCGTAATGATTTTGATGGATAATGGATATGAAAATAATAAGTTTGGTTTGGAAATGCAAGTTTGAAACGAAAAATGTTTCGTTATGTCGAAAGATGGCTAATGATGCCTTAGTGTATGTCTTGATGTTTGTTGTTGTTTGGATGTCATTTCTGGGTTGTTGTGTTGATGAATTGAGCCGAGCTAAGTCTCGGGGATGTCGTATATACAGAGGAAATGCTGCCGAAATTTCGGTAGGCAAGTATGTGTAAAGTTGGAATATTGAAAGTTTGAAACTAACCAAATGGTAAACTTGACCATTTCCAGATTTTGGACGAAATTTGGATTGACGCCAAGCGAGCGTAACGCGTTATCGAGGTATGTGGAGCCTTTCCCTTTGTTCTTAGGCATGTTCTGGATGTGATAGGCTCGGCCGCGAGCCTTAAGTACGACTCTGTTCCCCGGAATTCGAGACGGAAAACCGCTCCAATTCCTTCAATTCATTTGAAGCTATTTTCTTGCAAATTGCCTTTAAAGTGAGTTTTTGTACAAAACCTCCCTAAACGGAGTCGGAACACTTCCAAACGATTATGGATGACCTCATAAGGTCTATTAGCGATAATTTACATATGTTGCCTCGAGTTGGTCCGAGGCGGGCCCACAAGGCCCGATATCTTCTGTAATACTTTAAATACTTCCCTTTTGTCCGATTTTCTCAGAAAACAATTGAACTATTATTTTGATTATGATACAACTATTTTTATGCAATTCTTACAAAATGATTTCTGAACATCTGAGAATCTGATTCTGCTAATAATCTGTCGTGCCTTCCCAAGTAGGATATAGGCGCGTACTATGCATACTATCTGGATACTCTGATTTTGACTCGCCGTTTGGCACCCTTCAGTTTGATTGAGTCTGTATGTTGAGTCTGTATGTAAGTAGTTTCTCATTTATCGGTTCGTGTCTGTCTCAATGCATTCCTTCACTGCGTCCCGGGCCAGGTTCTGTTATCGTGCATATTTCTCTGCATTGTTCACCGCGTCCCTCGGCGTGCGGGCCGGGATCTGTATGATATTATGATCTGTGTATGGGGATGGCAGCCAGGATGGCATATGATCTGATCTGATTCTGTCTGTCCACCGCGTCCCGTACTAAGAGGGCCGGGTTCTGTTACCGCGCCCCCAGACAGGGCCGGGATCTGTATGAATGTATGCGTGTGCTATCTATATTTATATAAGCACATGCCTCTGTATGATTCTGTATGACTCTGTACTACTCTGCATGCATAATTCTGTCCGACATACTTCTGTCTGTCCGTCTGAAAGACGACTACGTCTGTATGTCCGTATGGATTCTGATTCTGCTCGTCTGTCCGTATTATGATTCCGTTTGTCTGTCCGAACCATAATTCTGTTTATTTGTATGGTACACGGTTCTGTATGTCTGTCTGGATCATGACTCTGTCCGTCAGTCTGATTTATGGTTCTGTTCGTTATATTTCTGTGACTCCGGTTCGGACTATGTTTATATCTGTTATGTTCTGCTTTACATACTCGGTACATTTTTCATACTGACCCCCGTTCGTCGGGGGCTGCGCCACATGCCCGCAGGTACCGACGAACCAGGTGATACGCCGCCAGCGTAGGGTTCTAATTCTGCTGTTTGAAGAGCTCCTTTGATCCGGAGCGTATACCTTTGGTATATATATCTTCTGTCTTCTGTATACTCTCTATGTATGGATATTCTGGGTACGGCGGGGCCCTGTCCCGTCATATGATTATGTATGTCTGTAGAGGCCTGTAGATAGATGTGTGGGTTACGGGTTTCGTCTGTATGTTAGCCTTATCGGCTTATCTGCATGTTTCTGTATGTCCAGATATATATATGTTTGCGCGCGTGCCGTAGTTGTATCGGCCTACTTCTGTAACTTCTGTTTTAAAAAAAAAAAAAATCTGTATGATTCGAATTCGATCGGGTAGGTACGTATGGGTACCCAGTTAGGGTACCAGTCGCGGCCCACGGGGTTTGGGTCGTGACATTATGAATTTGATGAATAGCGTGTTCAGGCCTTTCCTAGATCTGTTCGTGATTTTGTTTATCGATGATATTCTGGTATACTATCGATGAGAGGCAGAGCATGAAACCATTTACATGTTGTTCTTAAAGTTCTCCAATAACGGAAGCTATATACAAGGTTCTCTAAATATGAGTTCTGGTTGAACTCTGTGACTTTTCTGGGTCATATTATTTCAGATGAAGGTATTAGGGTGGATACTCAGAAGATTGAAGCCGTAAAGACTTGGCCGAGACCCACAACACCCATGGAGGTTCATAGTTTTTTAGGCTTGACAGGTTATTACAAGAGATTCGTAGAGGGATTTTTCTTCTATTTCGGCACCACTAACGAAGCTGACTCAAAAATCAGCTAAGTTCCAGTGGACAGAAGCTTGTGAGCATAATTTTTAGGAATTGAAGAACAGATTGATTGCGGATCCAGTTCTGACTCTTCTGGAGGGATCAGAAGGCTATGTTATCTATTATGATGCTTCAGGTGATGGGTTAGGTTATGTGTTGTTGCAGCACAGTAAAGTTATAGCTTAAGCTTCAAGCCAGTTACGGAAGCACGAGAAATACTATCCAACACATGTTCTAGAGTTAGTCGCGGTGATTCATGCATTGAAGATGTGGAGGTACTACTTATATGGTGTCCATGTCGATATCTATACAGACCATACGAGTTTTCAGTATATCTTCAAGCAGAAGGATTTAAATTTGCGGTAGAGGCGATAGTTAGAGTTACTGAAGGATTATGATGTCAATGTCTTGTATCATCCTAGAAAGGCGAACATAGTAGCTGACGCCCTTTTCCGCAAATCCATGGGTAGCTTGTCTTATGTTCATCCAAAGAAAAGGGATCTAGTTCGTGAGCTATAGCAGTTAGCTAGCCTAAGAGTTTGATTGTTGGACTCGGAAGATGCAGGGATTACTACTCAGGACTCACCGAACTTATCTGTAGTAGCCGAGATTAAGAAGCGCTAGTACGAGGATCCTATATTAGTCCATTATAGAGACACTGCTCCGCAAAAGAAAAAGTCACCATTTGAGATTGCTGAAGATAGAGTTCTTAGAAACCGAGGGAGACTGTGTGTTCCGGACGTTGCAGGACTATGTCACCAGATTATGGGGGAGGCTGATTATTCCTATTATTCTATTCATCTAGGGACAACCAAGATGTATCACGATATTAAGAAAGTTTATTGGTGGGATGGAATGAAGAAAGACATAGAGGAGTTCGTAACCCAGTGTCCTAATTGCCAGCAGGTGAAGATTGAGCATCAAAATCCCGGTGGATTATTTGGCTATCGAGATTTTGACGTGGAAATGGGAAGCAATAAATATGGATTTCATTACAAGCTTGCCCCATTCTCAGCGTAAGTTTGATTCCATATGGGTGATTGTTGATAGACTTACAAAATCAGCCCATTTTCTGCCTGTCATAACTACTTACTCAGCCGAGGATTATGTGAAGCTTAACATCAAGGAGATAGTATGACTCCATGGTGTTTCGGTATCCATTATCTCCGACAGGAGTGCACAGTTTATAGCTAACTTTTGGAAGTCCTTTCAGAAGGGTTTGGGGACTCAGGTGAGTCTTAGCACCGCATTCCACCCCCAGACAGACGGGAAGGCTGAGCATACTATTCAGACCCTTGAGGATATGTTATGGGAATGGGTGATGGACTTTAGAGGTAGTTGGGATGATCATTTGTCGCTTATTGAGTTCGCATATAATAACAGTTATGATTCGAGTATCCAGATGGCCCCGTATGAAACATTATATGGGCGGACGTGCAGGTCACCTATTAGATGGTTCGAAGTAGGGGAGACTAAGTTAGTAGGGCCGGATCTAATTCAACAAGCAGTGGAAAAAGTCAAACTTATTCAGGATTGATTGTTGGCAGCTCAGAGTCGTCAAAAGTCTTATGCAGATAATCGCCGACGAGATTTAGAATTCTAGGTTGACGACTAGGTATTGTTGAAGGTATCACCTATGAAAGGCATTATGAGGTTTGTTAAGAAGGATAAACTTAGTCCTCGGTACATTGGATCTTACAGGATTGTACGTAGAGTGCGCCAGGTGGCCTATGAATTAGACCTACAATCGGACTTAGAGTCAGTCCAGCCGGTCTTCCATGTGTCTATGCTTCATAAGTGTATTGGAGACCCTTCCAGAGTCGCACTTGTAGATGATGTTTATGTCACACCCTAACCTTATTGGGGTGTGATGGGCACCCGACCCCACATACGGAGCCGAGCGAACCCACAGACTCTGATTACACACCTAATTTCTTAGGATTCTGAAAATCAAATACAAGCAAAATACATATTAAGCTTTCAAAATTTTCCTCTTACCGTTCAAATTAAACAAAAATTTGTAACTATATAGAGTTTACTGCATAATACAAAATGACGTATCGGCTGATGGAGCCGCTTACAGACTGACAACCATTGCCCACGACGCTGTCTACAAAGTCTCTAATACTGATCAGACATCACAACATACATACTCTGACTCGGCAGCACTCCTGGAGGACATGGAGCCGCCAATCCACTGGATCATCTTCAGCTAACCTCATCTATCCATCTGTGGGTACCTGCGCGGCATGAAACGCAGCCCCCGAAGAACAGGGGGTCAGTACGGAATATGTACTGAGTATGTAAGGCATGAGTACAGAAAAACGGAACCATGACTGAAACAAATAGAACAACGTACAAATACCTTATCCAGAATATCAGACACTTATTATCCTTTTTCTTCCAGACACAAATCATACTTACTTATGTTGCATGTCAGACGGATCACAGAATGTACAGAGTGCTCCGATGATGTCCTATAGCAGACGGAATACAGAACATACAGAATGTTGGAATACCTACTCTCCAAACACAAGTCATGCATATCAGAATCGGATATCATATCATATACGCGGTAACCCCGGGGACATGTACCACGCCGGGAAACCGGACACATCACATCATACATACGGTAACCTCGGGGACAAATAACACGCCGAGGAATCGGTGAACGATGCCAAGGAATGCGCACGATAACTTAGGAACGTAGTCGCCACTCCTGCCTTTGGCGCCACAATACATCATACTCCAGAAGATTTTCTCCGATCTCCGTCACACATCATAACATAACCACGGTACCCGGGGGCGGACAGATAACACGGCACCCCGAGCCCGGACACATCATACTTCGTAATATATTCTCGGTAACCGGGGACGGACATGTAACACAGTACCCCGGAACCGGACACATCATACTTCGGAATTCATATATAGAACCCGACCCTCAACAAAGGACTCGACGAACCATCCGCACGATACATACCGGCCCGCGACTCGGTGAAGGGAGTCATAACATATGCACGAGCAGAATAGTGAGAAACCAAATGCACATAACTCAGACCCAATAGATTAATCAAACGTATTCTCAGAATGTCCATAACAAATTACTTATTACAGAATACTTATGTCAAATTACTTTTATCAGAATATTTCTATCAAGGTACTTATATCGCTTTTACTCAATCAGAATACATGTTTCAAATTACTTGTAGCATAATCTCTCATATCAGAACACTTATACCAAATACTCTCAGCAGGATATTTATGTCAAAATGTTCGGACCAACATACTTATATCAGAATACGGATGTCAGATTGCTTAAGTCAGGATTCACCTATCCAGATTATTAGTTACCTACCTTAGGGAGGACATACAGATCACAAACAGACTCAGAATCACAGGATGGAATAACCCAAGGTACACATCAGTATCATACCCTACATGGCTCTAAGACATGCCAAAAGAATAAAAGGGTAAGCCTTACATACCTGTGCCGCGACCAACTGGCTACGCTCATTTGTGCAACTTGTTAGTCTTCATTCAAAAGAACTCATCCATTCGCTAGATTCATTATCACATACTTGCCTTAACCTTTCAAACGCATTCACTTATATTCTGCCGGAATTTTGGCAGCACCTCCCCTGTAAATATACCAACCCCGAGAATACGGCTCGGCTCCAAATCAACAACAACAATACCAACAATACCAACAACCATAACAATAGTCGTTAGGAATCAATTTGAACGCATTCTAACATTGATGACTCCTACGCAATTCAACAACATAACCTCATATTCAATTCAACTACTTACATTCAAACCAACATCAACGTTCATACATTCAATTACTGATCCGAAACCATTCAAAACAATATTCAAAACCCTTTAAATAATTCACACAATATTTCAAACGACCCAACCAACACGCCAACTTACCTGAATTCATCCCCAAACCCGTGAACAACATCACCAACACATTCCTCTTTCCCAAATTCATAATTTACATCAACGAGCCACACCTTAACAATGTCAATTCCATAAATATAAAAATTACATAAGAATCACATTAAGGCGTCAAACGTCCCGTATCACTTACAACTTCATCTTAAATCATTAAATTCTCATTTCCGTCATAGAATCCATAACGACGACAACTAAAATACTAACTAGAATTTGTTCACTCATAACCACATCAAGAGGCCATATTCGGCCACCACACCCACATACAAACTTCATGATTTTCATTCCTTTCAACACACTACAACAACCAAACATGCTAAATAGAGCTAGTTCATCACTCCTACACACATACACCTACACGGCCACATCAACATACACACTTCCAGGAATTGTTATTCATTTCTACATACTCCAACATGTACAAGACACCCATAACATATAAGAAATAAGATTAAACTTTTACCTTTCTTCCTTACTTCACAACTTGCCTAAAGTTGGCCACGGATGAAAACGGACAATCTAACGCTTCCAATAACACTTCCACGTTAATGAGCACCCTTCAATTGGTAGGAAAACTAGAAAGAAAATATTTTTCTTGATCCATTGTTATGGCCCCATATTTTGGGACCATGGCCGAATAGGCCTTACCTCCCTTCTCCTTCTTTTTGTTTTTTTGTTCTTCCACTAGAAGATAACTCATATATATATGTACATGTATGTCCAAGCATGTGAGGAGCACATGCCCCTCTCTAGACTTTTCTTCTTTTTATTTTTCTAGACTTTTCTCAAATTTTCCAAAGATGATTTAGTCCCTCTCTTTTTTTTTCGGCCATGTGGCCATTTTTTTGGAATTTTCAAGACTCATGTAAAATTCCCGTTTTACCCCTAGCCTTTCCACAAAATTACCATGACGCCCTTTTGAAATTTTCCTTTTTGCCCTTAGTCTTTCTCAATATTTCCATACTACCAATGTCCATAAATAATATTCACAACGACTTGTACACTAAAATAAATTTTGAAAATTGTCTTGCCGTCAACGTACCACATCTACCCCGAAATTTCCGAACGTATAAAATACGGGCTATAACATCCTCCCCCCCTTTAGAACATTCGTCCTGGAATGTTCAACTGACCTTACAGGGGCTTATAACACTTCGGGAGGGGGTTCCTTTATGGTTGCCCTTTCTTTCCATGCTCCTTCCATGTAATCGAACCTCTCCGTCTCTTTATGGATCCTTATTCTGTGTCGTGGG
Organism: Lycium barbarum; assembly: GCF_019175385.1. Classification (NCBI taxonomy): domain Eukaryota; kingdom Viridiplantae; phylum Streptophyta; class Magnoliopsida; order Solanales; family Solanaceae; genus Lycium; species Lycium barbarum. The sequence continues at coordinate 70,216,144 of NC_083347.1, read as the reverse complement.
TTTTCTAATTTGTCGGGCCGACATTTTATCCTTGTCTTTCTCAGATCATCTCTTTTCTGTTACTTTTTCATGACCAAAAAACACATCTTTAGATCCTTACCACAACTTCTTTTTAATCCTTCCTCTCGTACCTCTCGATACAGGCATACTTGTCTTTGACCTCATGTGTTGGTGCTCATTTCGTTCATCGTTATTTCTTGTGAACCTAATACGGCCTCCCCCCCCCCCCCCCTTTAGGGGTTCCTTGTACGTCGCGATCTTCGAGTACCCTTACCTTTAATTATTTTTCATCCCTCGTCTCTCTTTCTAGCTCTATGCATAACGTATCGAAACCTTTCAACTTAAGTTTTTCCCTTTCACTTCGCACTTATATCGTCGTTTTGCCCACCTTTTCATTCCCTTTCATCTTTGCTTATGGAAATTAATCCTCGAACCTCACACACTCCTCCTTTGTTCCATATTATCGTACTTTATTCTCGCCCCATGCCTGTATTTAAACCTTTATCTGATAATCGCGTACCTCGCCGGAAATTTCCTCTCAGTGGTTCTATCCACCGAGGTTTTCTTGTCTCTTACCTTTTTCCGATATCTTGATTTCCTTACTCCTCATTTACTCACTCACATCTTTTTCAAATACCGAACTGTTAAGACCTTTTGTCCTTGACCTATAGTGAATATAGTGTCTTATCTTATAATATTTACACCTTTTGTTTTCTCACTACCGCCCAGGTCTCGGTATCCTTTATTCAATTGAGGCTCCCCTTTACCGTAGCATAGGTTGTTGGGGCGCACGTGCTCGCTGATACCATCACAAATAAGCCATCATACATATTCATATACATATACATAATTACCATCAACTATCCCACAAAATGGTTCTAAACGTTATTCAAGCCTATCCTAATTCTCGAGCAGTGACACACCATTTGTCCCTCCACCGACTAATCTATCTTGTCCTATCCGTCTTCTTATGGTCCCCGGTCATCCCATATACCATAGTCTCACTCAGGTTACTTTAGTTTTCCCTTTGTTCCCTTAAATTTTAATTTTGCAAAATTTTCCCAATTACTTCCCAGGGGGTCACCCATCCTGAAATTGCTCCCACCTGAGCACGCTTAACCTCGAATCTTTAGTGGAATCCGATGCCTTAATGCTGATATTTTCGGGTCCACTTTCTCGCATGACCTTTACTACATGATTCGGGACTAATCGAGGTCTTACAGGTCCCGACACACCCTCATGGCACGTCTTTTCTTCCACAATTACCATTTTACCCTTTTTGGCCCTCACAGCTCATCTTTCACTTCCGTGTATAACTTCTTTTCATCCTAGGTTCCCAAACCCCTGATGATAATAGTTACACCTTCGTTGCCATTATTTTATGGATGCCCCAATATCAGTCCGTTCGAATTTCTTACTCACCGCTTTTACATAGTAACCTGTAGCAAAATTAGTTGTCAACTTTCTGAATCCTCCATCCGACCTTGTTTTTCTTATACCATGCTCTTGTACACAACAAATACCAATAACACCTTACAAAACATATAGCTATACCACATTCTGGCCATCCGGAGCTGCTCATTCCAGATAACAGATCAAATACGTCAATACTTATCCTTGTGACTTTCCGTATAGTTACCTTTTCCGTCGTATATAAGGCTCACATAAGAAATATCATTTCCTATAGTTTGGCTCTATCGCACGATCTATAACAGAAAGAAGGTCAACAACCCCTAAATGCCCTGTAGCCTCCTGTTTATAAATGTGGCCGGCTTCACACCATAAACAGGACTCTACTGGACACGACTTTGCAGACATCCCCACGGACAGACCTCGCTCTGATACCACTTTGTCACACCCTAACCTTATTGGGTGTGATGGGCACCCGACCCCACATACGGAGCCGAGCGAACCCACAGACTCTGATTACACACCTAATTTCTTAGGATTCTGAAAATCAAATACAAGCAAAATGTCACGACCCAACCCCGTGGGCCGCGACTGGTGTCCTAACTGGACACCCGTACGTACCTATCTGACAGAGTTAGCATACTAATCAACTAATCAAATAAGACATACACAGATTCATACGGATATAGAATACATCGCGCGAAAATACATACATACACAGACTTATACATAGGCCGTTAAGGCGATCATAGCAAGCCGGGTCACTTAAATCGCAGTCTCACACATACCTACCAGAACTGTGGCAATCCACAACCCACAAACATGTCTACAGGCCTCTAACAGACATAACGGAATCATATGACGGGACAGGGCCCCGCCGTACCCCAAATGACCACATGTACAGAAGATGAAAACAACAGAAGATATATACCAAAATATAAGCTCCGAATCAACAGGAGCACTCCCAAGTAGCGGAACAGGTGTCCTAAGCTGGCGGCGTATCAAAAGGAGCGTCTGTACCTGCAGGTATGTAGCGCAGCCCCCGAAGAACCGGGGGTCAGTACGGAAAATGTACCGAGTATGTAAAGCGCAATTGTAACAAATAAATCATAGTCAAGAACAGGAGTACAGAATTATAACTGTCAAAACCACAGTCAGAGCCGGAGGTACAAAGATATAGGTAGCAGAATCATACTCGGAGTCGAAGATCCAGAAATAAAACAGACGGAGCTATAGTCAGAGTCCGAAGTACAAAAGGTGAATACCTTATCCGAGACCTCAGAAAAGTAATGTCAAAGCATAGATGATGCATGCCAAATCATATAACATCATATAAACACATATAACGTGTCCCGGCCTTCTGATAAGGGACTCGGTGGATGAAATCATGTATAACCAAATCATATACCATATATGCAAATAGCGTGTCCCGGCCCTTTGTTAAGGGACTCGGTGGTGAAATCATACATGTCAGAATCATGTACTGTGTATACATAACGTGTCCCTGCCCTCTACTGCGGGTCTCGGTGGATAATCATCATGTGCCATCCTGGCCGCCATCCCCGTATCATCATATCATAAACATATACAAATAACGTGTCCCGACCCACAAGTACGAGGGACTCGGTGAGTAATGCAGAGGAGTGCGCACGAGATCATGTCCTGGCCCGGGCTCAGTGAAAAGACATACTGTGACTAGCACGAACAGAGTGATGCAGAAACGTATGCATATAAATCCAGGCTAAATAGACAAACCAAACAATAAGTCATAGGATGTGCTTTTCGTAAATTGCGACGGATTATGTCAAGGCAGAACATCTGAGATTATTCGTACACAACAAATATACCACAAAGTGTAAAGGAATAGTTAGGATGGTTTTTTTTTTTTTTAACCATTAGAACATTTCAAGTAACAAATCATTTCAAAGGAGTCGGACGTTAGTCATAGTGTACATGTATGCCCTTTTTTTTGGGGGGGGATGACACGATTCATCATATCAAATCATGTTTCTAGAATCATAGCACGTATCAAAGTATAATACAGATTCTGCACATTTATTATTTGATAAACGGAACAAAAATCCAAAGTTTCTTTTAAGCACTGTATGGATATAAGACAAATAAAGCAATAGTAGGAGGTCTCGGAATCTGCGGGCCCACCTCGAGTCAAGTGAGGTGGTGAACTCAAGTTATGAATCATAGACCTTATAGAGTCATTTATGAGAGTTTTGGAACCATTCGACTTCAATTGGGAAGGTTTCATACACATAAGTCATTTTGACGACAATTTGTGAGGAAACTAATTCAATCTTACTGAATGAAATGAGGCCAATTTCAATCTCGGATTTCGAGAGACTGAGTCATATCTAAGGCTCGCGACCGAGCCTATTACGTTTAGAACATGCCTAAGAATGAAGGGAGAAACTTTACATACCTTAGTCGTGCCTTACGCTCGTCCAATCTCAATTCTCGTTTCGTCCAAAACTGCAAATGGTCACATTTACCAGTTACTATTCATGAGACTTAAAATTTCAATCTTAACCAATGCTTGCCTACCGAAATTTCGGCAGCACTTCCCCTATAAATGCGACACCCCGAGAATACAACTCGGCTCAGAATAGCAACAACCAACCCAACAACGATACCAACAACAACTACAAAACACAATATAGACTAATTAGTCCTCCTTCCAACATAGTACAATAACTCTCATTTCGAACTTCGCATTTCCAACTCCATCTCAATATTTTCACCTTCATTATTAATCAAGGTCATTACAATACCATTCGGAAGCATATCACAACATTTCTACAATATATACACAACTAGAATACAACATAAAAATTCAACTCATATTATCTATACATTGACACACACTCACGGCCAACACATATTCACACACATAACATACAAGTTTCATACTCTCTACTCAATTCCACACTCTACAACATGCATACACCTTCCATAACATGAAAAGAACATAAGATTCTTACCTTTTTCCAACAAATTCTCCTTGCCCCCAAAGATAGTTTCTTGCCAAAACAATTGTACCACTTTGTAGAGAATCTTGAACTTGACGAGAATCCAAGAAAATTAAAATCCTTGAATCAAAGTTGAAGGCTTGGAAAAAATTTTCTTTCTTTTTCTTTTCTTTCTTTCTTGGCCGTTTTTCTCCCTTGTTTTTGTTCTTGATTTTTACTTTGCTTTCTTGAATTCTCTAGATGATTCAAGGCTTCTTATATTAATTAGGCACATGATCATCACATGCCTAATTAATTCATGGGTTTGGCTAATCTATGGACCATGGCCTTCCACCTTATGTGGATTGGGCCTTCAAAATTTTTTTTTTGAGCCCAATTGTTGGCTAAATTTTGTAATTCATGAAACAAGTTTCCAAAATTCCAATTTTGTCCTTGGCCTTCCTCCGGATTTGCACACTAATATTTTTCCATGAACAACATACATATATAAGTTCAAATCCACATATGGCCTTATTCCTTACAAATCGTAATTATTTCGAGTTTTCCGAATATGCAAAAAAAAAAAAATACGGGGTATAACATTCTCCCCCCCTTTAGAACATTCGTCCTCGAATGTTCAACTGACCTTATGGGGTCTCAAGATACTTCGGGGAGGTGTCTATCTTCCCAACCATATACTCGTATTTAACCAAAGCGCCTGTGGGGTTATCCATTTTTCAGCTCCTGCTTATTCTATCCCCGCATACCCTTCGCTTCTATATTTAACAATGTCATTGTCCTTTCTTTTTCGGTTTAGCCATCAACATCTTTCACCTCTCATCACACTTCTTCTCGGTTCCTTACAACGCTATCATAATCCTACGTTATATCAAACAGGTTCATAATTACAATCAGACGCACAAAAGCATACTAGATTGATCCATAATCGGAGTCGGATGTACTGAACTATGTCAGACAGATCTGTAGTTAGAGTTAGACGTATGGAAGTGTGTCAGATAGATCCGTGATCAGAGTCAGACGTACAGAGGCATAATGGACAGAGCTTCATCAAAATCAGAGGCGTAGAAGTATAACGGACAGAATTTTTGATTATAACCAGACCACTCCTACTAATGCTTTAGTGATTTACGAAAATTTCCCTTGTCGACATTTCACTACTCACTTATCGACTTGTCCGCCAAATTTCCCATACCAATAGTTTTATGTGTCGTTCATCGACTTCTTCAGAGGTTTCGCTTGATCATATTTCCTATCCTTCATCCTCTCCAGTGTCCATACCTACTTTCTTTCCTTTAGGTTATCCCAGAGTTCCCATTTACCTTTTATAGCAGCATTCATGATAATTGGGTATACTTCCCAGGGGGGTCACCCATCCCAGAATTGCTCTGGTTCCAGCACGGTTAACATCGAAACTTTCATATGTTTTGGTGCGTTATTGCTAATATAATGGTGTCGACTGCCCCGCACAACCTTCATCACATAATTTAGGGCAGGTCGGAGTCATAATAAATTTTCGAAAAAAAAAATTTGTAGCGGGTCCCACCCCGATCTAACCTGCGCAATGACCATATAGGGCTCTACCGAATTCTCAATATTCATTTTCATCTGTATGTATAACTATCTCAGGCGGCTCTATTGGTTTGGATTTTTACCTTACTTTCACTAACGCCCAGAAAGAGAAAATCACGTAATATAACAGAATACAGGTCCATCAATACATATATTTCTCAAGAAAAGATTAACAATATACCTGGGTCTGCGCTCGAGGACGCTCCTGGGTCCTGCCGGCCGGTCAAAGCATACACGCGGTGTGATGGTCCGCCGGAACTGGTAGCTCCTCCACGACCTCTGCCACGACTCGCTGGTGCCGGCATATCTCGCCCCGTGGGGCGCGTAGCTACTGAAGGATAAGATGAGCCGGCAACTGACCCAGTAGGCTGGACTGAACCTGAACCACCCCGGTACGGGCACTCCCTCATAACGTGGCCCTGACTGCCGCACGAGAAACAAGCTCCGGTGGCGAGATGACATTCTCCCGGGTGGTACCTGCCACACTGAGGACACTTAGGCATAGATAGCCTCGTCTGACTGAACCCCCTACTCTGCTGCAAATCCAAGGCCCTAGAACTCTGGCCTGCTTTAGACGGACCTACGCCATCAAAACGTCTGCCGGCGAACTGCGTACCCCGGCCTGACGGAGGAAGGGACCCACCAGACGACTGCTGAGACCATCCGCCTTGGAAAGCTCCAGAATATCCCGCAGATCTGGCCCTCTTGGGAGGCCTCCTATCACGATCTCTGCTGGGCTGATCTGCTCGATGGCGGTCCTCCATCCCTTGGGCATAAGCCTGCGATCGGGCGATGTCCATATCTGTCTACGCCGCCATCGCCATACAGGCATCAACTAAGTAATCATCCAGCCCCATCACATATCGGTGCATTCTGCCCTCCATATCGGCTACGATAGTAGGGGCATATCGGGTTAAGGAATCAAACTCTAGATTATACTCCCGGATACTCCTGCCTCTTTGCTTTAGCTGCAAAAACCTGTCAACTCTCGCCCGTCGCAGCTCCGGAGGGAGAAAGTGGCGAAGGAAAGCGGCCACAAATTCATCCCAGGTAGCTGGGGGAGCACCCTCACCCCTGGACAGCTCCCAGGACTGATACCAATTTGCCGCCACATCACGTAATCTGTGTGAGGCTAGCTCCACGGACTCGGTCTCCGTAGCCCTGACCAGTCTCAATGAGCGCCTCATCCCCCTAATGAAGTCATGAGGGTCCTCCTCGGGCTTGGACCCGAAAAACTCTGGGGGGCCGCACGTCAGAAAATCACGGACTCTCAGGCTATTGTGCCTGTCATCGTCATCACCACCTCTCCGCCCGCGTCCGCGAGCCTGTCCGGCCACTATCGTCGTCAACAGCTGCACGGCCTCCCTCAAAGTCCTGTTCTCAGTCTCTGGCTGGGGAGCTGGGGCCTCCGGGGCTAAGGGTGGAGCTGCTTCCAGCCCCTCCGGTAGCGGTACAGTAGAACCCTCTGACTGGGGCACAACATCGGGCATGGTCTGGGGGTGGGCTCTGGTAACCCTCTGGGCCCGGCTAGTCTCCCCGGTCTCTAGCACCGCTTTGCCCTTCTGGGCGGCCGTGGCCTTCTTTGGAGGCATCGCTGAAAACAGAACATTTCGTCAGAAAGAGAAACATCTTGATAACACGGCTCTAACGCACGATCTAAGATTCAAAGAAAGGGTAACACCCTATATGTCCTGTAGCCTCCTGTTTATAGATGTGGTGCACAACACACCGATAAACAAGACTTTACTAGACACGGCCTGTAGACATTCCGAGGACAAACCGCTCTAATACCACTTTGTCACGACCCAACCCCGTGGGCCGCGACTGGTGTCCTAACTGGATACCCGTACGTACCTATCTGACAGAGTTAGCATACTAATAAACTAATCAAATAAGACATACACAGATTCATACGGATATAGAATACATCGCGCGAAAATACATACATACACAGACTTATACATAGGCCGTTAAGGCGATCATAGCAAGCCGGGTCACTTAAATCGCAGTCTCACACATACCTACCAGAACTGTGGCAATCCACAACCCACAAACATGTCTACAGGCCTCTAACAGACATAACGGAATCATATGACGGGACAGGGCCCCGCCGTACCCCAAATGACCACATGTACAGATGATGAAAACAACAGAAGATATATACCAAAATATAAGCTCCGAATCAACAGGAGCACTCCCAAGTAGCGGAACAGGTGTCCTAAGCTGGCGGCGTATCAAAAGGAGCGTCTGTACCTGCGGGCATGTAGCGCAGCCCCCGAAGAACCTGGGGTCAGTACGGAAAATGTACCGAGTATGTAAAGCGGAATTGTAACAAATAAATCATAGTCAAGAACAGGAGTACAAAATTATAACTGTCAAAACCACAGTCAGAGTCGGAGGTACAAAGATATAGGTAGCAGAATCATGCTCGGAGTCGAAGATCACGAAATAAAACAGACGGAGCTATAGTCAGAGTCCGAAGTACAAAAGGTGAATACCTTATCCGAGACCTCAGAAAAGTAATGTCAAAGCATAGATGATGCATGCCAAATCATATAACATCATATAAACACATATAACGTGTCCCGACCCTCTGATAAGGGACTCGGTGGATGAAATCATGTATAACAAAATCATATACCATATATGCAAATAGCGTGTCCCGGCCGTTTGTTAAGGGACTCGGTGGTGAAATCATGCATGTCAGAATCATGTACTGTGTATACATAACGTGTCCCGGCCCTCTACTGCGGGTCTCGGTGGATAATCATCATGTGCCATCCTGGCCGCCATCCCCGTATCATCATATCATAAACATATACAAATAACGTGTCCCGACCCACAAGTACGAGGGACTCGGTGAGTAATGCAGAGGAGTGCGCACGAGATCATGTCCTGGCCCGGGCTCAGTGAAAAGACATACTGTGACTAGCACGAACAGAGTGATGCAGAAACGTATGCATATAAATCCAGGCTAAATAGACAAACCAAACAATAAGTCATAGGATGTGCTTTTCGTAAATTGCGACGGATTATGTCAAGGCAGAACATCTGAGATTATTCGTACACAACAAATATACCACAAAGTGTAAAGGAATAGTTAGGATGGTGTTTTTTTTTTTTTTAACCATTAGAACATTTCAAGTAACAAATCATTTCAAAGGAGTCAGACGTTAGTCATAGTGTACATGTATGCCCTTTTTTTTGGGGGAGGGGGGGGGGGGGGGGGATGACACGATTCATCATATCAAATCATGTTTCTAGAATCATAGCACGTATCAAAGTATAATACAGATTCTGCACATTTATTATTTGATAAACGGAACAAAAATCCAAAGTTTCTTTTAAGCACTGTATGGATATAAGACAAATAAAGCAATAGTAGGAGGTCTCGGAATCTGCGGGCCCACCTCGAGTCAAGTGAGGTGGTGAACTCAAGTTATGAATCATAGACCTTATAGAGTCATTTATGAGAGTTTTGGAACCATTCGACTTCAATTGGGAAGGTTTCATACACATAAGTCATTTTGACGACAATTTGTAAGGAAACTAATTCAATCTTACTGAATGAAATGAGGCCAATTTCAATCTCGGATTTCGAGAGACTGAGTCATATCTAAGGCTCGCGACCGAGCCTATTACGTTTAGAACATGCCTAAGAATGAAGGGAGAAACTTTACATACCTTAGTCGTGCCTTACGCTCGTCCAATCTCAATTCTCGTTTCGTCCAAAACTGCAAATGGTCACATTTACCAGTTACTATTCGTGAGACTTAAAATTTCAATCTTAACCAATGCTTGCCTACCGAAATTTCGGCAGCACTTCCCCTATAAATGCGACACCCCGAGAATACAACTCGGCTCAGAATAGCAACAACCAACCCAACAACAATACCAACAACAACTACAAAACACAATATAGACTAATTAGTCCTCCTTCCAACATAGTACAATAACTCTCATTTCGAGCTTCGCATTTCCACGCATTTCCAACTCCATCTCAATATTTTCACCTTCATTATTAATCAAGGTCATTACAATACCGTTCGGAAACATATCACAACATTTCTACAATATATACACAACTAGAATACAACATAAAAATTCAACTCATATTATCTATACATTGACACACACTCACGGCCAACACATATTCACACACATAACATACAAGTTTCATACTCTCTACTCAATTCCACACTCTACAACATGCATACACCTTCCATAACATGAAAAGAACATAAGATTCTTACCTTTTTCCAACAAATTCTCCTTGCCCCCAAAGATAGTTTCTTGCCAAAACAATTGTACCACTTTGTAGAGAATCTTGAACTTGACGAGAATCCAAGAAAATTATAATCCTTGAATCAAAGTTGAAGGCTTGGAAAAAAATTTCTTTCTTTTTCTTTTCTTTCTTTCTTGGCCGTTTTTCTCCCTTGTTTTTGTTCTTGATTTTTACTTTGCTTTCTTGAATTCTCTAGATGATTCAAGGCTTCTTATATTAATTAGCCACATGATCATCACATGCCTAATTAATTCATGGGCTTGGCTAATCTATGGACCATGGCCGTCCACCTTATGTGGATTGGGCCTTCAATTTTTTTTTTGAGCCCAATTGTTGGCTAAATTTTGTAATTCATGAAACAAGTTTCCAAAATTCCAATTTTGTCCTTGGCCTTCCTCCGGATTTCCACACTAATATTTTTCCATGAACAACATACATATATAAGTTCAAATCCACATATGGCCTTATTCCTTACAAATCGTAATTATTTCGAGTTTTCCGAATATGCAAAAAAAAAAATACGGGGTATAACACAAAATACATATTAAGCTTTCAAAATTTTCCTCTTACCGTTCAAATTAAACAAAAATCTGTAACTATATAGAGCTTACTGCATAACACAAAATGACGTATCGGCTGATGGAGCCGCTTACAGACTGACAACCATTGCCCACGACGCTGTCTACAAAGTCTCTAATACTGATCAGACATCACAGCATACATACTCTGACTCGGCAGCACTCCTGGAGGACATGGAGCCGCCAATCCACTGGATCATCTTCAGCTAACCTCATCTATCCATCTGTGGGTACCTGCGCGGCATGAAACGCAGCCCCCGAAGAACAGGGGGTCAGTACGGAATATGTACTGAGTATGTAAGGCATGAGTACAGAAAACGGAACCATGACTGAAACAAATAGAACAACGTACAAATACCTTATCCAAAATATCAGACACTTATTATCCTTTTTCTTCCAGACACAAATCATACTTACTTATGTCGCATGTCAGACGGATCACAGAATGTACAGAGTGCTCAGATGATGTCCTATAGCAGATGGAATACAGAACATACAGAATGTCGGAATGCCTACTCTCCAAACACAAGTCATGCATATCAGAATCGGATATCATATCATATACGCGGTAACCCCAGGGACATGTACCACGCCGGGAAACCGGACACATCACATCATACATACGGTAACCTCGGGGACAAATAACACGCCGAGGAATCGGTGAACGATGCCAAGGAATGCGCACGATAACATAGGAACGTAGTCGCCCCTCCTGCCTTTGGCGCCACAATACATCATACTCCAGAAGATTTTCTCCGATCTCCGTCACACATCATAACATAACCACGGTACCCGGGGGCGGACAGATAACACAGCACCCCGAGCCCGGACACATCATACTTCGTAATATATTCTCGGTAACCGGGGACGGACATGTAACACAGTACCCCGGAACCGGACACATCATACTTCGGAATTCATATATAGAACCCGGCCCTCAACAAAGGACTCGACGAACCATCCGCACGATACATACCGGCCCGCGACTCGGTGAAGGGAGTCATAACATATGCACGAGCAGAATAGTGAGAAACCAAATGCACATAACTCAGATCCAATAGATTAATCAAACGTATTCTCAGAATGTCCATAACAGATTACTTATTACAGAATACTTATGTCAAATTACTTTTATCAGAATATTTCTATCAAGGTACTTATATCGCTTTTACTCAATCAGAATACATGTTTCAAATTACTTGTAGCATAATCTCTCATATCAGAACACTTATACCAAATACTCTCATCAGGCTATTTATGTCAAAATGTTCGGACCAACACACTTATATCAAAATACGGATGTCAGATTGCTTAAGTCAGGATTCACCTATCCAGATTATTAGTTACCTACCTTAGGGAGGACATACAGATCACAAACAGACTCAGAATCACAGGATGGAATAACCCAAGGTACACATCAGTATCATACCCTACATGGCTCTAAGACATGCCAAAAGAATAAAAGGGTAAGCCTTACATACCTGTGCCGCGACCAACTGGCTACGCTCATTTGTGCAACTTGTTAGTCTTCATTCAAAAGAACTCATCCATTCGCTAGATTCATTATCACATACTTGCCTTAACCTTTCAAATGCATTCACTTATATTCTGCCGGAATTTTGGCAGCACCTCCCCTGTAAATATACCAACCCCGAGTATACGGCTCGGCTCCAAATCAACAACAACAATACCAAGAATACCAACAACCATAATAATAGTCGTTAGGAATCAATTTGAACGCATTCTAACATTGATGACTCCTACGCAATTCAACAACATAACCTTATATTCAATTCAACTATTTACATTCAAACCAACATCAACGTTCATACATTCAATTACTGATCCGAAACCATTCAAAACAATATTCAAAACCCTTTAAAAAATTCACACAACATTTCAAACGACCCAACCAACACGCCAACTTACCTGAATTCATCCCCAAACCCGTGAACAACATCACCAACACATTCCTCTTTCCCAAATTCATAATTTACATCAACGAGCCACACCTTAACAATGTCATTTCCATAAATATAAAAATTACATAAGAATCACATTAAGGCGTCAAACGTCCCATATCACTTACAACTTCATCTTAAATCATTAAATTCTCATTTCCGTCATAGAATCCATAACGACGACAACTAAAATACTAACTAGAATTTGTTCACTCATAACCACATCAAGAGGCCATATTCGGCCACCACACCCACATAAAAACTTCATGATTTTCATTCCTTTCAACACACTACAACAACCAAACATGCTAAATAGAGCTAGTTCATCACTCCTACACACATACACCTACACGGCCACATCAACATACACACTTCCAGGAATTGTTATTCATTTCTACATACTCCAACATGTACAAGACACCCATAACATATAAGAAATAAGATTAAACTTTTACCTTTCTTCCTTACTTCACAACTTGCCTAAAGTTGGCCACGGATGAAAACGGACAATCTAACGCTTCTAATAACACTTCCACGTTAATGAGCACCCTTCAATTGGTAGGAAAACTAGAAAGAAAATATTTTTCTTGATCCATTGTTATGGCCCCATATTTTGGGACCATGGCCAAATAGGCCTTAGCTCCCTTCTCCTTTTTTTTTTTTTTTTGTTCTTCCACTAGAAGATAACTCATATATATATGTACATGTATGTCCAAGCATGTGAGGGGCACATGCCCCTCTCTAGACTTTTCTTCTTTTTATTTTTCTAGACTTTTCTCAAATTTTCCAAAGATGATTTAGTCCCTCTCTTTTTTTTTCGGCCATGTGGCCATTTTTATGGAATTTTCAAGACTCATGTAAAATTCTCGTTTTACCCCTAGCCTTTCCACAAAATTACCATGATGCCCTTTTGAAATTTTCCTTTTTGCCCTTAGTCTTTCTCAATATTTCCATACTACCAATGTCCATAAATAATATTCACAACGATTTGTACACTAAAATAAATTTTGAAAATTGTTTTGCCGTCAACATACCACATCTACCCCGAAATTTACGAACGTATAAAATACGGGCTATAACAGTTTAGGTTACCGAGCAACTATCATATGAAGAGGTTCTCATTGCCATCCTAAACAAACAAGTTCAAAGATTGAGCAAAAAAAAGATATAGCATCAGTTAACGTCCTTTGGAGAAACAAGAGTGTTGAGAAAATGACTTGAGAAGCTGAAGAAGATATGAGGTCCAGGTATCCGCACTTATTTCCCCTTCCATAGGAAGTCTAGACAGATACACCATTACCTTTAGGTGCGTGTTGTTTTGTCACGACCCGACTAGGGGCCATGACGGGAACCCATGGCTAACCACCGAGCACCGCTCATTCTGCTACTCATTATACTCACTAGGCATTCTTTTATCAAATTCATACTCAAATTATAAGAAATCATTTTTCATTTGAGAACATAAATACTTTATATATACATAAGCCTTTCGCCTATCAAAATGATAATGCATGTACATATATACAGTAGTAACCTTGTGAAACCATATAACCCATACAACGTATCTACGAGCCTCTACTGGAGTGCTAGACATAAGGACGGGATAGGACCCCGTCGTGCCCATAATATACGTATGTACACAAAAGAATAATCAAAGGCACCTCCGGAACAATGGAGTGCCCTCACGTCAGCTAACAGCTGCTACGAGTCTGGATCAAGATCACCTCCCTGTCTACCTATGGGCATGAACACAGCGTCCAAAGAAAACGGACGTCAGTACGAACATTTTACTGAGTATGAGAGGCATAAACAATAATGATACATCAATGAGATAGGGGAAGCATCAATAAGGAGCAGTTGTATATGACTGTCACTTAGAAAAAGGATAACACATGCTGACTTACTCATAATCACCATCATATCCTGTATGCATAAATGTATAAGTATAAGCTGCCCGTCCATATAGGTACGGTGTGATAACAATTAACCTGCGTCCAGGCCTCCCGCGTCCGGGGTATAAGCTTCCCACTATAGTGGTGTGTATGTTTGCCCGTCCATATCGGCACGATGTAATATCATCAACATATACTCATCATAATGCATGTATAATAACTCCGAGATAGCTATACTTTATCGAGGTAACATATGGTCGTGAACCCCCGATTCCATTATGGACATCTATAAGTATCCTGCCTCACCTTGAAGGAAATGGTATGTAAGGTGAGTGTATACGATATCTGACATCATTAACTTAATAGTATTCTGCCTCACCTTGAAGGAAATAATGTATAAGGTGAGTTCGTACAACAAACAACATCATTACTTTATAGGGACATCATATCATGAACTCTAGAATATTTAGACTCAAGCTTATCATCATCATTATCGGGCTCGTAACATATCTCTTATCTCATATAGTTATTCATGAACATGGGCTATTAGCTTTCCGGAATATAGGAGGTTCATGAAGAAGAAAGAAGAATCATACCATCGGATTCATGCCATAGAAAGAAAGGACTAGCCTTACATACCTTTTCCGTTTAACTAATCTATCGCTTGCTTGTTCTCCTTCAATGCCACGTTTCTACCTTCAAGAGAAGTCGCATGTACATTAGCTAATTGATTACTCAAACATGCTTACTAAAGCTAAGGAAAATTGGGCATCATTTCCTTTATTTCTACTACTTTCTCCGTATCATATTTCAACTCCCAAACATCCATATCAACATTCGCAATATAATAGGCAACAATCATCATTCACTCACATTATTCGCATTTCACAATTCCTCTTCAATTTCTCCATAATCGTGGTCATAATTCATTATTGCATTTTCTCACATATAATACTTATTCCATGTTCTAAATGTCATTCATAACATATTTACAATCACAATACATCACTAATCATGACTCAATCCCAACCTTTACTCAACAATGTCACTATTCCTACTTTCATGACGCATATCCTATGTCTTTCTACAATCTAAGTGTTTTCAACTTTCAACACCTTAAACAACAAAGAATGATCATAAAACTCACCTTAGATGATGAAGGAACAACCCTTGAATGGAGCTTCTCTTCTTGCACCCAAAACCCTAACTCACTTCCCTTGAGTTCTTGGTGTGGATGAACTTTTGTTAGGTTTCATACACTTGATTTCATGGGTTTGATGTGTTTGATCATGGATTTCCTTTGATTTCTTGTGGATGAACAATGGAGAATGTTCTAGAGGTTTCTTGAAGAGAGGAGAGTGGAAAATGAAATGAATTAATGAGGGAGAGGTCCTTATATTAATTCTCAAAATCTGTGCCGTATATGGACCAACATACGGTCCGTACATTTTATACGGGCCGTATGTGTGGCCGTATGTTTGGTCCAGTAGGTATACCCCTCTTGGCTAATTATACGGCCTAACATACGGCCAGTATGTTGGGCCGTATAATGCCCAACTGTTCCGATTCCGTTCTCGTCGACTCGTTTGATCTCCAATCCTTGTGGAACATTCTTGACACTTGTTTAGCACCTCAATACCAATCTAAGGGACGTTATCACTCTTCTCTAAGATGTCATCACGCCATCATTAATTCGTCGCACATAATTCTTACCCGACACACAACATATCCTCTACTTTCTTTGACAAACTTCTTCATTAACATCAATTGTCTTTGAATCTCGATAGGATCATCAAACGCTATTTCTTACTTATCGAAACATCGTATACATCATGCTCTTTTCTGGTCTATTCACTGTACGTTAACGGGGAGTTTTCCAAGGTGTAACATGTTTCATTTTTTTTAATGATTACTGATCGTGTGAGGCCATTATGGTTATTGCTTGTTATGACCTGTGTGGTGTTGGGTATTTTGGGTTGTTGTGATAGATTGGTAGGGGTACAGTTACAGGGAAACTCTGCCAAAATATTTTGAAAGACCCTAAGAGTATAACATTCGAGGACGAATGTTCCTAAGGGGGGAAGGATGTTACACCTTGAAAATTTTTACATCGTTGCATTGTAAGTAAACTAACTGTCATGCCCCAAAACCCACCCTAGACGTGACCGGCATCCGACGTCATGAACAACACCGGAAGAACCTAAAGATGCAATAACAGTACTTGAACCCACCAGGTTCAATATTCGCCTCCAACGGTTTATAAAAATAAATGTAAAAAATCATGAATGTATGAATTAAATCAGCGGAAGTCTTTATCAATCAAATACTTAGTAAAACGTAATATGTGCCCGAGAGTTAATCCATAACTCAACAAATACCCATAAGAATGTATACTATGGAGCTTCTAAGATAAAGGAATAATAGTTCGACTCATCGGACGCAGCCCGGAAGACTAATAAAATGAATAAATAAATAAATAAATAAATAAGGTGCCCCACGAATGAACGTGTAGGATCACCAAATCAACAACAATAGCAAGTCCTTCGTAAACGCCTTGAGTATCAAGAACCTGCTCTTCTCCGTTACCTAACATCCCATCAAAAATAACAATGGTATGCCTGAGTGCTTTGTACTCAGTGAGTGCCTCGGGGATAATAAGTAATAAGAAAATAGAGTACAATAATACATAAAGAAATCAGTCCTGAAAATCATGTGAAACCAATGTAAGAACAGTTATTCAGTTTGTGTGTCTCAATAAGAATTATCAAAATCAATTACAAGGCTTCTTGAAAAGGTACAACTTCAAATATTCCTTTCAATTGATCATAATTAACTACAACAGTTCAATGAGAAAATAAGAATATCACACATGCCAATACAGGCCCAAGAATCAAGCACATCAAAGGGGTTACCATAGAGGTTCCCTTGTCACGGCACACCATACCGGAATATGAAATTCAATGGTGGATATCCTTCCTCCCGAATAGCTAGGCATAATCACACCCCAGGTAGCGAACCTGA
Source organism: Lycium barbarum (assembly GCF_019175385.1). Lineage (NCBI taxonomy): Eukaryota > Viridiplantae > Streptophyta > Magnoliopsida > Solanales > Solanaceae > Lycium > Lycium barbarum. Next base: position 70,198,447 of record NC_083347.1, on the reverse strand, counting down.
AAGTGGCCACACTTCCTCCCGAATGGCTAGGCATTATCATACTAGGATCCATAGTGGCAACCCTTCCTCCCGAGTAGCCAGGACAAACACAACGATAAAATTCATAGCATGGAAGCTGAATTATAGCATAGAAGCTAAATCACAATTATCTCAATGTAGTCACACCATCCATTAGCATTAAGGTTGAAAATGTTTCCACTTCTTTAAAAAAAGTTCAATTGTCAAAGTTTCCCATGAAAACCTCATTACCAACCATTAACCATTATTATTGATCATCTCTTATAGAGGAAAAACAATTAGGGTTACATGTACATGTATAGGGCATAGTACAATTAAGGTTTGTTATGGGCTTGCCCTCTCACACCCATCACCCATGATATAAACATTAATTAGGGTTTCAAAATATGAGAAGTTCACCTTTTTATTCAATAAAGAATCTTTGAGAAGAAGAGATACATTCCAAAATAAGATTTTCGAAAGAGAGACATACCTTAATTAAGCCTTACGTAATTCAACAATTTAATTTTGCAACGAAGAACACCCCAAAACCCTAGCTTGAATCACCTTGAGAAGGATTACCTTGCAAACCCTAGGTTTTTATAATCATGGGTTTAATGCTAGGATTGATTAATAATGTTAAAGATGTTCTTACCTTTATGTTAGGAGACGTGGAGAAAACATTTTCATCCTTAGGGTTCATGAGAATCAAAATAATTCATAATATTAACTGAATCCCACTATTTATGCACACAGCTGGCGACTGGTGAAATACGGACCGTAAATATGGGCCATATTCTTTGGTCGTATTTAACAATAATGAAAAATAGTGAGCAGTCTTAGGGAACGGGTGAAATACGCCCACGGTGTACAGACCGTATTTCAAAATACGAGCCGTATTCTATGGCCGTATTTAATCAAAACAAAAACAGTGTGAAACCTACGAAAGTGGGTGGAATACGTCCAAGGTATACTAACTGTATTTCAAAATACAATCCGTAAACTCTGGCCGTATTTTATCATAACGCAAAACAGTGAAGTCCAATCCTCCTACACACTTCCACACTTATCTCGGATCTACGGAGTGTTACATTACCCCCCCCCCCCTTAAGATCATTCATCCTCGCATGAGGATCATAACTTAGAAAGGATTCACTAAACCACAAGTTGCTTCCAACAAACCCAACGATTCATCGATGAATAATTACAACGCTAGCTCATACCTATCATAGGGAACAAGTGAGGATATCTTTTCTTCATGTCCTCCTCTGCTTCCCAATTAGCTTCTCAGTATTATGGTTTTGCCACAACACTTTAACCGACGCTACATCCATTTTTCTAGCCTTTCTAACTTGACGATCTAAAATTTGAACTGGTTCTTCTTCATAAGACAGAGCTTCATCAATTTCAATATCTTCATGGTTTAACATCAAAATGTGAAACACCGATGAACCATGGACATCTCAGCCGGTAATCGCAACTCGTAAGCTACCTTCCCAACCCTTTTTGTAATCTCGTAAGGACCAATATAGCGAGGACTAAGCTTCCCCTTTCTGCGAAAACACATTACCCCCCCGCCCCCCTTCATAGGTGACACTTTCAAGAAAACCTTATCACCAATAGCAAATTCCAAATCCCTACGCCTCATGTCTGTATAAGACTTCTGTCTACTCTGAGCGATCTTCAGCCGTTGTACAATAAGATTTACTTTTTCAATCGCCTCATAAACTGAGTCAGGAGCCAACAACTCTACTTCTATTGGTTAAACCAACTGATTGGAGCCCGACAACGCCTCCCATAAAGGGCCTCATAAGGAGCCATCTAAATACTCGCTTAATAGCTATTGTTGTGAGCGAATTCCACCAGTGGTAGGTGTTCATCCCAACTTCCGCTGAAATTGATTGCACAAGCACGCAACACATCCTCCAAAGTTTGAATAGTTCTCTCTGCCTGCCTATCAGTTTGAGGATGAAAAGCAGTGCTAAATTTCACTCTAGTCCCCAAACCTTCTTCAAACGTCTGCCAGAAATGAGCAGTAAATTGCGTACCTCTGTCAGATATGATGGATGCCAGAACACCGTGCAACCTAAAAATCTTCTTCAAATATAACTTGGCGTACTCCCCCGCGGCATATGATGTCTTCACCAGAAGAAAATGGGTAGACTTCGTGAGTCTATCCACGATCACCCAAATCGAATCAAACTTGGCTCTTGTGCGAGGTAAGCCTGCGACAAAATCTATATTTATCATCTCCCACTTCTATTGAGGAATCTCAATGTTTTAGGCCAAGCCACCAGGATTTTGATGTTCAGCGTTCACCTGTTGACAATTCAAACATTTAGCTACAAAGTTAGAAATATCAACTTTCATGCTCTTCCACCAATAATGTTGTTTCAAATCCTTATACATCTTGGTGGATCCTGGATGAACAGAATACTTGGAACTATGATCTTCCATCATCAATTCTTGTCGAAGACCATTAACATCGAGAACACAATCTTCTTTGCAACCGCAGAACACTATCGCCAGTCCCAATAGTAAATGAAGTGTACTCACCCCTTTCTACTCCATCTCTCAGCTTTGCCAACAGTTCATCATCATATTGCTTGGATTTTATCCTTTTCACCATGTGAGACCGTGATGGCGTGATTCCCACTAACTCTCCATCTTCAGTCTCATCAAGTCTGACCCCAAGACTAACAAGTCTTTCAATTTCCTTCCCCATGGGCATGTCATGTGCACGCAAATAAGCCGACGTGCCCAAAGATTTTCTACTCAAAGCATCTGCAACCACATTAGCCTTACCGGGATGATACAAAATGTTCAAGTCATAATCTTTTAATAACTCCAACCACCTCCTCTATCTGAGATTTAACTCTCGTTGCTTAAAGATATATTTCAACCTTTTATGGTCAGTAAAAACATCGCAATGCTCACTATACAAATAATGATGCCAAATTTTTAAAGGCAAAAACCACGGCAGCCAACTCCAAGTCATGAGTCGGGTAATTCTTCTCATGCTTCTTCAACTGTCGCGAAACATAAGCAACCACCTTACCGTTCTGCATTAATACAAACCAATTCTGGCAGCATCACAGTACACCACATATCCACCAGACCCAGAAGGTAAAGTCAAAATAGGAGCTGAAGTCAACTTTGTCTAAAGTTCTTGGAAACTCTTTTAACAAGCTTCGGACAACTAACACTTTGTAGTCTTCTATGTAAATTTAGTCAATGGAGAGGTTATTAACGAAAAGCCTTCCACAAACTTTCGGTAATAATTTGTCAAACCCAAGAAACTACGAATTTCCGTCGCACTAGTTGGTCTAGGCCAATCCTTAACCGCTGAAATTTTCTGAGGGTCTACTTTAATGTCGTCACCAGTCACCACATGACCCAAAAGAGACACAGACTCAAGCCACAATTCACACTTAGAGAATTTTGCATAAAGCATGTTCTCCTCAAGTGTTGTCAAAGTTATCCTCAAATGATTAGCATGATCCGCACGATTCTAAGAGTACACCAAAATGTCACCAATAAACACAATAATGAAGCGGTCTAGATAAGGCTTAGACACACGATTCATCAAATCCATGAATGCAGTAGGCGCATTAGTCAACCCAAAGGACATGACTAGAAACTCAAAGTGCCCATAACGCATATGGAAAGCGGTTTTCGAGATATCCTTTTCCTTTATCTTCAATTGGTGATACCCAGACCTCAGGTCAATTTTTGAAAAGAACTTAGCACCCTGAAGTTTGTCAAATAGATCATCTATCCTAGGCAAAGGATATTTCTTCTTAATGGTCAATTTATTAAGTTGACGGTAATCAACACACATCCTAAGGGAACCGTCTTTCTTTCTAACAAACAAGACTGGAGCACCCCAGGGTAAGGAACTTGGTCGGATTAAACCTTTATCTAACAAGTCCTTCATTTGATCCTTTAACTCCCTTAGCTCCGCTGGAGCCATACGATAAGGTGGGATAGAAATAGGTTAGGTGTCGGGAATAACATCAATATCAAAATCAATAACCCTATCAGGAGGTATACTAGGGAGATCTTCGGGAAACACTTTAGGATAATCACAAACTATGGGAACAGATGCATATTCGGGTAATAGGGCTTTTGTGTCATTAACAACCACCAAATGGTAAATACATCCCTTAGCAATCATTTTATGTGCTTTAAGATAGGAAATAAATCTACCCCTTGGCTTAGCAATTTCACCCTCCTACACAACAACAAGCTCATCGAGAAAGGCAAAATGAACTAACTTATGGCGACAATCCATATTAGCATAACATGCGGACAGCCAGTCCATCCCCATAATTACATCAAAATCCACCATCTCAAGTTCGTACAAGTCAGCCACAGTCTCACGACCTTTAATCACAACAACACAATTTCTATACACTCTAGAAGCAATAACCGGAAAATCAGAAGGCGTATCAACAACAAAAGGTTCCAACAAAGGCTCGGGTTTCATACCCATATCAAGAGCAAAATAAAGCGTCAAATAGGATAAATTTGAACCCGGGTCAATCAATGAATAAGCATCATGAGAATAGATGGTAAGGATACCCGTAACCACAGCGTCTGAAGCCTCAGTTGCCTCCCTACGAGTCATCTCATAAAGTCAAGTAGTCCCTCCACCAGAAGTCTTAGCAGCTTCCTTTCCTTTTCCATTATTACGAGCATTCTGATTATTATTGTTAGCATTACCAGTAGGCGAATTTTTAGCACATACAGAAGCAGGAGAATCATTCTTTTGGTTATTCATAGCAGCCATCTCACGTAGCCACTTTATGTATTCCTTCTTAATGTGGCCTCTAATCCCACAATGATGACAGATACGTTCTTCCAACACTAGCGGACGACTACTTCCCTGCAAAAACTTACTAGTATTATTATTTTTCTGTCATTGCCTACCAGAAGGCACACTAGCAGGGGAATAAGAACCAGACTGAGCAGGTGCAGAATACCCAATACTCTGCCCTCCCTTATAGTTATTACCACCGAAACCACCCGTCGATCGGGCATTTTTGTTCTGACCTCAATCCATCTCTCCTCGTTTTTCCAACTCTTCTACTGTTCAGTAAACCCAACCAGAGATGAGAAAGTGCAAGTAGGAGACATAGCAACAACAACACATGCAGACTTGATACGTGGTACCAAGCCTTTCACAAAATGATTCAACTTATGTTTTTCAGCCAGAATCATGTATAAAGCATACTTTGACAAATGGGTGAACTCCAAATTACATTCACGAACCGACTTGTTACCCTTTTTCAGTTTTTCGAACTTTTTAGCCCTAGTAAATCTTTCCTCATCAGACAAAAACCTTTCCATGAACGCCTCTTCAAATTAAGCCTACGTCGGTGCTAAAGCAGCGTCACCTCTCTGAGATTCCCACATCTCAAACCATGCGTGAGCGACATCCTTCAACTGATAAGAAACGAGCCTTATAGCTTTAGAATCCTAGGCATCCATTGCCCTCAATTCCTTGAAGGTCTCATCTAAAACGTGTTGGGGGCCATCCACCTCTCGCGACCCAAAGAACTCTAGTGACTTTAAGTCTAGGAATTGCTTAAGTCTGCCTCCACCATGAGGTCCCACACCTCCACGTTGCTACTGAGCCGCAACCAATGCACTTAACATTTGAATAGTCATTTGCATAGTACCAATCTCAGGTACACCCGCAATAGGAACAGCAGAAGCAGGCGGTGCTGGAGGTGGTGCTTGATTTCCAGCATCATTTCCATTACCAGCATTCACGCCCCCAAGATTTCGGTTAGCTCTCACAGGTTGTGCTCGGTTACCGTTTTTAGATCATTTTAGAGCCATTTCTGTAATAGGCACGAATTAACAAACACATTAGAATGATCCTAAAAGGATTTCAAGCTCTACAGCATAATCTAGAATCAAGAAGAATTGGAAACACCTATAAATGTCCTGGAAGTTTCTCGGTTATGCAGGTGATCAGGCTGTACAAGAAAAACTCCACTAGACACAGCTCCATAGACACCGACAATAATCCTAAGATGTATTTAAACCTAGGCTCTGATACCAAGCTTGTTACACCCCAAAAACCAACCTAGGCGTGACCGGCATCTGACGTCATGAACAACATCGGAAGAACCTAAAGATGCAATAACAGTACTTGAACCCGCTAGGTTCAATATTCGCCTCCAACGATTTATAAAAATAAATGTAAAAACATCATGAATGTATGAATTAAATCAGCGGAAGTCTTTATCAATCAAATACTTAGTAAAACGTAATATGTGCCCGAGAGTTAATCCATAACTCAACAACTACCCATAATTATGTATACTATGGAGCTTCTAAGATAAAGGAATAATAGTTCGACTCATCGGGACGCAGCCCGGAAAACTAATAAAATGAATAAATAAATAAATGAATAAATAAATAAATAAATAAGGTGTCCCACGAATGAACGTGTAGGATCACCAAATCAACAGCAATAGCAAGTCCTTCCTAAACGCCTGGAGTATCAAGAACCTGCTCTTCTCCGTTACCTAACATCCCATAAAAAATAACAATGGTATGCCTGAGTACTTTGTACTCAGTGAGTGCCTCGGGGATAATAAGTAATAAGAAAATAGAGTACAATAATACATAAAGAAATCAGTCCTGAAAATCATGTGAAACCATTGTAAGAACAGTTATTCAGTTTGTGTGTCTCAATAAGAATTATCAAAATCAATTACAAGGCCTCTTGACAAGGTACAACTTCAAATATGCCTTTCAATTGATAATAATTAATAACAACAATTCCATAAGAAAATAAGAATATCACACATGCCAATATAGGCCCAAGAATCAAGCACATCGAAGGGGTACCGTAGAGGTCCCCTTGTCACGGCACACCACACCGGAATATGAAATTCAACGGCGGCTATCCTTCCTCCCGAATAGCTAGGCATAATCACAGCCTAGGTAGCGAACCCGAAAGTGGCCACTCTTCCTCCCGAATGGCTAGGCATTATCACACTAGGATCCATAGTGGCTACCCTTCCTCCCGAGTACCTAGGCCAAACACAACAATCAAATTCATAGCATGGGACCTGAATTATAGCATAGACGCTAAATCACAATTATCTCAATGTAGTCACACCATCCATTAGCATTAAGGTTGAAAATGTTTCCACTTCTTTAAACAAAGTTCAATTGTCATAGTTTCTCATGAAAACCTCATGACCAACCATAAACCTTTATTATTTATCATCTCTTGTAGAGGAAAAACAATTAAGGTTACGTGTACATGTATAGGGTATAGTACAATTAAGGTTTAATGTGGGCTTGCCCCCTCACACCCACCAACCATGATGTAAACATGAATTAGGGTTTCAAAATATGAGAAGTTCACCTTTTTATTCAATAAAGAACCTTTGAGAAGAAGCGATTCATTCAAAAATAAGATTTTCTAAAGAGAGACATACCTTAATTAAGCCTTACGTAATTCAACAATTTACTTTTATAACGAAGAACACCCCAAAACCCTAGTTTGAATCACCTTGAGAAGGATTACCTTGGAAACCCTAGGTTTTTCATTCAAGAACCATGTTAAGAATCATGGATTTAATGCTAGGATTGATTAATAATGGTAAATATTTTCTTACCTTTATGTTAGGAGATGTGGAGAAAAGATTTTCATCTTTAAGGTTTATGAGAATGAGAATAATTCATAAAATTAACTGAATCTCGCTATTTATACACACAGCTGGTGGCTGGTGAAATATGGACAGTATTTCAAAATATGGGTCGTATTCTGTGTCGTATTTAACAATAATGAAAAATAGTGAGCAGTATTAGGGAACAGGTGAAATACGTCCAAGATATTCAGACCGTATTTCAAAATACAGGTCGTATTATATGGCTGTATTTAATCATAACAAAAATACTGCGTAACCTAGGATAGTGGGTGGAATACGTCCAAGTTATATAGACCATATTTCAAAATACGAGCTGTAAACTCTGGCCATATTTATGATAACGCAAAACAGTGAAGTCCAATCTTCCAAGACACATCCACACTTATCTCGGAACTATAGAGTGTTACACGAACAAAGCCCTGAAAGGTCACGGAACCCTTATAAGGATAAGGAGGACTTCTAATAAGTGCTAAACAAGAGTCTAATGGTTTCGAGATCAAGTGAATCGAAGAAATTAAGTATGTTGAAAATTTGGGAAAACTTTGCAGAATTTTGGACTGAAATTTTTGGTACAACTTGGGAGTGGTATATCTCCTAGAATATGAAAAGTTGTGGAATGCTTAACCTATGTAAATTCAAGTCCAGCGAGTCTTCTTTCCAATGCAACTGACAGATCGTAATTTTAAAAAGTACGGGATATAAGTACGGCCCGTGCATTGAAGTACGTCCGCACTTTTTGGCCGTACTTCATCTGAATTTTTAAGAAAATTGGATTTTGATCATCCCAGGTACGGCCCGTACATTGAAGTGTGGCCCACACTTTTTGGCCGTACTTGGCCCAAAAATTCCAGAAACTTTAAAGTCCGTGGACATTTTGTTTTGGCCTATAAAATGATTTTCCCACGACTTGGGGTCATTTTTCTTCATCAAAACAAATCTCAAGTAACCTTCTAATCTCTCTCAAACATCCATAAACATCCCAAATCACATCAAGAAGAGATCAAGCCACAAAACCCTTAACTAATTCCTAGAAAGTGATTGTTCTTAGCTCTACTTGGAGTTGTGGAGAGTTTGGTCTTGAAACAAGTTGTGTAAGTTGAAGTTCTTCAAATATAAGGTATGTTCCTCATCGTATTTCTTATGTTGAGTTGATTTGAGGGTTTAGCAAGCCTTAAAGATGAAGAGAATCATGTAGAAATGTTATACGATGTTATGTTGAAGTTATTGGCTATGGATTGAATTTGTATGGAAGTTTTTGATGGATTTGGGTCTACATTGAATATAATGTCTTGGCTATGGTATTGTTGGTGTTGTTAATGATTATTGGGATATGTTTGGGAGTTTGATGGAAGTAGGTGATACAGGGAAATGCTGCCCAAATTTCGTTAGCTTACCTAATAGTTTAGTTTGGTCCTATAAGCATTTCAACGATTTAATCTTAGTATGAATCATTTTGAATGTAGATTTGTGAGTTCAGGAGAGAAGGCATTAAGTAGTTAAGGAGACGACAAGGTATGTTAAGGTTGTCCCTTTCTTTCATACGGCATGATCCTATCGATACATACTTACACAAATGATCTCCACAATGACTCTACTTATAGAAATGCTAGACGCTTATGTTCTTGACTTTCTTATTATATTATTTATATTTCGCTCATACTTATTGACCTTGTATTATGGTTGTTGATCTTGTTTATTGATGTTGATATCATCTTATGGTTATTGATTCTTTCAAGATGAGATATGCTGACGATGATAGTTTTGTAAGGGTAATTGGAGGTTATCGACCTTACGTCGCTTCGATAGAGTTGTAGGTTTTTTTTGAGCTCTCATGCATACTTTATATATATGTATGTATTTTCTAACGTCGATCCGCGCTATTGTCGGCCGGGTACGGCACCTATTGTGCACACCACTGCTGTTAGGTACGGATAATACCGAGCCGATCATGTCCGGGTACTGATGACACTGAGCTTATATGGCTAGGTATGGTATTATATATATGTATGTATGAAAATGTTTTTTTTAAAAGTAAAACATGCATAGTATCGGCCTTAAGAGGCATTCAGATGTACAGGTTATCTTTTTTGTCTTTTGCTACTTCCATATCTATGTTATGTTGTTTTCCATGCCTTACATACTCAGTACTTTATTCGTACTGACGTCTTTTTTTTATAGACACTGCTTCATGCCCGCAGGTGGACAGAGAGACGGATCTGACCCTTAGGTTGCCTTCTCAGCGACTGTACAAGAGCACTCCACTTATCTCGGAGTTGCCGATTACAGTAGTATGATTCTTTTGTGTATATATATAGGCATGGCGGGGTCCTGTCCCGTCCTTTTCTATGTTATGCACTCTATGTAGAGGCTGATAGATAGATATGTACGTTTAGTTGTTCAGTGACCCTCTCGGTCCATATGCTGTTGTATCATTATTTTTAATAGCCTTGTCGGCTTGAGTACTTGAGATTAGTTGATGGCGTATGTGTATATATAGATTTTGGGCTTGTGTTTTCTACATATTATGATATTTATGAGCTAACTGTATGGCCCACTTAGATATGACTATGAGATGCACGTTTTGGGGGTGGTCGATAGGTTAGCTCCGGGTGGCCCTCATGGCCCTCCGGTTGGATCGTGACTGTTGATTTCATAAGATTGTTGTGAGCTGCTTGGCTGATCCGTAGCACCCTTCTCCGCCTATCCTTTATATTCTTCTGTCTTTTATTTTATTCTGGACAGTTTATTAGAGATTTCAGACTTGTATTTATCTTCTTAGTGGCTCTTGTAAACATGACACCAATCTTGGATGGTATATTTAGATTTATGTCATTGTACCTTTATAAATGAGTTAATATTTTTATAATATTGCTTGTCTCTTTATCTTTCCGCTTAACTAGCTTGATTGAATTGATTGTTTAATCGATTTGGCTTACCTATGAGGTTGGGAATAGGTGCCACCAAGGCTAGTGATTTTTGGATCGTGAAATTTAAAAAGAATTAAATTAATAAAAAAATTCATAATACCAATAATTGCGCAACAAAGATATACTAATGGATTGAATATATCTTCGATTGAAAATAAATATTAGTAGAAATTGACTAAGAAATACTCCCTCCAATTAAACATAAGTGTTCACTTAGTCTTTAGCACATCCCTTAAGAAAATACTAACTCCTAGAAAAAAAAAAGATATTTTGACTAAACTAACTTTAATTAAAATTTTCATATTAGAATTAATGTGACACATTGGCATCAAGTTACTTAGCACTTAATAATGGCAGAATCTGGAAAAATAAAGTTAATTCCTTTTTTATTAGGTAAGTTGACACTTATCTTCTTGGTTAATATTTCCTTCTATATTGTTTCACCCAAACATATAGTAAATAAGGGAGTAAAGTCTATACCAACAGTACAACTCCACCAAAAAAAAAAAAAACAAGGAACACAATTATGACATTTCTATTAAGTTGGGGGTAAATCACATGTTAAGTAAGTTTGTAACAACTTTTAACAAATCATAATCCCTTGCCCCTCCTATACATAATGATGATTTACTAGTCCCTCTTACTCTCAGTTCAACTCAACCTATTGCTGCTAAGATGAAGGGACTACACAACAATGAAGAGGACGTCAATGATGATGAGGATGATGATGAATCCTCTAGATGGATTCTTTAGAATTGGAGCAAAGAATCACAAAGTTATAAGTTCTTTCTATTCATTATCTTTTCTTTTACTAATGATTTTTATTGATTCATGTTTTGCTTCTATCCTAGTATGCATCGATTTTTTGGGTTATGGGATAATGTTTGAATAAACTACCTCTTGCACATGCTTTAATATAGTTTCTTGATAATATTCACACATGAAAAAGAAATTGATATTTAGCTCGTGCCAAATTTACTTGTACTATCTGATTTATTTTCATCTATGTAAATTGATTGATGTTAAAGACAAACTATATTTTTTAAATTTAATTTTCTTTTTAGATCTAATAATTTTTACCTAAAATAAGTGCCAAATGAACATTTTTTTCTCGAAGAAAACTCCGCCATTTAGTTTAATCTGATGAATAAATAAAAAATTGAGTAAGTCTCGTATACAATAGTCATCTACAATTCTTGTGTTTAACAAATCTCTAAAGAATACTCATAATTACGTCATCACATGGGTTTTGAATACAAAACAAAATCTAGAGAAGGGCAGAAGCCACGTCTATTACAATATTTATTCTCTTAAGAATGTTCAATCTACTCTTTTGTGTCTTCAATTTTGGATCTAACCTTCGATAAACTTTCTTCTTCCAATGATGATGATGATTTGTCACGACCCAATTTCACTATGTCGTGCGGGCACCTACCTTTCCCACCTCGGTAGGTGAACCCTACATTCGTAAAAGATAGAAAATAGAGAAAGAACGTAATCTCTAATAAATACAAGAACATCTACCAAATACTACAAGTCTGAATAATACATAAGATCTCAATAGATGTCTCAAAGTGGAAATAAGACATAAATAGTAAGAAGAGTCTTCGGGCAGCAAACGTCCTCATGCTCACCCTGAATAGACTCGGCATCAAACTCGATAATCAGCCACGAGGGGTAGAAGTAGATCCAACCTGGTACTCTACATTCATAAAACAATGCAGCAAGTGCAGGTCAATACAATCAAGAAGTACTGGTAGGTATCAAAGGCTAACTCAGACTAGCTAACGTATATAAAGACGACAAAGCAAGATAAACAAGTAAAACAATAAGATACAAGTCAACACGAATCCATAGCCACAGTACAAGTCATCACCTATGTTATAACATCTAAACCCAACTGTGCCAAGTATCAGTCTAATCATTCTGAACAGTATATCCCAATCATATCACAACAAGTCATCACCTATGTTATAGCCGCTAAATCCAATTGTGCCAAGTCTCAAGAATAATCAATCATTAATCAACATCACAACCAGGAGCACATGGAAGAATAAGATGCAATGCAATGGAGTATGTAATGTGGATGCAATGCAAATGCAGTCTTTGTACAACATGACCCGGACGAAACATCTTCACGTCTCAGTGATCATGACCTATGAGGGACCCGCAAAGTCTATGTACCACTCGTCCTGGCAACAACTTGGGGGACGAGCACTATCTCGATCTCGATAAGAGACCTTGGGCATCGATCACTCATTCGTTCCCGGCAAGAGACTTTAGGCAACGTACAGTCATTCCGCTCCGATAAATGACCTCGGATAATAGACTCTCATCTCTCTTTTACTCATTCCGACAAAGACCTCGGAGGCTACACTCTCTCACTTATCATCGTTAGTATCATAACCATGCAATATCAATATATCATGGATATAAGTATGAATACGATGCAATGAAATATCAACAACCAATTCAATCCTAAATAGTACCACACATGGCACACAAGTAATATCAATAATAAGGCTACACAATAAACCACAATGGAATCACCATTCTCGTCTCAATATCGATCAGGTAAAGTACTAAAATATCATAACCATGATATATCACTAATCACCAATATCCGATGTCTCAACGTAGCAACGAGCCAATAAGTAAATAGAACAAGATAAGTCAACAACGCAATGGGGTGGCTACCCCTCAAATCACACAACAAGGCCCAACCTAAGACAATATCCAACCCAACTTCATACCCAAAGATTTACATGCATTCTTCGACAATATCATCTAAACATACGCTTCACTAATCTAAGTCTCACCATAAGGTAAATCGTAACCAACCTGGAAAGCCGAACAACAAAGATCCAACAGTCAAACCTTAGTCTTTCTCTTTCTTTGAGCCTCTAGATAATGGAAGTCTAATAATATCCGAATCATGAAATTAGAATCAAGAAGAAACATCATTCATCCATACTACTATTCAAGACCCACATCCCAACTTATGGAATGGTGTTTATGAATTAAAGAGATGAAATTAGGAATCTATAGGTATCAACATGAAATTAATACTCTAGGTGATCAATTCCCACCAATTTAGAAGTTAGAAGAACTCATAAATTACTCAAATTCAAATTCTAGGTGAAACCCCCAATTTGGGAATAAACCCTAACTTCCAATTCCATAAATTAGCCACTAGTTAGGAAGGAATCATGAAATAATAGTTTCTAATAATCAAATTCATGTTTAAGGAAGCTAACCCAATCAATAATACAAGGTTTATAGCCTAAAACAAATTTTTTTAAGGAAACTAGTATGATTAATGGATTCCTAAGGTGATTAATGAAAAATGGAATGGAAAGGAAGGTGAAAGAACTTACCACAATCATATTCTATGAACAACAACCTTGAATGTTCCTAAAAAGCTCTAAAATCAGAATGGTATTGAATGAAATACCAAGGGCTTTTAACAAACATTTAATGACTCTAACTGCCCGTCACCCGCTTCAGTGATCCCATGACCGCTTCAGCGGTCCTGCCCAAATATGCACAAGCCGCTACAGCAGCAGGGTAACCGCTGGAGCGGTACCGCTGCTGCCATAGCGGGTACCAGACACCAGAAACTCCCAAGTTTCACAAATTCAACCCGAAATCCCGGCTATCACCCGAGACCATCTGTTCACAAACCATATGTTATGGCCCGCATTTTGAACGTTTGAATATTTCAAAGTCGTCGCGGAAAGTCAAGGACGAAAACCTTTTCAAATATTACATTAATGCACAAGTCGTTAAGAATACTATTTATGACCATTATTAGTATGAAAATATTGTGAGAGGCTAAGGACAAGAAGAGAAATTGCCAAATGATCAATAGAAACAATGTGGAAGGTTAGGGGTAAAAGGGTCATATTGAGAAAAGTCGCGGGACGAAATGGGAATTTCACAAAAAAATTCATGAAGGTTCAAAGGGCCACATTGGCCATGTGTTGGAGAACATAGGGGTCAAAGTGCACATGGCAAGACTTGATTCATCTTTTAATTCAAGGAAAATTTCAAGAAAATTAAAGAATCTTCTAGAGAGGGGGGCATGTGCCCCTCACATGCTTGAATTATATGTATATATATATGAGTGCCTAATTAATTCAAGACATGAGAAAAGAAGAGAAAACAAAAAAAAAATAGGGTGAGGGTTCGGCTAGGGGCTGGCCGAAACCAGCCCCTCTATTTTGTTCATCGAGGATCATTTTCTTTTGGTTTCCTTGCTAAGTGGAAGGTGCTTGTTAACATGGTGGAGTTGTTGGAAGAAGTAGAACACTTATATGGATGGTTTATGAGCTTTAACCAAGTGGAAAAGTTGAAGAATGAAGGTAAAGAACTAACCCTCTTTTATGTGTTATGAATGTTGTTGAAGTGTTGTAGTATGTAAAAATGAGTGAAATTTGTGAAATATGTGTGTGTTGATGTGTGGCCGTGTGTATGGATAGTTGCAGGGCAATGATTCAATTGTTTTATTTAGTATTGTGATTGTTGTTTGTGTTATGGGAGATTTGTATATGTTGTAGAATGGAGGAATGGATGGAATGCATGAAAATGTGTATGTAGTGTTGAGGCCGTGTGTGATGTTGTTTATTGAAGAAAGGATGAATTAATTTTATTTAGTATATTAGTTGTGTCGTTGTGGATTTTATAACGCAAAAAGAAGTTTAATGATTCAAAGTTGAGATTATAGTAATTTATGGTTTGTTGTGGAAACTAATGTGAGCCAAATATAGTTCTTGTAATTTTGATAATAATGTGGTAAAAGTATGGTTTGTTGGTATAGATTGTGAAATTTTGGAGAAAGAAATGTGTTGTGATGGTTCCTATGGAAGTTGGAAGATTTTGGATTCTGTGGTGCGTTGTTTGAATTGTTTGACTATTTTGTGGTTTATCCGAGGCATTTTTGAATCTTGTTCAAATGGTTTATGTTGGTACTTGAACGTATGAGCGTGGGTGTTGGGTCGATCGTATGCGGTTGATTGAATGAAAACGAAATAGCGTCGAATGGTATAATAAAGAGTTATTAATGTTAGAATGAGTTTTGAACCTCTTATTGGTGTTGTTAATATCATTGTTGGTTTGGCCGGGTTACATTCCCGGATGGTTGTTGTTGATTTGGGGCCGAGCCTTATTCTCGGGATTGGTACACTTATAGAGGAAATGCTGCCAAAATTTCGGTAGCAAAGTGTTTCCTTAAGATTTTAACTCAAAGTATACTAATGAAAGTTTTGGTAAAAATGACCAATTCGCAGATTTCGACGAGATTGTGACGTGAATTTGGGATAGCAAAAGGAGCGGAAAGAGGTATGTAAGGCTTCACCCTTCTTTCTATGGCATGTCTTAGTTGTACTAAGTCGGGTACGAGCCTCGGGGACAACCCTATTGCCCGGAACCCACACCTAAAGTTTTCTACTTTTTGCTCACTAGAATTGAACTAGAAAGGTGCCAAATGATGAAAAGACCTCCTAGACCCCTATAACGTGTATAAATGGGACCCGATTACCCTAAGACCCTCACGAGCAACGCTGTGACACGTGACATGCGTAAATTGTACACGCTACCTCATCCGGCCCGAGGTGGGCCCGTTACCCCCGGATTTTCCTATAATCCTGGTTAATTTACTCGAAGTGAGTCCAAAGGGGATTTTTGATCCCGATCTCCTTACCGAATGATAAGTACTATGACTACTCTTCCAAGAATGTTTCAATGGGGATAATGATAACGACAATGTTAGACAAGAGAATGTGCTCATGATAAGTACGACCGGAACGATCCTATGACTGAGATTTCTAAACTAAGTATCCAATATGAATATGAAATTGATAGACTAATTTCTAAATCGTATTTATATTTCCTAGTTATAACTTTATTTTCTAAGACTCCAAGGCCTATAACTGTCATCCATAATGTCCCCGATTTCATTCCGTGGTTACTGTAACACTATTCTCCGTTGATAGTCGCGCCTTAAAATACTTGTTCCTTCAAGGTGAGACAAAGTTATAACTAGCATTCCATAACGTAATCGGAGGTCACCGACCTTACGTCACTCCGATGGATTTATGATTTTCCTTGGCTCTTGTGTGCTTATATGATATATGTATAATAAACAGGTATATGTGTATGGATATTTATATATAAATAAGATAATTAATTGTATATGAGACGTGTATATGTATAACAGATAAGCAAATGTATATGTATATGTGTATGGGGAAAGGGGAAGGGCCATGTTATATCACCACCTGATTCAGCTGGATTCCATCCTGGACGCGGGATGCCCGGACGCGGGATATGGGAGAGCCGTACGCGGCGTCTGTATATATATAATGTATGGTATATGTATGATATGATATGATGGGACACCGTTGGGGAGGGGGTTGGGAGAGCCGATTGTATTCGGCGTCTGTAAATGTGAATAAAAGATACTGTTTACTGAATTGTACTGTTTTCTGTATACGAGAATGAAGGACACCGTGGGGGGGGGGGGGGGAGCCGATTGTATTCGGCGTCTGTTAATGTGAGCAAAAGGTACCGTTACAGAAATGTACTGTTTTCTGCACACGAGAATAAGTAATATATAAATGTTAATTCCTATGCTTATGAAAAGAAACGTTTCAAAGACGAAAGGACAAGCCTACATGACAGCCGGCCTGAAAGGGGGCCTTCCTATGTACAGGTTACTTCCTTGCCTCGTTATATGCCCTGTGACTCCGTGATACTATTAATCGTACTCTATGTTACTGCTTGCATTATTTTCCATGCCTTACATACTCGGTACACTATTCATGCTGACATCCCTTCTTGTGGACGCTGCGTTTCATGCCGCGCAGGTCAGCAGACAGGTGGACTTGATCTTTAGGAGCTTACCAGCAGTACTCTACAGTGCTCCAGTACTATTTTGGGTATGTCTATTCGGGCACGACAGTATTCGGCCCTTTCTATGTATAAGTGAACTATGTCTAGAGGCTCGTAGACAGATATGTACAGTCAGTCAGGTACGGTTAGATATATGGTGTCTTGGCATGGTTGTTGTATAAAGTGATAAAGAAGTTTACTAGTCTATGTTCATAATGACGCCGCTAATGTTAATGTTCAAAAAACAAAAAAAAAATGGCACTGTTTATACGGCTTGCTAAGAGATAAAGGTAATATGATAGACAAGGGGTGCTCGGTACAAGTATCGGGTACTCGTCACGGCCCCTAGTCGGGTCGTGACAGAAGTGGTATCAGAGCAGTTCGGTCCTAGGGATTGTCTACGAGCCGTGTCCAGTAGAGTCCTGTTTATGGTGTGTTGCCGGCTACATTTATAAACAGAAGGCTACAGGGCATTTAGGAATTGTTGACCTTCTTTCTGTCTCAGATCGTGCGATAGAGCCAAGTACTAGGAAATGAGATTTCTGATGTGAGCCTTACATACGACGGAAAAGGTAAGTGGCGATACGGAAGGTCAGAAGGATAAGTACTGACGTATTTGATCTGTTATCTGGAATGAGCAGCTTCGGATGGCCAGAACGTGGCATAGCTGTATGTTCTGTAAGGTGCCACTAGTATTTGCTGCGTACAGGAGTATGGTATAAGAAAGACAAGGTCGGATGGAGGACTCGAAAAGTTGATAACTAATCTTGCTACAGGTCACTGTGCAAAAAACGGTGAGTAAGATATTCGAACAGACTGATATCGGGGCATCCATAAAATAATGGCAACGAAGGCGTAACTATTATCATCAGGGGCCTGGGAACCCAGGATGAAAAGTAATTATACATGGGAGTGAAAGATGAGCTCTGAGGCCCAAAAAGGGTAAAGAGGTAATTGTGAAAGAAGAGACGCATTACGAGGGTGTCCCGGGATCTGTAAGACCTCGACTAGCCTAAAATTATGTAGTAAAGATCATGCGCGGAAGTCGACGCGAAAATATCAGCATTAAGGCATCGGATCCCAGCAAAGTTTCAAGGTTAAGTGTGCTCAGGTGGGAGCAATCCTGGGATGGGTGACCCCCTGGGAAGTTTTGAAGAAATTCTACATGTTTTGACATAACAGACAAATGGAAAATCAGAATAGTCTAAGTGAAACTATAGTATATGGGATGACTGGAAACCTTAAAGAAGATGCGTAGAACGAGGCAGCTCAGCTCGGTAAAGAGACAAAGAGTACCTCACAGCTCGAGAATTCGGATAGGCTTGAATAGCGTCTGGAAGTGTTTTGTGGATTAGTGGTATTGATCATGTGTGTATGTGCAGATGAACATGTGTGATATCTCGTGTGTGAAGGTACCAGTGGACGCGTGTGTCCCAACGATCTATGCTACGACAAAAAGAGGGATACCGGAACCTGAACGGTAGTGAAACAAATGGTGCAAGCGCCACGAGATAAGCCGCTACTTTCGTTATGGATTAGGGATAGAAAAGTCTGAATATTATGATGTTTGAAGAAGAAAATGGGTAAGTAGGTGGAAGCTAAGGAGACTAAATATCCGAAAGGGGTGAAGGATAAGAAACATGAATGGGCAAGACCTCCAAAAAGGGGAATAACTGGAAGAATACGGAATTATCTGAGGTGAAATTACAAGTATAGGTGTGTAAAAAGAACAAGTGTGGCAACATGAACAAAAGGAAAGTGTGTAAGGATTGAAAACCAATTTAAACAAGTGAAGCCAACCACGATAAGGAACGTGAAGTAAGAGAAAAGAATGGTTAGGTCCGGTGACGATGATAGGAGACCCCGGCTTTTGAAAGGATCAATGGTGGATGGAAAGATATGAGAATGCTGACGAGAATGATGTCGTCGACTGGAAATAAAATGAAGACTTATGGTAAGAAAATTTCGCTATGTCGTGCACCGAGGCGAAGGAAGGAACTGTTAGCATATAAAGAATCCCCTAAAGGAGGGGGAGACCATATTATCTTATGACATCAAGGGGTCGCAATATTTTCAAGTATTGGAAAAAAAAAGAAAGGAAACCTACGACGTAAAATGAGGAAGCGCGAGAAGGTCAAGGAGGATAAGATAAAGGGTAAAGAACGGGCATAAAGAGGAGAGCGTCTACAGGACGGACCCTCCCGAAATATTATAAAGCCCCATAAGGTCAGTTGAACATTCGAGGACGAATGTTCTAAAGGGGGGGAGGATGTTATGGCCCGCATTTTGAACGTTTGAATATTTCAAAGTCGTCGCGGAAAGTCAAGGACGAAAACCTTTTCAAATATTACATTAATGCACAAGTCGTTAAGAATACAATTTATGACCATTATTAGTATGAAAATATTGTGAGAGGCTAAGGGCAAGAAGAGAAATTGCAAAATGATCAATAGAAACAATGTGGAAGGTTTGGGGTAAAATGGTCATATTGAGAAAAGTCGAGGGACGAAATGGGAATTTCACAAAAAAATTCATGAAGGTTCAAAGGGCCATATTGGCCATGTGTTGGAGAACATAGGGGTCAAAGTGCACATGGCAAGACTTGATTCATCTTTTAATTCAAGGAAAATTTCAAGAAAATTAAAGAATGTTCTAGAGAGGGGGGCATGTGCCCCTCACATGCTTGAATTATATGTATATATATATATGAGTGCCTAATTAATTCAAGACATGAGAAAAGAAGAGAAAACAAAAAAAAAAATAGGGTGAGGGTTCGGCTAGGGGCTGGTTCGAAACCAGCCCCTCTATTTTGTTCATCGAGGATCATTTTCTTTTGGTTTCCTTGATAAGTGGAAGGTGCTTGTTAACATGGTGGAGTTGTTGGAAGAAGTAGAACACTTATATGGATGGTTTATGAGCTTTAACCAAGTTGAAAAGTTGAAGAATGAAGGTAAAGAACTAACCCTCTTTTATGTGTTATGAATGTTGTTGAAGTGTTGTAGTATGTAAAAATGAGTGAAATTTGTGAAATATGTGTGTGTTGATGTGTGGCCGTGTGTATGGATAGTTGCAAGGCAATGATTCAATTGTTTTATTTAGTATTGTGATTGTTGTTTGTGTTATGGGTGATTTGTATATGTTGTAGAATGGAGGAATGAATGGAATGCATGAAAATGTGTATGTAGTGTTGAGGCCGTGTGTGATGTTGTTTATTGAAGAAAGGATGAATTAATTTTATTTAGTATATTAGTTGTGTCGTTGTGGATTTTATAACGCAAAAAGAAGTTTAATGATTCAAAGTTGAGATTATAGTAGTTTATGGTTTGTTGTGGAAACTAATGTGAGCCAAATATAGTTCTTGTAATTTTGATAATAATGTGGTAAAAGTATGGTTTGTTGGTATAGATTGTGAAATTTTGGAGAAAGAAATGTGTTGTGATGGTTCCTTTGGAAGTTGGAAGATTTTGGATTCTGTGGTGCGTTGTTTGAATTGTTTGACTATTTTGTGGTTTTTCCGAGGCATTTTTGAATCTTGTTCAAATGGTTTATGTTGGTACTTGAACGTATGAGCGTGGGTGTTGGGTCGATCGTATGCGGTTGATTGAATGAAAACGAAATAGCGTCGAATGGTATAATAAAGAGTTATTAATGTTAGAATGAGCTTTGAACCTCTTATTGGTGTTGTTAATATCATTGTTGGTTTGGCCGGGTTACATTCCCGGATGGTTGTTGTTGATTTGGGGCCGAGCCTTATTCTCGGGATTGGTACACTTATAGAGGAAATGCCGCCGAAATTTCGGTAGCAAAGTGTTTCCTTAAGATTTTAACTCAAAGTATACTAATGAAAGTTTTGGTAAAAATGACCAATTCGCAGATTTCGACGAGATTGTGACGTGAATTTGGGATAGCAAAAGGAGCGGAAAGAGGTATGTAAGGCTTCACCCTTCTTTCTATGGCATGTCTTAGTTGTACTAAGTCGGGTACGAGCCTCGGGGACAACCCTATTCCCCGGAACCCGCACCTAAAGTTTTCTACTTTTTGCTCACTAGAATTGAACTAGAAAGGTGCCAAATGATGAAAAGACCTCCTAGACCCCTATAACGTGTATAAATGGGACCCGATTACCCTAAGACCCTCACAAGCAACGCTGTGACACGTGACATGCGTAAATCGTACACGCTACCTCATCCGGCCCGAGGTGGGCCCGTTACCCCCGGATTTTCCTATAATCCTGGTTAATTTACTCGAAGTGAGTCCAAAGGGGATTTTTGATCCCGATATCCTTACCGAATGATAAGTACTATGACTACTCTTCCGAGAATGTTTCAATGGGGATAATGATAACGACAATGTTAGACAAGAGAATGTGCTCATGATAAGTACGACCGGAACGATCCTATGACTGAGATTTCTAAACTAAGTATCCAATATGAATATGAAATTGATAGACTAATTTCTAAATCGTATTTATATTTCCTAGTTATAACTTTATTTTCTAAGACTCCAAGGCCTATAACTGTCATCCATAATGTCCTCGATTTCATTCCGTGGTTACTGTAACACTATTCTCCGTTGATAGTCTCGCCTTAAAATACTTGTCTTTCAATGTGAGACAAAGTTATAACTAGCATTCCATAACGTAATCGGAGGTCACCGACCTTACGTCACTCCGATGGATATATGATTTTCCTTGGCTCTTGTGTGCTTATATGATATATGTATAATAAACAGGTATATGTGTATGGATATGTATATATAAATAAGATAAGTAATTGTATATGAGACGTGTATATGTATAACAGATAAGCAAATGTATATGTATATGTGTATGGGGAAAGGGGAAGGGCCACTGTTATATCACCACCTGATTCAGCTGGATTCCATCCTGGACGCGGGATGCCCGGACGCGGGATATGGGAGAGCCGTGCGCGGCGTCTGTATATATATAATGTATGGTATATGTATGATATGATATGATGGGACACCGTTGGGGAGGGGGTTGGGAGACCCGATTGTATTCGGCGTCTGTAAATGTGAATAAAAGATACTGTTTACTGAATTGTACTGTTTTCTGTATACGAGAATGAGGGACACCGTGGGGGGGGAGCCGATTGTATTCGGCGTCTGTAAATGTGAGCAAAAGGTACCGTTACAGAAATGTACTGTTTTCTGCACACGAGAATAAGTAATATATAAATGTTAATTCCTATGCTTATGAAAAGAAACGTTTCAAAGACGAAAGGACAAGCCTACATGACAGCCGGCCTGAAAGGGGGCCTTCCTATGTACAGGTTACTTCCTTGCCTCGTTATATGCCCTGTGACTCCGGGATACTATTAATCGTACTCTATGTTACTGCTTGCATTATTTTCCATGCCTTACGTACTCGGTACACTATTCGTGCTGACGTCCCTTCTTGTGGACGCTGCGTTTCATGCCGCGCAGGTCAGCAGACAAGTGGACTTGATCTTTAGGAACTTACCAGCAGTACTCTACAGTGCTCCAGTTGTTTCGGAGCCTCACTCCAGCGGTACTATTTTGGGTATGTCTATTCGGGCACGACAGTATTCGGCCCTTTCTATGTATAAGTGAACTATGTCTAGAGGCTCGTAGACAGATATGTACAGTCAGTCAGGTACGGTTAGATATATGGTGTCTTGGCATGGTTGTTGTATAAAGTGATAACGAAGTTTACTAGTCTATGTTCATAATGACGCCGGTAATGTTAATGTTAAAAAAAAAAATGGCACTGCTTATACGGCTTGCTAAGAGATAAAGGTAATATGATAGACAAGGGGTGCTCGGTACAAGTATCAGGTACTCGTCACGGCCCCTAGTCGGGTCGTGACACCATATGTGCAGACATACATAAAAACACGCTACGAATTCACTCGTGGCCTCTGAATTTCCAACAGAGTTCTGGTTGACCGAGTTAATCCCCGATACCACAAAGCCAACTTCCCAACCCAAGTCCCAAAATGCACCCGAGTGCATTGGGAACCGAACTGAATATACACACATGTTCTAAAAGACTATCCAGATCTCTTGGAATTGACAGATTCCCGAAAAATGTTTGTTTACCCAAAAGTCAACTTTGAGGCAATTCTTTTTCACTTAAAGCCCAAATTCCCTACAAAGTTTCCCAAATCAAATCCAAAGACCTTGGGAAGCATTCCAATGGTCCCTCCAGTCAAATGTGAGCTAAAAAGTTCGGGAAAGGGTCAAAAGCATCAAAAAGGCTGTAACGACCAAATAAGTCATTACATCAGATACCAATTAAACCATCGCTCGTCCTCGAGCGACAAAAGAACGGGGGAAAGACACTTAAGTCCACAACAATTGGATATCTAGAATGGTACTTCTTCAACATAAAACCATGAAAAACCGGATGAACACCTGACGTGTCTGGTGGGAAACTAACTCGTAAAACACAGGGTCAATATAGTGAATAGTCTCAAACAGGCCAATACAACTCCGGCTCACTTTACAGTCACAACACTCTAAAGCTCAAGCTCTAATTCTCATATCTCTGTATTCGAATTTCCCCCACAACTGATCCTCGGATAAACGAATTGCTTTTGCTCAAATTCTCTAATTTGATAAAACCGCAACTATGAACGCGATCAATAGATCCCACAAACACTTTCCCAAACCAACGCAATCCTTCAAAACTTGGCCACAAAACATAGCCCATTCTGAACCGAGAAGGTATTCTAATTTCGCTAACCTTTCCTTTACACTTGCTAAAGCCGTTTTTCGCACCGCGATTTCTTAGAAACACATGAACACACACACCTTAAACCTGAAAGCATGACTTACTCTTGTCAGAAAGAATTTTTGATCTATCTGAGATCTCTACGCAATTCCATCAAAACTGAGCTTACCGATAGCCAGCTTGGCTAGTTCCAAGTCTTCTTAATCCTTCAAATCACAATACAGGAACCATACCACTGAATATCTCACCGAGCAAGGTCAGTCGGAACCCAACTGATTACTATAAAGACCTCTCGCACAATAATTCCTCCTCAAATCTGTACTGAGCACATTGCAAACCATTATTTTATCCAAGCAACTGTTGTCAGAAAATATTAACAAATCCACTAGAAAACCCTGACAAAGCTCGATAAATCTGTCATACCTCAAATCTGAGCCGAAACGCATCAAATCCTTAAATATCTTCCTGGAAATATAATCAGAGACCATTAAGCTTAACTCAAACAATACTGACCCAGAATC
Organism: Lycium barbarum; assembly: GCF_019175385.1. NCBI lineage: Eukaryota > Viridiplantae > Streptophyta > Magnoliopsida > Solanales > Solanaceae > Lycium > Lycium barbarum. The sequence continues at coordinate 70,173,717 of NC_083347.1, read as the reverse complement.
AATGCACAACCCTCGAATATCACCAATAGTCATTTGAATTGACTTCAAATTTTCAAAACCAATCACAGTCCTATCGCACATTTGTGTCGGCCAATTCTAATATTTTCCTCATGCATAACAAATCATGTCTATCACCCTCGACTCCACAAATTGAGTCCTATCTAAGTTATGAACTTAGTACTGAATAGCTATACCTTACGATTCCAATCTTCATGTTTCTCAAGCAAATCCGATACAACCTCGAATCTTTCGACGCAAAACCTGAAGCCTCATATAATAATAATTTAACCATCGAACCTCTCATTGTATCACCTTGATATGCCCATAAATTTCCCAAAAGTATCCAATCTTACAACTGCCGCTCTAAATCTCACGCATCTACCCCCAAGTCCTTAATATTCAAAGTGCTCACCCAAGCTATCCAGTCAATATTATATGCAACATAATACACTACCGCGAATATGGTTGCATCTCAAAAATATTACTCTGGCCTACACATAATAGGGATTTCCACAATTCTTTTCCCTTAAATCGCACTAACTCATCCAATGAAGGGTGTTAAAAAATTCTTCAACTGTGAATCACACAAGCCACTTCCATAAGCCTTAACATGTTGGTTACCTAAAACAGATTTTTTACTAATCATTGATCACGAATCCTCATAAGACCTCGTCATATCACGTAGTCCATTCCTGTAGATTTCCTTCTTTAAGCATACTCAACAATCACACCCCATCTGGAATATGCAAGAAAACAACACACAATCCATACTGACCAATGAAATCCCTAAGATGTACCTTTTTCTTATCGATTCACAATCAACTATACCTTTTCTTGACTCTTCAATTCCTTAATTTCTATCAGTTCACATACACTGACATCGTCTGACCATTACTAGAACCTACTCAGTAGTCTATGACATAACCATAAGCCTCACACACTAGCTAAATCACACCTAGAGATAATAGTAGGCCATACACTCTATCCACTATAGTTTTCCCTTAACTCACTCAACTTTAAAATAAAAAATCTCTAAATCCAGTGTATTGAATAAACCCAAGTCTGGCGTATCACATAACAATCTTACTAATATCCTTGTGTATCCCACTGAAGCTTCATATAATGACCCGTCTGGTTGTTATAGTCTTTCCAGCACTTTCGGCCCTTTCTGAGCTTGGTTAGTTCACTTTTGACCTGAGGGGACCATTGACATGCTTCCCGAGGTATCTAGATTCGATTCGGGTGACGTTTTAAGAAATCTAAGCTTAAAGCAAAAAAGAGTTGACTCAAAGTTGACTTTTGGGTAAACGAGCCTTTTTAGAAAATTTGTCAATTTCAAGAGGTCTGGATGGCCTTTTAGAACTTATGTGTATATCTGGTTCGGTTCCCAATGCACTCAGATGCATTTTTGGGACTTAGGTTGGGAAGTTGGAATTAAGGTATTGGGTTTGACTCGATCAACAAGACCTCTGTTGGAAATTTTGAAGCCACGAGTACGTTCGTGGCGTATTTTATATGTGTCTGTATATGTGGTTTGTGAGAAGATGGCCTCGGGAGTTGGTCAGGATTTCATTTGTGTTTGAGATAATTTTTGGGATTTTTAGTACTGGTGTCCGACAGGGCGGCACCAATATCATCCCAGTGGCACTGCCATCGTTCTGTTGTGGCCTAATCGTCCCGACGGTCGGAGTGGATGTCTGGGTGGCACCGTCGTGGAGGTCCCGATTCCGCTGTATCGATATCGGGCTTTTTATACTCATTAAGTGTGTATTAGAAGCCATTAGTCTATCATTTATTACTATTCCGAAAATTAAGCTCTTCGGAACTATTCTAGAGGATTCTTGGAGAAGATTCTTGGTTGTAAGTCCTTCTAATCTCCTTGATAATTCATTATTCTTAATCATCTTAGAATCCCTCTTTCCTTGTTAGTTTATTAGTAATGGAAGATTAAAAGTGGGTTTGATGCATTTTTCTATCTAGGCTTCTAAATGATGAAATTGATTTGGTTTATGCTAGATAATGATGTATCTAAAGTTGTTAATCATATAACTTCCATTATTAGTGTTGAATTCTTGAATCTAAGAGTTAGGGTTTATACCCAAAATTGGAGGTTTTTCTTGGAATTTGAAATTGGATGAATCTTTGAGTTAATTTAGCAATTAGTTGATGGGTTTTGATCACCTATGATTTAATTGGATAATTTACCCTCGATTTCCCATTTTGACCTTGTGAGCCCCGTTTTTCTAAATCTAGGGTTGGTTTTAACCTAATTTGAATGATAGCAGTATAGGTATCGATCTTCATGATTTGTAATCTATATTTCGAATATGTCTAGACTTTTTTGATCTTGAGGCTCAGCGGAAGGGCAAGGCTAAGGAGTTATTGTTGGTGTATTGTTGTTCGGCCATCCAGGTAGGTTATGGCTTACCTTTTGTGAGACTTCATGTAGCGAAGCATATATTTAGATGATATTGTCGGAGAAAGCATGTAAACCTTCGGGTATGAAGTTTGGTTGGATATTGTCTTAGGTTGGGCCCTGTTGTGTGATTGGGGCTATCCACCCTTTTGTGGAGCTATAATGCAATACACAGCTCATCACCAGCTTATCTTTCTTTATTGTCTGAATTATGTTACCTATACTTAGTCGGCCTATGATACCTACCAGTACCGTGGTTTTGTACTGACCTGTAATTGCTGCATTCTTTTATGAATGCAGAGTTCCGGGTTGGATCTTCTTCCATCACCCGTGGTTGATAGTCACTGTCAGTACAGCTTTGAGTTTTCAAGGTGAGCACGATACGTTCGCCACCTTGAAGACTCTTTTTATCTATGTCTTATTTTCCATTCAAAGACATATTCATACTTGATGTATTATTATATTTCCAGACTTGTATATTTCGATCTAGATGCTCTTTTATGAATTAGACCAGACCCTTGGTGTATTTCCTTAATTCCACACTTTTCTATATTATTATCGTCAGACTTACGTGATTTATTCTGTTCCCCTTAATTTATTTATTTATTTACGTTTTTATTATTGTTGGGTTGAGGGTTCGCTTATCGAGGTGGGAAAGGTAAGTGACCGCATGACTTAGCTAAATTGGGTAGTGACAAGTTGGTAACAGAGCCCTAGGTTACCCGGTCTATAATACAAGAGCGTGTCTAGTAGAGTCACGTGGATCGGTACGATTAGCTCCGTACTTATCTGCGAGAGGCTATAGGACATTTAGAAAATCACACTTTCTTAAATTCTTTCGTGCTACTTTATTCTAATTGGTATCTGGAACAATCAAATTGGTATCTGACTCTTATCCCTTTTCTCACAGATGGTGAGAACTCGAGCTACTATAGCTCGAGGTTAAGAGCCAAAGCCCGCAACTGCGGCTGGCACCAGAGGGCGAGCGACAGCCCTAGGACGCGGCAGAGCTAGAATCTCTAGGGCTACCCCTGCCAGGAGCAGGGCTCCTGCGGTAGGATAGTGGAGCGAGAGATCTCGATCCCCAGAGCATGAGGACCAGTAGGATCGAGACCAGGCCGCTGAGGATAATGTCACCCCAGCGCAAACACAACCCGAGATTACTTCTGATCATACTATACATGATACTATGGCACGGGTTTTAGTCCATCTAGATGCCCAGCAGGCTGCCGCTGGTGTTACTACTACTAGAGGAGGTTCACAGACTAGAGTTGGGGCGCAGACCCCTGAGCAGAGACCTACTCAGGTAGAACACCCCGCTGTAGCTATAGTTCCCCGTATTGATGTAATGCCAACCCTGGGTGATGATCTTAGGCCCGTGGAGGGTGTTGCTATGACTATGTCAGATCAGGATCTTGGTGGGAGGTTTAGGAAGTTGGAGTTGCCGAGGTTTTTGGGTATTTCTTTTTATGACGCTTATGAGTTCATATTGGATATGAATGAGTTGCTACATAGGATGGGGATCGTAGAGACCCATCGAGTTGACTACGTGTCCTTCCAGTTACGCAGTGACGCAAAGACTTGATGGATGTATTTTGTCACTTGAAAACATGAGGGTTCTCTTCACCTGACTTGGACTCAATTCTACTAGGCCTTCCTTGAGAAATGTGTGCCCCGGTCTTTAAGAGAGGCGCGTAGGGAGGAGTTTCTACATCTTCAGTAGAGGGGTATATTAGTGGAGGCCTATGTGACTCGCTATCTGTATCTGGCCCGTCATTTCACTCAATTGATTCCTACTGAGCCTGACAGGATTAGGCATTTTATTAGTGGTCTAGTCGGTTCTTTTCAGATTTCGTGCCTTCAGATGGAGGCTATGGGGGATTCCTTCCACTCTATCGTTGAGCATGCTTCTTTGATTGAGGCCTCTAAGGCCCGTGCATTTGGAGCTGGTAGCGAGAAGAGGCAGCGTCAGATTGGGAGTTATGGGGGTTCTAGTTCGAGAAGCGTCAGTCAGTATTCTAGGCCGTATCAGCCATATTCTGGTTGCCCTATGCATTCAGTTTTACGGGCTTCTTCCAGTGAGCCACCCAGATAGAGAGCTCCTAAGAGTTCATTTTCTCGACCGGCAGACAGAGTTGTTTTGTCCAGGTCCTCAGCTTCAGTTTATCAGCCTCCGACCTCTCTGACCTCTTATTCTTGTGGGGAGATTAGGCATGTTTGTGGAGATGTCCCCGACCCAGGCGGAATTATTAGCCACCGAGGACTCCGACATCGTCTGGTGGTCAAGGTGGTGCTTCTCAGAAGGGCGATCAGCCCGCGGTGGTTCCCAGGGTTCTAGAGGTGGATCCTGGGTAGTTAAAGGTTGGTCCCAGAGTGCGAGAAGGGGATCTCAGACTGGACGTGGAAGGGCCCATTGTTACTCATTTCTGGGTAGGCCCGAGATAGAGGCCTCAGATGCTGGATTTCAGGTACCATTTCTATCCGTCATAGAGCAGCATCTGTGTTATATGATCCTGGATCCACTTATTCATGAGGATGTGCATTGATTATTGCTAGCTAAACAAGGTTACTCTTCGGAACAAATGTCCTATGCCTCATATTGATGACTTATGTGACCAGCTTCAGGGTGCTTCAGTGGTTTCGAAGATTGACATACGTTTGGGCTACCACCAATTGAGGATCGGGGCTGAGCATATTTCGAAGACAACCTTTCAGACGAGATATGGGCACTATGAGTTTCTGGTGATGTCTTTTGGGCTTACCAATGCCCCGGCTGTATTTATAACTTTGATGAATGGCATCTTTAGGAAATTTCTTAACTCCTTCGTGTTTGTGTTTATTGATGATATCTTGGTGTATCCCAAGAGTGGAGAGGAGCATGAGAGCCATCTTCATACTGTTCTTGGGTTGTTGAATAAGCATAGCTTGTTTGCTATGTTTTCTAAGTGTGAGTTTTGGCTGGAGTCTGTGGAATTCTTAGACCATGTTTTGTCTAAGGATGGGATTATAGTTGACCCACAGAAGATTAAGGCTATGAGGGGTTTGGTGAGGCCCACTACTGTTACCGAGGTTAGTAGCTTTATGGGCCTGGCCAGCTACTATCGTCGCTTTGTGAAGGGTTTTACTGCCATTGCTTCATCTTTGACTAGGTTGATTAAGAAAGATGTTCCCTTCCAGTGGTCTGGTGATTGTGAGGAGAGCTTTCAAAAGCTCAAGCTTCTTTTGACTTCAGCCCCGATCTTAGCATTACTAGTAGAGGGTAAGGATTTCGCGGTATATTATGATGCATCTTGTATGGGTTTGGGTGCTGTGTTGATGCAGGAGGGTGGAGTGATAGCTTATGCCTTCCTGACAATTAAATATCCATGAGAAGAATTTCCCTACCTATGATTTGGAGTTATCGGTCGTAGTCTTTGCTTTGATGATTTGGAGGCACTATTTGTGCGGTGTCCATTGTGTGGTTTTCGCCGATCACCGTAGCCTTCAGCATGTGTTTACCCAGAGAGATCTTAATTCCAGGCCGCATTGATAGATGGAGATCCTGAAGGACTATGACATCTCTATTCTTTATTATCCTGGGAAAGCCAATGTGGTGGATGATGCCTTGAGTCCCAAGGCAGTGAGTATGGGATGTTTAGCCTGTTTGATTGTTTTCGAGCATCCGTTGGCCATGGAGGTTCAGACTCTGGCCAACAGTTTCGTTCGTCTTGATATTTCAACCCCAGGCAGGGTTTTGGCTTGTGTAGAAGCGAGGCCATCTTTATTGGATTGGATCAGGACTCATTAGTTTGAGGATGTTCAGTTGAGTAAGATTCGAAATAGGGTTTTGAGAGGTGAGGCCAAGGAGGCCTTGATTGATTCAGAGGGTATTTTCAGGATTAAGGGACACGTGTGCGTTCCTCGTGTTGGTGATTTGATTCAGTTGATCTTGTTTCAGGCTCATAGTTCTCAATATTCCATTCATCCGGGGGTGACTAAGATGTATCGTGATTTGAGGCAACACTATTTGTGGCGGTGGATGAAGAGGGATATAGTTGATTTCGTGGCTATGTGTGGGAATTGTCAGCAAGTTAAGTATGAGCACCAGCGACCCGGCGGTGTACTTTAGAGGATGTCCATTCCCGAGTGGAAGTGGGAGAGGATTGCCATGGATTTTGTTGTGGGTCTTCCGAAGATCCTAGGCAAGTTTGATTCTATTTGGGTGATAGTAGATCAGTTGACTAAGTTTGCTCACTTTGTTCAGATTCAGATTTCTTATACTGCGGAGAAGTTAGCCAAGTTGTACATTCGGGATATTATGTGGTTGCATGGGATTCCTATTTCTATCGTATCTGATCGGGGTACTATCTTCACTTCCCGATTCTGGAGGGCTTTTCATGAGGAGTTGGGTACCCGATTGGATCTCAGTATAGCTTTTCATCCCCAGACCGATGGCCAATCCGAGCGAACAATTAAGGTGCTCAAGGACATGTTGAGAGCTTGTGTTATTGATTTTTACTGTCATTGGGATCAACACTTACCATTGACAGAGTGTGCGTACAATAATAGTTTTCATTCGAGTATTGGCATGGCGCCTTTTGAGGCTTTATATGGTAGGAGATGTAGATCTCCGGTTGGCTGGTTTGATGGGTTTGATGTTTGACCTTGGGGTACGAATCTGTTGAGAGAGTCCCTTGATAAAATGGGAGTTATTCAGGCCAAGCTTTTGGTAGCTCAGAGTCGGCAGAAGATGTATGCGGATCGGAAAGTCCAAAATCTAGAGTTTGCTATTGGTGACCAGGTTCTATTGAAGATTTCACCCATAAAGGGTGTTATGAGGTTTGGGAAGAGAGGCAAGTTGAGCCCCAGGTATATTGGCCCATTCGAGATTGTTCACCGTGTGGGCGATATTGCTTATGAGTTAGCCTTGCCACCAGGTTTTGCGGGAGTTCATCCAATTTTTCATGTTTCTATGCTGAAGAAGAAGCATGCCGACGGTACTTACATTATTCGTTGGGATTCGATATTTCTTGATGAGAATTTGACCTATAAGGAGGAGCCTATTGCGATCTTAGATAGGCAGGTTCGAAAGTTGAGGTCCAAGCAGACTTCTTCTGTGAAGGTACAACGGAAGCATCGTCTAGTTGAAGAGGCTACTTGGGAGACTGAGTCCGACATGTGTAGCCAATATCCCAAGTTGTTCGCTGATTCAAGTACTTCCCCGTTTTTTTCCTTTCTTCGCTTAAGGACGAGCGATGGTTTAATTGATACTGATGTAACGACCCGTTTGGTCGTGATAGTCTTTCCGGCACTTTCGCCCCTTTCAAAGCTTGGTAAGCTCACTTTTGACCCAAGGGGACCCGTTGACATGCTTCTCGAGGTGTCTAGATTCTATTCGGGCAACGTTTTGTGAAATTTAGGCTTAAACCGAAAAAAGAGTTAACTCAAAGTTGAATTTTTGATAAACGGACCTTTTTCAAAAATCCGTCAATTCTGACAGGTAAGATGGCCTTTTATAATGTATATAACTGGTTCGGTTCCCAATGCACTTGGATGCATTTTTCAGACATGGGTTGGGAAGTTGTAATTGTGGCATCGGGGTTGATTCGATCAACAAGACCTCCGTTGGGAATTCTTAGGCCACGAGTGCGTTCGTAGCGTGTTTTTATGTGTGTATGTGTATGCGGTTTGTGAGCAGATGGCCTTTGGAGTTAGTTAGGATTTCGTTTGATCTTGAGATAATTTTTGGATTTCTGGTACTGGCGTCCGCCAGGGCGGCATCAGTACCGTCCCAGAGGCACCGCTATTGCGGTGGGATGGTCGCTGGGGCGGCCAAGCTCTATTTTGTCCTAACCATCCCGACGGTCTGAGTGGACATCGGGACGACACCGTCGTGGCTTTCCCGATGCTGTTGTATCAGTATCGAACCTATTATATTCATTAAGTGTGTATTAAAAGCCCTTATTCTATCATTTATTACCATTCCGAAAATTGAGCTCGTGGGAACTATTCTAGAGGATTCTTGGAGAAGAATCTTGGTGGTATGTCCTTCTAATCTCCTTGCTAATTCATTATTCCTAATCATCTTAGAATCCCTCTTTCCTTGTTAGTTCATTAGTAATGAATGATTAAAAGTGGGTTTGATGGTTTTTTCTATCTAGGCTTCTAAATGATGAGATTGTTTGGGTTTATGCTAGATTACGATGTCTTCCATTCTAAGGTTGTTAATCATATATCTTCCATTATTAGTATTAAATTCTTTAATCTAAGAGCTAAGGTTTATCCTAAAATTGGAGGTTTTTCTTGGATTTCGAAATTTGATGAATCTTTCAGTTAATTTAGCAATAAGTTGATGGGTTTTGATCACCTAGTGTTTAATTGGATAATTTACCCCCGATTTTGCCATTTTGACCTTGTGGACCCCGTTTCCCCAAATTCTAGGATTGGTATTGACCTAATTCGAATGATAGCAATATAGGTATCGATCTTCATGATTTATAACTTAGATTTCGAATATGCCTAGACTTTATTTATCTTGAGGCTCAGCGGAAGGGCAAGGCCAAGGAGTGATTATTGGTGTATTGCTGTTTGGCCATCCAGGTAGGTTATGGCTTACCCTTGGTAAGACTTCGTGTAGGGAAGCATATACTTAGATGATATTGTCGGAGAAAGCATGTAAACCTTCGGGTATAAAGTTGGGTTGGATATTGTCTTAGGTTGGGCCTTGATGTGCGATTAGAGCTAGCCACCCTATTGTGTTGTGACTTGATTGCTCTATTTGTTATTGGCTTGATGTCGCGTGGTAACAGTAGATATTGGAGACTATTGATATATCTTGTTCATGATATTGTGGTACCTCACTTGTTGACATTTGATTACAAGGATGGATAGTTCTCTATATGACTTGTGTAGTCTTTCATGATATTGTTGACGTACCCATGCTTGGTACTTGTGCTATTGATCTAATTATTGATGTTGACTTATACATTGCACGCACTCTCATCCTTCATGATATACTGTTGATACATTGATGATACCTAAGGAAACACTGTAATGAGCTGGGCTCAGTTTGTATGGGAGTTATGTGAGAGTCCGATATCCGATAGTTGTCTCGAAATCATGGATTGTGTGCGAGTGATATGAGAGTCTGATATCCGATGGTTGTCCCGAAATCGTGGATTGATTGAGGTACATGGACTTCGCAGGTCCCCCATGGGTTGTGATACCAGGACATCGATACTTCTGTCCGGAGTGCATGTGTACACAACATTGCATTGCATTTGCATTCATACGTTCTTTCATTGCAGTGCATTATGGCTTATTTTGTGATAAGCTGGTGATTTACTTGTGTTGTTGGGTTCGGATTGGATATATTGAGATTGGCACACTTGGGTTTAGTTGCTTCTACCTAGCTGATGATGTGTACTTAGTTCTGTTTGTGGTTGACTTATACCCATTGATTTATCTGCTTATCTTACTTTATTGTTTGAATTATGTTAGTCATACTTAGTCGTCCTATTATACCTACCAGTACTGTGGTTTTGTACTGACCAGCACTTGTTGCATTCTTTTATGAATGCAGAGTTCCAGGTTGGATCTGCTTTCGTCACCCGTTGCTGATAGTCGTTGTCAGTACAACTTAGAGTTTACAGGGTGAGCACGAGACGCTCGCTGCCTTGAAGACTCTTCTTATCTATGTCTTATTTTCCATTATGAGACATATTCATACTTGATGTATTATTATATTTCCAGACTTGTATATTTCGATCTAGATGCTCTTGTATGGATTAGACCAGACCCTGGGTGTATTTCCTTAATTCCGCACTTTTCTATATTATTATCGTTAGACTTACGTGATTTATTCTCTTCTGCTTAATTGATTTATTTATTTACGTTTTTTTATCGTTAGTGTCACGCCCCAAAACCCACCCTAGGTGTAACAGGCATCCGATGCAATGAACAATACCGGAAGCACCTTATAAAATCAATAAACATCTAATCTCCTTCAATAATCTTTTAATAAATGCGAAAACCATTCATTAATAAATTGAATAAAAGGACGATCATACTTTGAGATAATCCAGCGGAAGTCTAATCAGAAACTTAGTAGATAAATGTGGCAAAATGCCCAACGAGTCACACAAGACTCCAACACACTACCCACAATCTGACAACTGTCTATGGAGCTTCTAAGATAACAAAGACTGTCTAAAAACATCGGGACACAACCCAAAACTAAAATACGAAAAGTAAATATAGAATGGTGCCCCACGAACAATCATGTGGGCTCACCGAATAGTCTCGAAAGCAGCAAGTTCTCTTAAGTCGTAGGCGTATCACGAACCTGCTCCTCAATGATACCTAACATACCATCAAAAATAACAATGGTATGCTTGAGTACTGGGTACTCAGAGAGTGTGTAAGGGGCAATAGTTAACAAAACAAGATATGATGAATAAAATCAATAAAATGATATCAATGAAAATAACAGTTCAAACCCAGGAATAAAGTAAGTCAGCAACATTAATGAGTCATCAGAGAATCCAACAACGAAGGACACATTAACTTAACTCCTTACCATTTACCATGCCACGTATTTCACTTACGAATTCAATATCACCATAACCCACTCACAGGAAACAAAATATCAATCACTCAATACTCCGGATAAGAAAACACGGAGGCTAATTGTCCTCTGGACTAGCACAGCAACAGATGCACCGAGCGACATGCCTTGGAGGTCAATAATCCTCTGGACTGACACAGCAATAGATACTCCGGGCTAGGAAGCAACGGAGGTCAATCGTCCTCTGGACTCACACAGCAATACTTGTATCGATACATTAGGATCCATAACGGCTAATCATCCTCTGGACTAGCACAGCTTGCCCATACAGGCTCAAACACAAACAAAATAAGGATCCTGGTATATTAACCAAATAAGCAATCATGGCTTAGAGCTGAATTTCACTTCTTAAGTCATCATCTCAAGATAGAGGCATTTCAAGGCATAACCGATTTAGAAATCTTATTCAAATCTCTTAGTCAATTTCAAGTTCAAGAAACCCATTCAACAACAAAACAAGATTGAGGTCCAACCTTTAGAAAATTGAGTTCAATCATCCAATAATGGGAAAAACGAATTTCACAAAGTAGTATAGTACGTAGAAGGTTCGATGCGAGCTTGACCCCACACACGCATGACCTTGTCTAAAAGAAATCATCCTTTATTCCAAAAAACTTCCACCAAACAAGAGTTATAATAATGTTCATATTCTAGAGGAAGATTTCAAATCACAAACAATCATCCACACGTTTAAAACAAGATAACATACTTCAAAAAGAAGGGTTTTGAAAAGTAGACATACTTCAAGAAAGATTTTCAGAAATCTAGACATACCACAAATCTCGCTCAAACGTACTTCCCAAGATTCAATAATCACACTACAATGGTTTTAGATGATAAAGATTAGAACTTGAATCATTTCTTGAAGTTTTCTTGCAATTTCGAAAACTAGGGTTTTTCGTAAGCCTTAAATCTTGTTCTTGAATCCTTATGGGATCTTTAGTGAATTCTAATATTGTAGAATACTCTACACCAATATAAAATTTATTAATAAACTCAGAAAATTAGAAGTCTTACCTCTTTAGAAGAACTCCACACGCCCCTTTTGTTACACTCCGTATCTTCGAAGAAGCACTTATCAAATTTGAAACATAAGTACATTGAGTTACGGTTAAGTAAAATCACTTTGGAATGTAAGGAGCAAGCATTACTAAGTATATTTAATGAGTAAAGGATGTATATAAGGTATATCGGAAGGGTTTATAAGGAAATGAGTGGAAGAAATGGAGTAGTACGACTTTGGAGAAAGGATGGGCGAAGTTTTGTGTGAAAATTTTGGTCCAACTTGGGGGACGAATATCTCTTCGCATATGAAGTGTTTTGAAGTGAAACAAAATCCTAAAATGAAATTAGTCGAGTCTAGTTTCCAACACAACAAAACGCTCATTGATAGGACATCGGAGTAGAGAATTATGGACGTTACAAGTTCAACTGACAAAGCCGAAACGCGCGCTACAGTATAAGGGGTAAAATTGCTACAGTGACCTGACCCGAATTTGACCCTTATATAAGGGGTAAAAACCCCCTTTTTCACTCCCAGAAATTTCCAAGAAATCAGTAGAGAGAGTGGGGATACCAAAAAGTGAGCAATTTTCAAGTGACGGAATATTAGTTTAGGTCCGGATAGCGCGTGGTTGTGATTGTAGTCTTTTTTTCGGTGGATTTTGACGTGGATTCAAAGCGGATATCGGAGATATTGCTACTTCAACAAGAGTAAGGTATGGATCTCTTTCTATTTACGCTAATACCGGTTCATTCACGAAGGTAGAGTGGTTAAATAATTGTATAGTAAGTGGGTTAGTTACGGAAGTTGAAAAATAGCATGTGGGCTGTTTTATGGTATATATTAGTGTTGGAAATGATATTATTGATGTTGGTATGGTTGTTGTTGTTGTTGGTTGTTGAATTGAGATTTCGGGCTAGGCATATAAACAGGGGAGATGCTGCCCCATTTCTGGTAGGATATAAAATAGTTTAATTTGACAACTTAGGACAAGTGTACGGTGATGAGTCTAACATTAGTGTAATTGCTCTTGAATGTAGATTTACAATCTCGGGCGGATAAGCGTAACTAGTAGGAAGTCGAACAGGTATGTTAAGGCTCGTCCTTTTCTTTCAAAGGCATGATTCCTATGGTATGATTCCATAAGTATTTTCATAACCTCCTTGATTTCAAAGCTAGAAGTTTATGACTCTTAAAGCTTCTTATGATGTTAAGAACGAGAATGTTTTTATGAGGATTACGTTGAGGATGATTTTATGCCTAAAGGTCTCAAATATGATTTCAACGATGATATGAAAATGTTAAGGAATTTCATGATTTTCTCGATTTATTTCATTGTTGTTGATCTCACCTTATAAGTTGTTCCTCCAAGGTAGGATAGAGCGATAGTTTTCATTTGAACCCCTATGCATGCCATGAGTATAATATATGTATATGGCTACTTTGTGACATTACAGAGAGCTCTATTATTTCATTTTGATTATGCACTGCACTCATTTTCATTCTTCATGTATATGTAAGGCTTAATTGACAGAGAGTGACGTTGTGACCTTTGTTGTGTATTACAATGCCCAGTTGACAGGGGGTGATGTTGTGGCCCTTGTTGTGATGTGTATATATATGGCACAGTTGAGACGGGGTGTGATGTGGCCTTTGTTGTGATGTGTATATATATGGCACAATTGACAGGGGGTGTGCTGTGGCCTTTATTGTGATGTGTATATATATGGCACAGTTGACAGAGGGTGTGTTGTGGCCTTTGTTGTGATGTGTATATATATGGCATAGTTGACAGGGGGGGCGCTGTGGCCGTTGTTGTGATGTGTATATGTATGGCACAGTTGACAGAGGGTGACACTGTGGCCTTTGTTATGATGTGTATATATATGGCACAGTTGACAGGGGGTGACGCTGTGGAAATTTCCCCGCAGGTATAAACACTCAGTTTGGTGATCCTCCTGTTACACCTTGGAAATTTCCCGCGCTAGCGTACAGTGATTAGGCCAATGAAGGGTATGACGAATATGGTGTTTTGATGAGGGACAACGTCCTTTATACTTGTATTGAGGTGCCAAATAATTGTTAAGTAGGTTCCACAAGGATCGGAGATCAAGCGAAATAACGAGAATAAGACTCAATTAACTGATGAGTTATACGGTCGATTATACGGACCGTATAACATTATACGGCCGTATAATGGACCGTAAAAGAGTCACAAAATAAGGTTGCTGAAGGGACGATTTTACGGTCAATTATACGGACCGTATAAAATTATACGGCCCGTATAATGTACCGTCAAGTTGACACAGAAAAGGGGTAGTCACTGGAGCAGTTTTACGGTCGATTATACGGACCGTATAAATTTATACGGACCGTATAATGATGTCGGGACAGTTTTCAATTTTTAAATAAGGACCCAAGTTCATTTTATTTATTTCATCTTCTCTCTCCACGACCCAACATCTCTCTAGAACATTCCAAAACTCTTCCAATACAAGAATCCAAGTGAAAATCAAGATCAACAACACCCAAATCCGTGATATCAAGAGTGTGAAATTCATCAAAGTCCATCTACACCAAGAAATTGCAAAGGAAGGAAGTAGGGTTTTTAGTATAAAGGAGTATTGCTACTCAAGACTTGTTCAACCACCATCTAAGGTAAGTTTCATGACCATCTCATGTTGTTTAAGGTATTGGAAGGTCAAAATACTTGAATTATAGAAAGGCATAGCAAATGGGTCATAAATGGGTAAATAGTGCAAGTGGTTGAATGGTAATTGGAGTGAAAAACTTGAATGTTGATGTGTTGTGATTATGAATATGTTATAAATGATGTTTATATCATGAAACAATTATTAAATGCGCGAAAACACAATAATGAGTTATAAGGATAAATGTGGGAAAATTGGAGAAAAATGGTGGAATGTGGTAAATATATATATATGATGGTTGTTGGATGCAATATTGTGGATGATGTTGTGAACGTTTGATATAGATTATGGGAAAAGTAGTATAGATAAAGGAAGTGCTGCCCAATTTTCTCTAGAAATAGTGACGCATTCCCTTAGTCGATTAACTAACGTCTATACGAATTCTCTCTTAAAGGTAACGACGTGACGTTAAAGGAGAGCAAGTGAACGATAGCTTAGCTAAATGACAAAGGTATGTGAGGCTAGTCCTTTCCTTCTAATGGCATGAATCCTATAGTATGAATTCCTTTCCTCGTCATGAGTTTGTATGTTCCGGAAAGCTAAAAGCCTATATCCATAAATGTCTATATAAGATAAGAGATATGATATAACGGTGCCATATTGTTAATGATGCTATTTGTTGCTTACACTCACCTTATATGCTACTTCCTTCAAGGTGAGGCAGGATGACGATGATTGTTCCATAATGACATCGGGGGATCACAACCTTATGTCACCCCGATAGAGTATAATTGAACTTGAGCCATATGCATGTACTATGATAATATAAGCATGTTATGATGATGATATTACTATTACACCACGCCTATTTGGCCGGGCAGTCACCGCCAAGGCGGGCAGCTATACACCATGGCCAGATGGCATGGGCTGACACCACTAGTGGGCAGCGTGAGATGATACCCCGGACGTGGGAGGCCTAGACGCGGGCTAATGTTATTGATTATCACACCGATCCTATATGGACGGGCAACTTATACATTATGCATATATGATATACTGATGAGTATGAGTAAGACAACATGCATTACTTCTATTATAATTGTCAGTCAGATACAGCTATTTCACATTGGCATTCTCTTTACCTCATTGTGTTATTTCATCGTTTATATCTCTCATACTCAGTACATTATTCGCACTGACGTCCGTTTTTCTTTGGACGCTGTGTTCATGCCCACAGGTAGACAGGGAGGTGAGCTTGATCCAGATTCTTAGTAGTTGTCAGCTGATTGAGAGCACTCCATTGTTCGGAGGTGCTTATGATTCTTCTTTTGGTATATAAGTACATTTTTGGCATGGCGGAGTCTTGTTCCGTCTATATGTTTAGTATGTCAGTAGAGGCTCGTAGATACACAGTGTGGGTTAGATAGTCTCACAAGATGCTATTGTGTGTATATATTATTTTGATGACCGAGAGGCAAATATGTACAAAGCATTTATGTTTCCATATAAAATATGATTTTCCTACAATTAGTGTATAAAGTTGATAAAAGAGCATTAAGTGAGTAAGATGAGTAGTAGCTCGAGTGGTGCTCGGTGGCTAGTTCCGGGTACCCGTCGCGGCCCCTAGTTGGGTCGTGACAAAAGTGGTATCAGAGCAGTTCGTCCTAGGAAGTGTCTACGAGCCGTGCCTAGTAGAGTCTTGTTTATAGTGTGTTGCGCGCCACATCAATAAACAGGAGGCTACAGGGCATTGGGCATTTAGGAAGAATGCCCATCCTTCTTCTTAGGGAATCGTGCGATAGAGCTATGTGTAAGATTTTATCCTCCCAAATTGTCACACCCCAACCTTACTAGGGTGTGATGGGCACCCGACCCCATATTCGGAGCCGAGCGAACCCGCTGACTCTTATTACATACATAATCTCTTTAGACCTTTAAATCAAATAAGAATGAAATACATAGTAAAGCCTTCAGAAACTTTTCTTTCATCGTACTCAAATCAAGTATAGTATGTAATCATACTGGATCTGTAACATAATACTATAAGACACATCGGCTGATGGAGCCGCTTACAAATTTACATTCTATGCCCACGACTCTGTCTGCAAAGTCTCTAACTTCAGCCAAGACATAGTATAATACTCTGACCCGGCAACTCTCCAGGGCAAATGGAGCTTGCCAACTCCGCTGGAACATCTTCTACTCATCTGGGTGTACCTGCGTGGCATGAAACGCAGCCCCCGAAGAAAAGGGGTCAGTACGAGCAATGTACTGAGTATGTAAGGCATGAATGATAACATGATAATATGGACAGAACATGAACAAAACATAATAAGGAAATATGGAAGATATAAGAAAAGGTCTGAATGTAACTGCCTGCCTCTTAAGGCGGAATCATGCATGCTCACCTTTACTTTCATGTATACATAAACTGTCTGAATCACATAACATCATTAGCCCGCGTCCGGGGTAGTCATCTCATGCCGCCCACTAGTGGTGCTGCCCGTGCCATATAGACACGGTTTTATTATCCATAAGCCGCCCGCCTTAGCGGTGCTGCCCAGCCGTATAGGCACGATGTAATCATCCATAAGCCGCCCGCCTTAGCGGTGCTGCCCGGCCGTATAGGCACGGTGTAATCATCACAACTTAAGCATGCATAAGAGCCCAATCAAAATCTATAACTCCTTCGGAGTGACGTAAGGTCGGTAACCTCCGATTACATTATGGAATAATCATCATGACTTTGTCTCACCTTGAAGGAACAATTATTATAAGATGAGACTAGCAACGAATAACAGCATTAAAAGAACATAGAATAAGATCATAAATCTCATAAGGCATCGCTTCATATACATATACACATAGAACAGATTTTTAAGACTCGATGGGTACTTACATAAACCGACACTTGAAGGCTCAGAAACAAGTTTCGGATCAATCCGACTTAGTATAAGAAAGTTTTGAGCGTTTGAAGTACAGAACCTTCTATGAACGTTTCGAAAGCTATTTTGGAAAATCAAAGCAATAATCATACCAAGTACCTTTAAACATGAAATCATTCTTATCATGGTCGATATAGAAACATTCTCGTCCTTGACATCATCAAAGTCATTGTAAAACATATCCATCGTTATTATCTTAAAATCTTACAAAATCATAAACCTCTGTTTTGGTAGAATATGGACACTTTGGAAAAACATTTACGAGTTATCGGAAGGAGAATCATGCCTTGGAATCATAAGCATCTAACTTTCGAAAACAAGGAAGATATGGAAACAATTATGAAATCATAACATCGGAATCATGCCTTTGAAAGAAAGGGGCGAGCCTTAACATACCTGCTCCACGTCTTATTAGCTACACTTAATTGTCCAAGCTCGCTATCACTAGTCTACATTCAAGAAGATTGCCACAATCATTAGACTCATCATCATATACACTAGTCTTAGTCTTTCAAATAAATTCACTTATGATCTGCCGAAATTTCGGCAGCATCTCCCCTGTAAATACACCATCCCCGAGAATCTAACTCGGCCCAAATCATCAATCAACAATCCGAGAATTCAACTCGGCCAAACTATCAACAACAATACCAACAATTGTGCCAACAACATCAACAATCAATTCAAGACGCATTCTAACATTAACAACCTTTGTTATACAATTCAACGACATTTCATTTATATTCAATTCAATTCACATAGCATTCAAAACAACCCAATCAACATACTACTTCACCCGAGACCTTCCAAATTCAACAAGAACAATAACAACCTATTTCCTTCTTTCAATTTCAATTACAACAACCCAACTTACAATCTTCCAAACACATGTCTCACTTCCAAATTCATGAATTATATTTACAACCTACACATTAGCAATATCATTCTTACAAATATAAGAAACCATACTAATGTCACATTAACTTCTTCAACAATCCCACAATGATTCCAACTTCATTTCAATTCATCAACCTTCATTTTTACTATGGAATCCACAATATCAACAATCAAACTACTAAATAAAATCAACTCATCACATCTACACAAGACTACTCTATATTCGGCCACAACCACCATATTCATATTTCATGAACTTCATCCATTTCCACATACTACAATACTTACAAATCATCCACAACACATGTAAAAGAAGATTGAACACATACCTTTCTTCACTTATCTTCTTGGCTTGGCTAAGTTCACAACTTGCACAACAAATGCTTTACTTACTCCAACAATCACTCCATGTTGATTAGGGCCTTCAAATTAATTGGAATACTAGAAGAAAATAATCTTTGATCAAATCTTTTTCAAGGTTCTTGCTTGGTTGCCTTGGCCGAATTGCCTCTATGTTTTGTTCTTGAAATTTCTTGAATTGTAAAGATGAATAATGGTCTTGTTTTGGTCATCTCTCTACATTTATATATATATATAAGTTTCAAGAAAGAGGACATGTGTCCACTTGGTAATGGAAGGAGATATATATATATATATATACATACATACATGCCACACGGCCAAGTGGCCTTCTTCAAGAATTTTTTCTTGAACATTTTGTGAAATTCCTATTTTGCCCCTAGCCTTCCACAATATTACCATGAGCCATTTTGTGAATTCCCCTTTTTACCCTTAATCTTTCTCAATATTTCCATACTAATAAACAACTTGTATATTAAAATAATTTTTGAAAATAGTCTTTCCTTTGACTTCTCGCAATTGCCTCGAATTATCCGAACGTACAAAATACGGGCTATAACACTAATAATGTGTTATGGTTTCAGAATGCCGCCAAAGGGAAAAGCTGCAGCCGCCCAGAAGGTCAACACTACGGCAAAGAGGCGGGTAGAAAGAGAGCCTTCAGTGAATATAGAAGAAGGCGAATCACATGATGAAGCTTTGTCTAATACTTCTTCTACCCCGCCTAATGCGGGAGAGCAAGGAGGAGCCCCAGCTCCGATCCCTCCACCGGTTGCTTCGGGTCAACAAATGACCGAGGCCATCCAGTTATTGACACAATTGGTCGCCGCACAGGCACAACGACAAAATGTGGGTTCAAGCGATCGGGCAACAAGCACCAAGGCCCGTGATTTTATGAGTCTAAATCCTCCGAAATTCTTTGGGTCAAAGCTTGACGAAGACCCGCAAAGTTTCGTAGATGAGATGTTGAGGACATTAAAGATTTTCCATGCCTCCGAAACTGAATCCGTGGAGTTGGCATCTTATAGGCTCCGGGATGTGGCAGTTTTATGGTACAACAATTGGGCATTATCAAGAGGAGAGAATGCGCCTCCTCCGGTATGGCACGAATTCGTGGATGCATTCATTCGTCACTATTTGCCACTCGAAGTCCACCGAGCTAGAGCGGATAGATTTCTAAATCTGAGGCAAGGCAACATGAGTGCCCGGGAGTACAGTAGGCAATTTAATTCTTTGGCTAGATATGCCCCGGCCATGGTGGCCGACATGGGAGATCGGGTGCATAGATTTGTGAGTGGTTTGGGGCCACACTTGTTTAGAGATTGCTTGACAGCCTCCTTGCAAGACGGGATGGACATTTCCTGCATACAGGCCTATGCTCAGAACTTGGAGGGGCGACAACAACAAAGAGGTGATCGTGATGTCGATAGAAGGCAAGGCAAGAGAGCCAGATCTATGAGAGCTGGCAGTGATTATAGAGGGGGATCAAGGTAGACACATTCTGGGTACTCAAGCCAGTCAGTGACGAGTGCGCCTCCTCAATTTGCAGGTAGGAGATTTGACCGCTCGTTCCGTTCAGGACAGGGCCAGAGTTTGAGGGCTTCAGATTCCCAGTTCAGGGAAGATTATATTCAGAGGAGACCCCCAGTACCACGATGCAGCCAGTGCGGTAGGTTACATTCCTGACAATGCCGCTAGAGTTCGAACGCTTGCTATGCTTGTGGACAGGTGGGACACATGATGAGAGACTGTCCGTCAGTGAGAGATAGAGTTGGGACTCAGCCCACAGGTTCAGCAGCGGGTTCTTCTTCGGTACGCCCGATAGCACAGATTCCCCAGACTTCAGCAGGTAGAGGTAGAGGCAGAGGGGGAGCATCTACTTCAGGTGTTGTTTAGCTCCGCGTATATGCTTTGGCTGGGCGACAGGATCTTGAGTCCTCCCCAGATGTTGTTACAGGTACATTGACTATATTTTCCCGTGATGTATATGCTCTGATCGATCCGGGTTCTGCCTTCTCTTATATTACTCCTTATGTTGCTGATTTTATTGGGGTGAAACCCGAGCCAATTAAACCTTTCGAGGTATTCAATCCGATTGGTGATCCTGTAATAGCGAGGCAAGTATATAAGAATTGTGTAGTTGTCATATATGATCGCCAGACAATACCCGATTTGATTGCGACATAATTATGGGTATGGATTGGTTGGCCTCATGCTATGCTAATGTTGATTGCCGGACGAAAGTGGTTCGATTTCAATTTCCAGGAGAGCCCGTGCTTGAATGGAAGGGTAGTGCAGCATCACCGAAGGATAGGTTTATTTCCTACCTCAAGGAAAGGAAGATGATAGCTAAGGGCTATATTTATCACTTAGTTCGGGTTCATGACACCGAGGCAAGGCCACCAACTTTCCAATCAGTTCCGGTAGTGAACGAATTCCCAGATGTGTTTCCGGACGAACTTCCAGGTCTTTGTTATACCCCGCATTTTCAGAGCCTGAGCGTGACACGTGCTTCCTAAAACATTGACAATCACGTTGTTACTACATGATTTCGGGCTAGGCATATAAACAGGGGAGATGCTGCCCGATTTTCGGCAGAATATAAAATAGTATGATTTGAAATATGGTACAAATGTGCGATGAAAAGGCTAACATTAGCATAAATTCCTTTTAAATGTAGACTTAAAAGCTTAGACGAATAAGCGTAGCTAATAAGCGGTCGAACAGGTATGTAAGGCTTACCCCTTCTTTCTTTTGGCATGTCCTAGAGCTAAGTAAGGTATGACCTGACATGCGCCTTGGGGTAACTCTACTCTTTGATTCCGAGCTCGGTTATGATGCTTATTCTCTTTTGTCATGAGCATGTTTCGTATGGTTGAGTTTATTATATGATTAATAAATAAATAAGCTACTTCATATGGTTTTGATATGTATCCATGATTCCGAAGCTCTGGTTGATATGTTTCCGAGGTTGTCTATGATTCTTATTCACTTCTGATATAAGTATGTCTAATATGATCGAGCTTATTATATGATTGAATAACGAGATAAGCATAAAGAATTGTGTTTCTAAAAGAGTTCTGTAAGTTTTAATGTCCCTAACTTTCGTAAAAGATCTCGAATTTGCTTTGAAATGTTCGTAAAAGTTCTGTGGTAAAAATGTCCGTAACTTTCACGTACATATGGTTCCAAAAGTTATATTTGATTTGATCCATAACGATATCCGAAAGGTACTTGATACGGTTGTTGCTTTGATTTTCCAAAAACGGCTTCTGAAACATTCATAGAAGGTTTTGTACTTCAAACGCTCATAACTTTCGTATACTATATCGGATTGATCCGAAACCTGTTTCTGAGCCTTCAGGTGTCGGTAAGTGTACTAGTCCATCGAGTCTCAGAATTGATTTATATGCATACAGTTTCTCACTACTCTGCTCGTGCATGTGTCATTGCCTCCTTCACCGAGTCCCGGGCTGGTATGTATCGTGCGTATGGTTCGCCGAGTCCCTTGCTTGAGGGCCGGGTTCCATATATATATTCCGGAGTATGATGTGTCTGGTTCCGGGATACCGTGTATATATGTCCGGCCCCCGGGTACCGTGTATATGTTACGAAGTATGATGTGTCTGGTTCCCCGAAGTATGATATGTCACGGGTACCGTGTATATGCTATGATGTGTTATGTGACGGAGATGTTCGGAGATATGAAATCTTCTGGAGTATGATGTATTATGGCGCCAGAGACAGGAGTGGCGACCATGCTCCTGTGCCCTATGCATGACTTTGATATGCGTCATTTGTGTTTCAAAAAGTAAGCATTCTGATATTCTAGATAAGCTACTTACCCTCTGTATTTCTTCTGATATATGATGTTGGCAATAATATAATATATGTATGGATCGGGCTGCACGTTCCGCAACAATATAATATATTTATGGATCGGGCCGAACGTTCCCCGACAGTATATATTATATTTATGGATCGGGCCGAACGTTCCTCGGCAGTATATATTATATTTATGGATCGGGCCGAACGTTCCTCGGCAGTATATTTTATATTTATGGATCGGGCAGTATATATTATATTTATGGATCGGGCCGAAAGTTCCTCGGCAGTATATATTATATTTATGGATCGGGCCGAACGTTCCTCGGCAGTATATGTTATATATATATGGATCGGGCCGTACGTTCCTCGGCACTATTATATTACATATGGATCGGGTTGTACGTTCCACAACACTATCAATTATATGTATATCTGTATATGATGATATGTAGGTGATGACATATGATGTCAGTTCGCACAGTCTGTGTTTGGAAAGTAAGCATTTTGGCACTCTGGATGATTTACTTACTTGTTGTACTCCTTCTGACATATGACTTCAACATATATGATTTGCGTTTGGAAAATAAGCATTTTGGTACTCTGAATGATGTACTTACCTTTGTACTGCTTGTTTCGATTATAGTTTCGTTTTCTGTATTCTATGCCTTACATGCTCATTACATTTTCCGTACTGACCCCTCTTTCTTCGGGGGTTGCGTTTCATGTCGCGCAGGTACACCCAGATGAGTTGAAGCTATTATAGAAGATGTTCCAGCGGAGTTGGCAAGCTCCACTTGCTCCTGGAGTGCTGCCGAGTCAGAGTGTGTGTGCTATGATGTCTGATTAATGTTAGAGACTTTGCAGACAGAGTTGTGGGTATAGAATGTCAGTTTTTTAAGCGGCTCCATCAGCCGATGTGTCATTTTGTGTTATGTGATAAATTCCATAAGATTATAGATTTTGTTGATTTAAGAACAAAGAAAAAGAATATTTCTTAAAGCCTACTATGTATTTCATGTTTACTTGATTTAAAGGTTCAAAGAGGTTATGTGTGTATTAAGAGTTAGAGGGTTCGCTCGGCTCTAAGTAAGGGTCGGGTGCCCATCACACCCTAGCGGGATTAGGGTGTGACAAAGTGGTATCAGAGCAGGTTGTCCTAGGGGTTGTCTGCAAAGTCGTGTCCAGTAGAGTCCTGTTTATGGGTGTGAAGCCGGCCACATTTATAAACAGGAGGTTGCAGGGCATCTAGGGATTGTTGACCTTCTTTCTGTCTCAGATCGTGCCATAGAGCCAAGTCATAGGAAATGAGATTCCTTATATGTAAGCCTTACATACGACGGAAGAAGTTGAGTGATGATATGGAAGGTCATAAAGGTAAGTTGTAACATATTTGTTTTGTTACCTGAAATTGGGAGCCCTGGGTGGTTGGAATATGTCGTACACAAATATATGCCCTGTGAGGCATTGTTGGTATTTGCTGTGTGCAGATTCTGAATAGTAAGAATGGTAAAGAAGATTCTATTAGAATTTTTCAAAATCAGGTTATTTAGTTAGGTACATCTAACAAGAAAGAAGCGTGGAAAGTAAATATTGTAAATGGACGATAAGTGGGGTGAGTTGTTTCAGAAAGGTTATGGATTTGGCAGGGCGATGAAGGCGCGATCACTACCATCGGGAATCTAGGAATCTGGGACGAAGGTAGTTATACACGAAAGTGAAAGGTGAATATTGAGGATTGAAAAGGGGTAAAATAGTAATTGCAAAGGAAAGGACGTCTTACGAGGAGGTCTCGGAATCTGTAAGACTTCGACTTGCTCCAGATCATGTAATAAAGGTCATGCGAGGAAGTGGACGCGATTATATCAGCATTAAGGCACTGGATTCCATCGAAGTTTCGAGGTTAAGCGTGCTAAGGTAGGAGAAATTTTGGGATGAGTGACCCCCTGGGAAGTGAACTAAAGGTCCTATAAATTGAGACATAAGAGGCAAATGAGAAGTTAGAGTAGCCTAAGGGAAATCAGAGTATACGGGATGGTTGGAGACCATAAGAGGTCGCGTAGGACGAGGCAGAATAGATTGGTCAAGAGATAGAAAGTGCATCTCAGCTTTGAAATTAGGATAAGTTTGAATAGCATTTGAAAATGTTTTGTAGGCGAGATGGTAGAAATTATATATATACCTATATATGAATGCGTATAATATTATACATGTGATTGTATCAGTGGGCATGTATGTCCCATCAACCGGTGCTATGGTATATTGAAGGCACCGATCGAATAGGGAAATAAAGCGCGAGTAACAAAGAGAGCAAGAAAGGTGTACAAGCTAAGTTCACAAGGGATAATGGAGAGGATGACAAATCCAAAGGAAATTTCGAATGATGAATATTATAACGAAGTGACAACGATTGGTAGTTAGTAATTTTTCGAAGAAAAGAAAGAATGTTGTTCTTATGGTTGGAAAATAAAAGAGGCCGTCGGGTATTAGAAAATAGTTCATGGACCATTAATTATACTGAATATGAGAGTATACGCTATGGAATTATATGAACTATCAACGTGAAGCTATGCCCAATTATAATTGTGGGGGGTCTACGCCGGAGAGCCAACAAGGAATAACGATTGATGAAACGATCGCCAATACAAGGAAATTAAAGACAAGTATACTGGTGCCGAGGGATATAGAAAGAAAAGGAAACAGGCGAAGTACACAAGCCGAAGAAGTAGTCATATTATGAGAAAAAGGAGGATGCATCTCCTACGGATACCTTATACTAAGACAGAACAAGTAAAGTACCTAAAGAAATAAGCTGGAAAGAAAGATGTGGCTATGAGTTGCGAGTTCACCACGTGATAATAAGGCGATAAAGTAAGGATGTCACCAATAACAAGTAAAGATATGATTATGATTGTCGTTGAAATGAATTCTGAGTACAACACAAGAATAAAAGACTATGACGCACAAGAGGTCTTAGTTGCACATGAGACTTAGATCCTTGATAAGACAGATGGCGGCTTAAGGGAAATGCAATTACGGTTACCGTAAGTCAATTACGGGAAAGAGAGAAATAACAGAGATGGAAAGAAAAGGGGAAGATGACGCTACCAGTGAATGCTGATTATTGAAGAATGGGATAAATGGTACTACACGGAGGGTACAGACGGTTTGACATACTAGTATTCTAAGTATCCCCATGGGACAGAGTTGTTAATTGGAGCAGAGGTAAACATTGACCCATAATTAACGGTTGAGTTAAGTAAAATACATCTTTTGTTTAGATTGCAACATTGGTTGTACTATTGAATTACGTTACTGCAAGATGAGTATGTTAAGACTTCGCACATAAAGTACTGTAACTATAAATTATGGGAAATGGCATGAATATGATGTAGTTTGAAAAGGGAATTGAGGAAAGGGGTACATGAATTCAAGATCGGAGATGAGGTAATGGATTTATGAGTGTTATAAGTAAGACTTTAAAAGGGGGGAAGCAAGTAAGGAAAGTATAAGTTTAGAGATTGGAACGACAAATCCTAAGATGTGACAATTATAGACCCTAAAACAAAAAGTGAGAGTTATACGGAAATGATATAGTTGTTATCGTTAACCATTTCAGTACGGACATTGAGTGAATCGATGGAAGAAACGTATTGGGCTTAAAATTGAAAAGTAAGGATTGAAGACCGAAGTGTGGATTTGTTTTGGAAGGCACTGTAAGGTAAGACTCATAAGGAGAAAGCGAGTGAATAGGATGCAAAGATTCAAAACGCACTCAGACATGAAAAACAGATGTAATTTGAAGTGCAAAATTTTTGTAGAAGCGAATTCAACAAGATATAAGGGTCAGTCAGCAAAAAAAAAATAGAGTGATTGCAGGGTATCTTTCAAGATTGGACTGAAAATAATTCATCAGGAATAAAAGGAATTGAACGATGTTCCGGTGAAGGGGACAAACAATAACAAGATATTGGAATAACTATGATGCTTACTATGGTATAACCACCCAGTAAAGGGGGAAGGATGTTATACCCCGCATTTTCAGAGCCTGAGCGTGACACGTGCTTCCTCAAACATTGACAATCACGTTGTTACTACATAATTTAAACTCACGTTGATAGTATTATATTTCGTATTTTTTGTACGTCGGATTATTCGTAAGCGGAGGTGGGGCCCACACATCGAGATTTTTGAGGAACACGTGACAAGTTATATGAATCACATATGTGAAGTCAAACACAACTCAAGAAGGACCCTTGAGCCAAATCAAAGTGGAAGTCCTCCAAACAAATATTTTTAAGTAACGTTTTCGGGTGATCTGACTTCGAGGGGCAAAAATGGTATTATAAGTTTGGAATTTGGGAAAATACCAAGTACTAGAAGTTGTAGATAATTGAATTAGCTTTCCAACCACAGGTCGTGGGTCCACAGGCGACGTCGGGATAAGGAGATATGGACGTTTTAAGGCAGAAAGGTCAGTGGGTTAGGCCCAATCCGGGCCCAACCGGGTTAGGCCCATGACCCATGTTTATTTAAGTGATATATCAGCCTTTTCTCCTCATTTTTCAGGACACAACACCCAGAAAATTCTGGAGAAAAAGAGAGAAGAGAGCTTAGAGAGAAAAGATCAATTTTGACCAAAATCTGAGCCCCGAATCCCGAAGCCCGTGAAGAGAAAAGTGTTCTACGTTGCATTGCCTCCAATTTGAGCTAAAAATCAACCACAAAGAAGGGGGTGGACGTGGTGGCTGCACACTTGAGGTAAGATTAAGGTTCCGTTTCATTGATAATAAGTTTATTTAGCGTTCTACCGAACTAGAACGGAGAAAATAGTGTGATAAATTCGTTTGTTGGCGTTGTGAATTATGGAATGAGATTTGAAGAGAATTTTGAATGAAAATAAATGTATTCAACTTTTAGAATGTGGAGGATGTCGTTATTGATGTTGTTAGTATTAATTTCGACTCCCTTACGGAAATAAAATTATTAAATAGTTATATCGCAAATTTGGTTGGTTGAGGAATTTAGAAAATAATGTGTGGGCTGTTTTATGGCATACGTTGGTATTGGAAATATTATGATTAATGTTGGTATTGTTGTTGTTGTTGTTGGTTGCTGAATTGAGAATTCGGGATAGGCATATAAACAGGGGAGATGCTGCCCGATTTTCGGCAAAATATAAAATAGTATGATTTGAAATATGGTACAAATGTGCGATGAAAAGGCTAACATTAGCATAAATTCCTTTTAAATGTAGACTTACAAGCTTAGACGAATAAGCGTAGCTTATAAGCGGTCGAACAGGTATGTAAGGCTTACCCCTTCTTTCTTTTGGCATGTCCTAGAGCTAAGTAAGGTATGACCTGACACGCGCCTTGGGGTAACTCTACTCTTTGATTCCGAGCTCGGTTATGATGCTTATTCTCTTTTGTCATGAGCATGTTTCGTATGGTTGAGTCTATTGTATGATTAATAAATAAATAAGCTACTTCATATGGTTTTGATATGTATCCATGATTCCGAAGCTCTGGTTGATATGTTTCCGAGGTTGTCTATGATTCTTATTCACTTCTGATATAAGTATGTCTAATATGATCGAGCTTATTATATGATTGAATAACGAGATAAGCATAAAGAATTGTGTTTCTAAAAGAGTTCTGTAAGTTTTAATATCCCTAACTTTCGTAAAAGATATCGGATTTGCTTTGAAATGTTCGTAAAAGTTCTGTGGTAAAAATGTCCGTAACTTTCACGTACATATGGTTCCAAAAGTTATGTTTGATTTGATCCATAACGATATCCGAAAGGTACTTGATATGGTTTTTGCTTTGATTTTCCAAAAACGGCTTCTGAAACATTCATAAAAGGTTCTGTACTTCAAACGCTCATAACTTTCTTATACTAAATCGGATTGATCCGAAACTTGTTTGTGAGCCTTCAGGTGTCGGTAAGAGTACTTGTCCATCGAGTCTCAGAATTGATTTATATGCATATAGTTTCTCACTACTCTGCGCGTGCATGTGTCATTGCCTCCTTCACCGAGTCCCGGGCCGGTATGTATCGTGCGTACGGTTCGTCGAGTCCCTTGGTTGAGGGCCGGGTTCCATATATATATTCCGGAGTATGATATGTCCGGTTCCGGGGTACCGTGTATATATGTCCGGTCCCCGGGTACCGTGTATATGTTACGAAGTATGATGTGTCTGGTTCCCTGGAGTATGATATGTCCCGGGTACCGTGTATATGCTATGATGTGTTATGTGACGGAGATGTTCGGAGATATGAAATCTTCTGGAGTATGATGTGTTATGGCGCCAGAGACAGGAGTGGCGACCATGCTCCTGTGCCCTATGCATGACTTTGATATGCGTCATTTGTGTTTCAAAAAGTAAGCATTCTGATATTCTGGATAAGCTACTTACCCTCTGTATTTCTTCTGATATATGATGTCGGCAATAATATAATATATGTATGGATCGGGCTGCACGTTCCGCAGCAATATAATATATTTATGGATCGGGCCGAACGTTCCTCGGTAGTATATATTATATTTATGGATCGGGCCGAACGTTCCTCGGCAGTATATATTATATTTATGGATCGGGCTGAATGTTCCTCGGCAGTATATATTTTATTTATGGATCGGGCCGAACGTTCCTCGGCAGTATATATTATATTTATGGATCGGGCCAAACGTTCGTCGGCAGTATATATTATATTTATGGATCGGGCCGAACGTTCTTCGGCAGTATATGTTATATATATATGGATCGGGCCGTACATTCCTCGGCACTATTATATTACATATGGATCGGGTTGTACGTTCCGCGGCACTATCAGTTATATGTATATCTGTATATGAAGATATGTAGGTGATGACACATGATGTCGGTACGCACAGTCTGTGTTTGGAAAGTAAGTATTTTGGCACTCTGGATGATTTACTTACTTGCTGTACTCCTTCTGACATATGACTTCGGCATATATGATTTGCGTTTGGAAAATAAGCATGTTGGTACTCTGAATGATGTACTTACCTTTGTACTGCTTGTTTCGATTATGGTTCCGTTTTATGTATTCTATGCCTTACATGCTCAGTACATTTTTCGTACTGACCCCTCTTTCTTCGGGGGCTGCGTTTCATGCCGTGCAGGTACACCCAGATGAGTTGAAGCTATTATAGAAGATGTTCCAGCGGAGTTGGCAAGCTCCACTTGCTCCTGGAGTGCTGTCGAGTCAGAGTGTGTGTGCTATGATGTCTGATTAATGTTAGAGACTTTGCAGACAGAGTTGTGGGTATAGAATGTCAGTTTTGTAAGCGGCTCCATCAGCCGATGTGTCATTTTGTGTTATGTGATAAATTCCATATGATTATAGATTTTGTTGATTTAAGAACAAAGAAAAAGAATATTTCTGAAAGCCTACTATGTATTTCATGTTTACTTGATTTAAAGTTTCAAAGAGGTTATGTGTGTATTAAGAGTCAGAGGGTTCGCTCGGCTCTAAGTAAGGGTCGGGTGCCCATCACACCCTAGCGGGATTAGGGTGTGACAGTCTTCCTCCAGAAAGAGAGATTGATTTTGCCATCGATGTGTTGCTGGACACCAAGCCTATTTTTATTCCTCTTTATCGAATGGCTCCGGCAGAATTGAAAGAGCTAAAGGCACAGTTGAAGGACTTGCTCGAGAAGGGTTTCATTAGGCCCAGTTCATCACCGTGGGGAGCACCGGTCCTGCTCGCGAGGAAGAAAGACGGTTCTCTACGAATGTGTATCGATTATAGGCAACTGAACAAAGTGACGATAAAGAACAGATATCCTCTTCCAAGGATTGAGGACTTATGCGATCAACTGCAAGGTGCCAAGTGGTTTTCAAAAATAGATCTGAGGTCGGGTGTCACGACCCGACTCGGGCCGCAACGAGCACCCGGTGCTAGCCCACCCGGGCACCCTCATAGCTTATTCTTACGCTTACATCTAGGTGAGCCACATAATTATACATGCATTTCCATTCATTCGTCAACTAGTCCCATTTAGACAACATCACATTTATAACATCATAGGCATCTATGCCACATCAATGTACATGGGCCAACGTGGCCGACAAAATGATATACAAAACATAGTCCGACAAGGCAAACACATCTACCCACACACACACATGTCTACGAGCCTCTAAGAGTATAACATATCACATTATCGGGACAGGACCCCGCTATGCCCATAATTCTATACACAAAAGAATGAGTACCCAAAAGATATGGCTCCGAAGGAAATGGAGCTCTCTATGTAATCTCCGAATAGGCAGCTATGGATCAAGTCTGTCTCCCTGTGCACCTGCGGGCATGACGCAACGTCCACAAATAAAAGGACGTCAGTACGAAGAATGTACTGAGTATGTAAAGCATGAGCAACATCAATAAATAAGCATCATGAACAACATATGAAATAGCATAGGAGGGGGAGACAATAATATCATCGTCATAGCACTTACCTGCCTTTCGTAGGACTTTCCATTTTTCATACGTATTTGTACACCTACGTCATCATCCGTATTCCATAATAGTACTCGTACCATACTTGTGCTCATATTCGTATACATGTCCTTATTCGTATTCTTATACATAGTCTTATCACATTCATATTCATATTATATACATAGTCATTTCATATACATAGCATACCCGACCTCATAAGATCGGTGTTTCAGACATACTTGGCCAACCAAGGCTCAAGGTTACTCATACCTGGCCCTACCAAGGCTTCAGGGTTATCCGTACCATCTGCATAGGTGTGCGCGCGTTTCGTAATCGTATACATACTTTATACATATTCATATACATATATCCTACCCGGCGTTATAAGCTCGGGGTGTCATTATAGCCCTCCATAGGCACATGTAAGTATAATAGCCCGTAGGCACCTTTAGCATCATTACTATTATCATCGTCATCAGTATCATCATCATTTTTGCTACATCTATATCTTATGCTTACTCGTCATATGGGGTGCGTAGTACAATCGTAGCACCTATCGAGGATCGTGAGCTTCTTAGCTCGGAGTGTCAATCATTTGAATACAACATACTTATATAGAGGATTTAAGAGTTTGGCCAAGGAACCATGCCTTATGAAAGAAGGGTTAGCCTTACATACCTTTTCGTCGGACTATTCTACACTTGCACGCTTCCTTCCAATGCTAGCGTCTATACCTTCATTAATATCATAACAATGGCCATTAGCCATTCACATTATCCACATTATCTAGATTCCTTAATTTGCCTCTAATTCACCCATATTCATGGTCATAACATCCAACTTCGTCCATTCGTCTAAAGTGTCTAGTTCATGATCTTAGTACCATTTATAATGCATTCATATCAAAACACAACAACATTCACGATTCAATTCAAACTATTCCTCAAAATGTCACTATTCATCATTAATGACCTACTTGACCATATTTTCTACAATCCATGTATTTCAACTCTTCAATACCTTAAACATTATGTAAAAATCATGAATCCTACCTTAGAATTTGTAGGAACAAGCTTTGGTTAATAATACTCCACTTTGAGCAAAACCCTAGTTTTTCTCCATTTGGATTTCTTGACCTAGATGATCTTTGATGATGTTCTTACTCTTGATTCACCTTGTTTTATGTTGTTGATCCTCAAATATCCTTGAAAACTTGTATAATAAATGTAGAGAGAGGTTTTAGAGAGAAGTGGTGTAATGTTGTAATGAAATAAAACAAGTGTTGGTCCCTTTATTTAATGACTTGCAAATTCTGTGCTGAGGTGAACAGTGGTCGTCCACCATGGTTTACGGCCCGTTACGGACCGTCCCTCGCGATCGTCTTTAACCATGTCTAGAACCAGAAGCTTTGGCTGCTTGCATGGTGATTTACGACCATGGTTTACGGGCCGTAAATCACTTTACGGTCCGTCCTCCAAGTCGTATTTTACCATTTCTCGACTAGCAGAAAGTTGAAGCCTTGCATGGCAGTTTACGACCTGCTAGTTTACGGACCGTATACCAGTTTACGGTTTGTCCTAGCACTTTACGACCACTGGGCAGTTGCAATTCTTCAACTTCCCATATTTCTTAGACTTCTCATTTTAATCACCCACGTCCATGCACATGTATTGCTCACCTTATATCTCATCTTAATTTAGCCAACTTTCTCATCTCACATCGAATACCTTCGAAATCTCGCCTAAGGTCGTCAAACGTCGTTTCTTGGTCATGGACATCATGCACTCATACTTATCACTAGTTCGTTCACTTACGTACCAACGGAATTTTTTTTTTCCGAGGTGTAACATCGAGTTACCATCAAGTAAGAGTTAGAAAAGCGGATATTCCCAAAACAGCTATCAGAACGAGATATGGTCACTATGAATTTCGGGTGATGTCTTTTGGGTTGACTAACGCTCCAGCAGTGTTTATGAATCTAATAAACAATGTGTTCAGGACACTTTTGGACTTGTTTGTGATAGTATTTATTGATGATATCCTGGTGTACTCTCGCACAGAATCAGAACATGTAGATCATTTGAGGATTGTTCTTGGCATTCTCCGAGCCCGAGAATTATATGCGAAATTTTCAAAGTGCGAGTTTTGGATAAATTCTGTGATATTTCTGGGCCATGTTATTTCAGATGATGGCATTCGAGTCGACACTCAGAAAATTGAAGCCGTGAAGACTTGTCCAAGGCCTACGACGCCTACGGAAGTTCGTAGTTTTCTTGGACTGGCAGGCTACTATAGAAGATTCGTAGAGGGATTCTCACCTATTTCCGCTTCATTGACGAAGCTAACCAAGAAGTAAGCTAAATTCCAGTGGAGTGATGCTTGTGAGCATAGTTTCATTGAGTTGAAAGACAAACTGACCTCAGCTCCAGTTTTATCACTTCCAGAAGGGTCAGATGGCTATGTTGTGTATTGTGACGCTTCTGGTGTCGGACTAGGATACGTGCTGATGCAGCATGGTAAAGTTATTGCATATGCTTCGAGACAATTATGAAAACACAAGAAGAATTATCCAACTCATGATCTCGAATTGGCCGCGGTTATTCATGCCTTAAAAATGTGGAGACACTATTTGTATGGTGTGCACGTGGATATCTATACAGACCACAAAAGTCTTCAATACATTTTCAAGCAGAAGGAGTTGAACTTGCGGCAGAGGCGGTGGTTAGAATTGTTAAAAGATTATGATGTGAACATTTTGTATCACCCCGGAAAGGCAAATGTGGTAGCCGACGCACTTAGCCGCCGATCGATGGGCAGTTTATGTGAAGTCCCTCCGGGAAAGAAAGAGATAGTTCGAGAGCTCCACCAACTAGCTAATCTTGGAGTACCTGTAATGGATTCGGGTGATGCAGGGATTAGTATTAATGATCCCATAGTTTCATCTCTGACCATAGAAGTGAAAGAGCGACAATATGAAGACCCTCAATTGTGTCATTACAGAGACGCATCTCATGGAAAAGAGAAGTCTTCATTTGAAGTTTCTATGGATAGGGTTCTTAGGTACCGAAGCAGGTTATGTGTGCCGAATGTGGCAGAATTGCGCCGTCGAATATTAGAGGAAGCCTATCACTCCCGGTATTCTATTCATCCAGGTGCAACCAAAATGTACCATGATCTCAAATTGATATACTGGTGGGATGGCATGAAGAGAGACATAGCAGAATTTGCAGCACAATGCCCAAACTGCCAGCAAGTAAAAGCAGAACATCAAAAGCCAGGAGGCTTATTGAAAGCAATAGAAATACCTACTTGGAAATAGCAAGTGATCAACATGGATTTTATCATGGGATTACCTCGTTCCCGTGGCAAGTATGATTCTATATGGGTGATCGTGGATAGATTGACAAAAGCAGCCCATTTTCTCCCAGTTAGGACTACATACTCAGCCGAAGATTATGCGAGGTTATATCTCAAGGAAATTGTGCGACTTCATGGTATTCCATTGTCTATTATTATTGATAGAGGAGCACAGTTCACGACCAAGTTTTGGAAGTCTTTCCAAGAGGGTCTAGGTACGCAAGTGAAGCTTAGCACAACATTTCATCCGCAGACTGATGGACAAGCCGAGCGTACTATTCAGACCTTAGAAGATATGCTGCGAGCATGCGTACTAGATTTCGGTGGAAGTTGGGACGATCACTTACCGCTAGTTGAATTTGCGTATAACAATAGCTATCATTCCAGCATTCAAATGGGTCCATATGAAGCCTTATATGGAAGGAAGTGTAGATCTCCAATTGGATGGTTTGAAACAGGAGAGGCACAATTGATAGGCCCCGAATTGATTCAACAAGCGGTAGAAAAAGTTAAGGTGATCCGAGAGCGATTGCTAACAGCCCAAAGCTGCCAAAAGTCTTATGCGGACAATCGCCGACGAGATCTGGAATATCAAGTTGGCGATTGGGTGTTTCTGAAGGTTTCACCGATGAAAGGGGTGATGAGATTTGGCAAGAAAGGGAAGCTAAGCCCTAGATACATCGGACCCTGTGAGATCATTAGTAAGGTGGGTCAGGTAGCTTATGAATTAAATTTGCCTTCGGAGCTTGAATGGGTCCATCCAGTATTTCATGTTTCGATGCTCCGCAAGTGTATTGGTACAAGGATAGTTCTGGTTAATGATGTCCAAGTGACAGAACAACTAGCATATGAAGAAGTGCCTGTTGCCATTTTAGATAGACAGGTGCGAAGTCTCCGGAATAAGGAAGTAGCTTCAGTCAAAGTTTTATGGCGGAACAACAATCGGGAAGAAATGACTTGAGAGGCAGAAGAGAAGATGAGATCCGAGTACCCCCGTTTGTTCCAACCCCCAGGGGAGATCCAAGCTGAGACGTCAACGGTATAAGGTATGTATGCTTTATTTTACTCTTTGGGTCGCGTGTGGCGATAGATATGTTGATATTGTAATGTAGCCCCGTGAGGCAATGATATTATAGGTTGTTGTGACAGGTTGGTAGTGCCAAATTACAGGGGAAACTCTGGCAAAATATTTCTAGAATCCCGAGTGTTTAACATTCGGGGACGAATGTTCCAAAGGGGGGAAGAATGTTACACCTTGGAAATTTCCCCCGCTAGCGTATAGTGATTAGGCCAATGAAGGGTATGACGTATATGGTGTTTTGACGAGGGACAATGTCCTTTAGACTTGTATTGAGGTGCTAAATAATTGTTAAGAAGGTTCTACAAGGATCGGAGATCAAGCGAAATGACGAGAATAAGACTCAGTTAACTGATGGGTTATACGGTCGATTATACGGACCTTATAACATTATACGGCCGTATAATGGACCGTAAAAGAGTCACAGAATAAGGTTGCTGAAGGGATGATTTTACGGTCAATTATACGGACCGTATAAAATTATACGGCCCGTATAATGTACCGTCAAGTTGAAACAGAAAAGGGGTAGTCACTGGAGCAGTTTTACGGTCGATTATACGGACCGTATAAATTTATACGGACCGTATAATGATGTCGGGACAAATTTAAATTTTTAAATAAGGACCCAAGTTCATTTTATTTATTTCATCTTCTCTCTCCACGACCCAACATCTCTCTAGAAATTTCCAAAACTCTTCCGATAAAGAATCCAAGTGAAAATCAAGATCAACAACACCCAAATCCGTGAAATCAAGAGTGTGAAATTCATCAAAGTCCATCTACACCAAGAAATTGCAAAGGAAGTGAAGTAGGGTTTTTAGTATAAAGGAGTATTGCTACTCAAGACTTGTTCGACCACCATCTAAGGTAAGTTTCATGACCATCTCATGTTGTTTAAGGTATTGGAAGGTCAAAATACTTGAATTATAGAAAGGCATAGCAAATGGGTCATAAATGGGTAAATAGTGCAAATGGTTGAATGGTAATTGGATTGAATCATGAATGTTGATGTGTTGTGATTATGAATACGTTATAAATGATGTTTATATCATGAAACAAGTATTAAATGCGCGAAAACACAATAATGAGTTATAAGGATAAATGTGGGAAAATTGGAGAAAAATGGTGGAATGTGGTAAATATATATATATATGATGGTTGTTGGATGCAATATTGTGGATGATGTTGTGAACGTTTGATATAGATTATGGGAAAAGTAGTATAGATAAAGGAAGAGCTGCTCAATTTTCTCTAGAAATAGTGACGCATTCCCTTAGTCGATTAACTAACGTCTATACGAATTCTCTCTTGAAGGTAACGATGTGACGTTAAAGGAGAGCAAGTGAACGATAGCTTAGCTAAACGACAAAGGTATGTGAGGCTAGTCCTTTCCTTCTAATGGCATGAATCCTATAGTATGAATTCCTTTCCTCGTCATGAGTTTGTATGTTCCGGAAAGCTAAATGCCTATATCCATAAATGTCTATATAAGATAAGAGATATGATATGACAGTGCCATATTGTTAATGATGCTATTTGTTGCTTACACTCACCTTATATGCTACTTCTTTCAAGGTGAGGCAGGATGTCGATGATTGTTCCATAATGACATCGGGGGATCACGACCTTACGTCACCCCGATAGAGTATAATTGAACTTGAGCCCTATGCATGTACTATGATAATATAAGCATGTTATGATGATGATATTACTATTACACCGCGCCTATTTGGACGGGCAGTCACCGCCAAGGCGGGCAGCTATACACCATGGCCAGATGGCATGGGCAGACACCACTAGTGGGCGGCGTGAGATGATACCCCGTACGCGGGAGGCCTCGACGTGGCCTAATGTTATTGATTATCACACCGATCCTATATGGATGGGCAGTGTCACACCATAATTCCGCTAGGGTGTGATGGGCACCCGACCCTTACCTAGAGCCTAATGAACCCTCAGACTCTTGCTGCACATAAAATCACATCAAACTTTTCAAATCAAATGAGATGAAATACATCGTGAATTTTTTTTTTGTTTCAGATATATTCTTTCACGTAGCTTCCAAGCAGAACAAATCTATAATCATACAAAGTTCAGTACATAACATCGACCGACATATCGGCTGACGGAGCCGCTTACAGACTGACAACCAATACCCACGACGCTGTCTGCAAAGTCTCTAACGTAATCCAGAAAGCATAACATACCAACTCTGACTCGGCAGCACTCCGGGAACAAATGGAGCTTGCCATCTGCACTGGAACGTCTTCTATACTGTCTTCAACTCACTTGGGAGTACCTGCGCGGCATGAAACGCAGCCCCCGAAGAAAGGGGGTCAGTACGGAATATGTACTGAGTATGTAAAGCATGAAGCGCAGAAAACGAAGTCATAACCAAATTAAAATGTACAGAAGGTGAGCACAATAACCAGAATACCAAAGTGTTGCATCTGACGTACAAATCATACATAAGAGGTTCCGGAAGACAAATACGGCAATCAAAAAGCCAAAATGCTTTGCTTTCTTTTGAAAAAAAAAACATTTCCGTTTCATACACACAAAAGATCAAACACACAATTACCGCGGCCAAAAATCCAGCGGTCACTATCACACATACCGCGGCCAAGTATCCAGCGGTTAACATCCCAAATGCGACATACCGCGGTCAGGGGTCCAGCGGTCAATGTCGCACACACCACGGTCAAGAATCCAGCGGTCAACATCACAAATGCGGCATACCGCGGTCAAGAATCCAGCGGTCAATGTCGCACACACCGCGGTCAGGGGTCCAGCGGTCAATATCCCATAGTACGCACAATAATATAAATGCCAAAATCGTATATCAGAAAAAAACAGAAGGTAAGTAGCTTATCCAGAATATCAGAATACTTACTTTTCAATCACAAATGATGCATATCAAAGTCATGCAAAGGGCACAGGAACATGGTCGTCACTCCCGTCTCTAGCGCCATAACACACCATACTCCAGAAGATTTCATAACATGTACACGGTATCTCGGGAACCGGACATATAACCCGAGAACCAGTCACATCATAATCCATATACACAGTAACTGGGGACGGACATATACCACAGTACCCCAGAGCCGGATACATCATAGTTCGAGATTACATACATGGAACCCGACCCCTAGACAAGGGACTCGGCGAACCATACGCACGATACATACCGGCCCGGAACTCGGTGAAAGGGATCATAGCATATATACGAGCGGCGTAGTAAGAAATTAGGTGCACATAAGTTAAAACCCGGTAAAAGAATCGAATGGATTATCAGGATATTCGTAACCGAATACTTATTTCGGATACTTATATCAGATTACTCATAGCAAACTCCTTGTATCGAATTGTATGCTTACATTAGGATATTCACATTAAGGAGCTTTCCAATGACTTATGGAACGAATCAAACGGAGTCTTAGATTCATAGACGAAAGTCTTACTTTTATATCATACAAAAATAGCTCAAGTGAGACAAACGAAGGAAGTTTCGGAACTCGTGGGCCCACCTCGGGTCAAGTCGAGGTGGCGGATATAAATTACAAACATTGGACTTTATGGAGTCATCCATGAAGGTTTCAAAGCGAGTCTATCACGTTTTTACGAGTTACAGATTTTTGAACAGTTTCCCAACGAACTTAAGGGCTATAATTCAGTTGTATTGAATGAATAGTACCAAAATTCAGACTCGCATCCCTATGAGCAAAATATCCTATGAGGCTCAAATCCGAACCTAGTACACCTAGGACATGCCAAGAGAAGAAAAGGGATAGCTTTACATACCTTTCGCGCTTCTTACGCTTGCCCAAACTCAATCTCCGTTTCGCCCAAGACCTACAATTGGTCATAGTTACCAATTATGAATTGCAAGCTTTTAAGAATTCAAACTTAAGCCTATATTTGTCTACCGAATTTTCGGCAGCATTTCCCCTATATGTATATCATCCCCGAGACTTAGCTCAGCCCAATATATCAACAACAACAACCCAACAATCCAACAACATCAACAATTATTACAAAACACAATATAGCATAACTAGTCTCCTTTCCAACATAGTGCCATAGCTTTCATCCCACCTTCACATTTTCAATTCAATAGCAACCTTCTCATATTCATTTGCTAATCAAGATCGCTCCAATACAATTCGGAAACATTTTATGTCATTTTGCAAAATATTCACACAATATACAAAATATACAAATTTTCCACCAAAATCACAATTCATCCTAAACTTCCAATCTTCAACATACATATTCATAACATACTTCCACCTTCCAATTTCATCAACAATATTCATAATTTGCATCTTACTAATTCATTTTCATAATTACATAAACTATAAGGAAATCACATACTTTCCGACAACAACTTAACAACAATTTTCTCATGCCAACTAGAACCATTAACCTTCCATTTTCATCACCAGACTACAACCACACAATTAACATACTAAATAATTTAATTCATATTCCCCCTCCAACTTGATGCATACGACCAACATACACACATCCACAACACACAAAATTTTCATACTTTACATTCATCTCCACATACTATAACATATATATATGTCTTCCATAGTATAAAAATGATAAGATTCTTACCTTTTCTCAATTCTTCCACTTGCCACAAAAGGGAGTTTCTTGCCAAAATAATTACACCACCTTGTAGAGAATCTTGAGCTTAGTAGTAATTCCAAAAGAGATGGATTTTTGAACCAAAGAATTGAGCTCCAAGATTTTTTTTATTTGTTTTTCTCGTTCTCTTTTCTTGGCCGTGGCCCTCTTTTTCTCCTCTCTTCTATGACTTTTCTTGAAACTTCTACATAGCTCAAGAATTTATATAACCCCTCTTAATTATTTTATCACATGGATTAATTAAAATCCATGGATTTGGGCCTTATGGTGGCCGGCCAAGCCCCCCTTGAATTGGGCCTCATTTTCTTTTTTTTTAGCCCAATTACTTGTGGCTATTTTTGTAATTCATGAAACAAGTTTCCGAAATTCCAATTTTGCCCTTGGCCTCCTTCCATATTTCCGCATTAATCTTTTCATAAGCAACATATATGTTGAACAACATCAAAAATATCACCTTGCTCAAAGCTTCCCGAAATTTATCTTGACTTATCCAAGGGCACAAAGTGCGGGATATAACATCCTCCCCCCCTTTAGAACATTCGTCCTCGAATGTTCAACTGACCTTATGGGGTATTATAGTACTTCGGGAGGGTCCCTCTTTCTTCGTCCGCGGCGCTGCTTTCTCTCTTTCTTTCCAAAAAAACTTCCAGATTACCAACTGTCGCGATTCCTTTTTAAGTCTAGCATACTATGCTCTCCCCCCCCCCCCCCCCCTCCTCCTTTTTAAGGGGTTCCTTACACGTCACAATCTTCGAGTATTTCCATCTTTGATCATACTTAATTCCTCGCCTTTCTTTCCAACTCTACGCATACATATCAGAAACTTCTTACCATAAGTCTTTCTCTCACTTTATGTTTATATCCTCATTGTCCACATTTTCATACTCTTTCTTTTCCAAATATCCTTGTATTAAGACCTCTCTATTCTTAACTTGTAGCGGGAATAACATTACCTTATTTTATAACACTCGCACCATTTATCTTTGCTGTTACTCGAACTTCGGTATCCTTACTCAGTTAGTGCCTTCCATATCATAGCACCAATCGCTGGGACACACGTATCTACTGATACAATTACAGATGAGATGTCATACACACTCATATATATACATATAATTATTATCAACTAACCCACGAAATACTTCCAAACGCTATTCAAGCTTATCCAAATTCCAGAGCCGTGACGTACTTTTTGTCTCTCCACCGAGCTAGTCTGCCTCGTTCTACGCACCTTCTTATGGTCTCCAACCATCCCATATGCTCTTTGTTTCCCTTAGGCTACCCTAGCTCCTCATTTGTCTCTTATGTCCGAATATGTAAAATTTCTTGTAAACTTCCCAGGGGGTCACCCATCCTAGAATTGCTCCCACCTGAGCACGCTTAACCTCAAAACTGCGGTGAATTTCGGTGCCTTAATGCCAATATAATCACGCCCGTTTTCTCATATGGCCCTCATTACATGATTTGGGGCTAGTTGAGGTCTTACAGATTCCGAGGCATGTTCGTAATACGTCCTTTCCTTATACAATTACTATTTTACCCTTTCCGATCTTCAAGGTTCACTTTCCACTTATGTGAATAATTATTGCCTGTTCTGGGCTCCCAGATTCCCAATGGTGGCGAACATACCTTCATCGCCGTTACCTACAAATATTTCGAGTATCGGCCCGTCCGGCATTTTACTCCCTATTCTTACATAACAATCTCTTTTACCATTCCTGCTATCCAAAATCTGCACATGGCAAATATCAACCATATCTCACAGAACACACAGTTATATATCACATTCCAACCATTCGGAACTTCCAATTTCCAAATAACAGAGCAAACATGGCTTTCCATATCATTTCCCATCTTATTCCGTCGTATATAGGGGTCACATAAGGGATCTCATTTCCTATGACTTGGCTCTATCGCACGATCCGAGACAGAAAGAAGGTCAACAATCCCTAAATGCCCCGTAGCCTCCTGTTTATGAATGTGGTGCGCTACACACCATAAACAAGATTCTACTGGACACGACTTTGGAGACAACCCCTAGGACAGACCTGCTCTGATACCACTTTGTCACACCCTAATTCCGCTAGGGTGTGATGGGCACCCGACCCTTACCTAGAGCCGAGCGAACCCTCAGACTCTTGCTGCACATAAAATCACATCAAACTTTTCAAATCAAATGAGATGAAATACATCGTGAATTTTTTTTTGTTTCAGAAATATTCTTTCACGTAGCTTCCAAGCAGAACAAATCTATAATCATACAAAGTTCAGTACATAACATCGACCGACATATCGGCTGACGGAGCCGCTTACAGACTGACAACCAATACCCACGACGCTATCTGCAAAGTCTCTAACGTAATCCAGAAAGCATAACATACCAACTCTGACTCGGCAGCACTCCGGGAACAAATGGAGCTTGCCATCTGCACTGGAACATCTTCTATACTGTCTTCAACTCACCTAGGAGTACCTGCGCGGAATGAAACGCAGCCCCCGAAGAAAGGGGGTCAGTACGGAATATGTACTGAGTATGTAAAGCATGAAGCGCAGAAAATGAAGTCATAACCAAAGTCAAATGTACAGAAGGTGAGCACAACAACCAGAATACCAAAGTGTTGCATCTGACGTAAAATCATACATAAGAGGTTCCGGAAGACAAATACGGCAATCAAAATGCCAAAATCCTTTGCTTTCTTTTGAAAAAAAAACATTTCCGTTTCATACACACAAAAGATCAAACACATAATTACCGCGGCCAAAATTCCAGCGGTCACTATCACACATACCGCGGCCAAGTATCCAGCGGTTAACATCCCAAATGCGACATACCGCGGTCAGGGGTCCAGCGGTCAATGTCGCACACACCGCGGTCAAGAATCCAACGGTCAACATCACAAATGCGGCATACCGCGGTCAAGAATCCAGCGGTCAATGTCGCACACACCGCGGTCAGGGGACCAGCGGTCAATATCCCATAGTACGCACAATAATATAAATGCCAAAATTGTATATCAGAAAAATACAGAAGGTAAGTAGCTTATCCAGAATATCAGAATACTTACTTTTCAATCACAAATGATGGATATCAAAGTCATGCAAAGGGCACAGGAACATGGTCGTCACTCGCGTCTCTGGCGCCATAACACACCATACTCCAGAAGATTCCATAACATGTACACGGTATCTCGGGAACAGGACATATAACACGAGAACCCGAGAACCAGTCACATCATAATCCATATACACAGTAACTGGGGACGGACATATTCCACAGTACCCCAGAGCCGGATACATCATAGTTCGAGATTACATACATGGAACCCAACCCCTAGACAAGGGACTCGGCGAACCATACACACGATACATACCGGCCCGGAACTCGGTGAAAGGGATCATAGCATATATACGAGCGGAGTAGTAATAAATTAGGTGCACATAAGTTAAAACCCGGTAAAAGAATAGAATGTATTATCAGGATATTCGTAACCGAATTCTTATTTCGGATACTTATATCAGATTACTCATAGCAGACTCCTTGTATCGAATTGCATGCTTACATCAGGATATACACATTAAGGAGCTTTCCAATGACTTATGGAACGAATCAAACGGAGTCTTAGATTCATAGATGAAAGTCTTACTTTTATATCATACAAAAATAGCTCAAGTGAGACAAACGAAGGAAGTTTCGGAACTCGTGGGCCCACCTCGGGTCAAGACGAGGTGGCGGATATAAATTACAAACATTGGACTCTATGGAGTCATCCATGAAGGTTTCAAAGCGAGTCTATCACGTTTGTACGATTTACGGATGTTTGAACAGTTTCCCAACGAACTTAAGGGCTATAATTCAATTGTACTAAATGAATAGTACCAAAATTCAGACTCGCATCCCTATGAGCAGAATAGCCTACGAGGCTCAAATCCGAACCTAGTACACCTAGGACATGCC
Organism: Lycium barbarum; assembly: GCF_019175385.1. NCBI lineage: Eukaryota > Viridiplantae > Streptophyta > Magnoliopsida > Solanales > Solanaceae > Lycium > Lycium barbarum. Next base: position 70,129,491 of record NC_083347.1, on the reverse strand, counting down.
AAGAGAAGAAAAGGGATAGATTTACATACCTTTCGCGCTTCTTACGCTTGCCCAAACTCAATCTCCGTTTCGCCCAAGACCTACAATTGGTCATAGTTACCAATTATGAATTGCAAGCTTTTAAGAATTCAAACTTAAGCCTATATTTGTCTACCGAATTTTCGGCAGCATTTCCCCTATACGTATATCATCCCCGAGACTTAGCTCGACCCAATATATCAACAACAACAACCCAACAATCCAACAACATCAACAATTATTACAAAACACAATATAGCATAACTAGTCTCCTTTCCAACATAGTGCCATAGCTTTCATCCCAACTTCACATTTTCAATTCAATAGCAACCTTCTCATATTCATTTGCTAATCAAGATCTCTCCAATACAATTCGGAAACATTTTATGTCATTTTGCAAAATATTCACACAATATACAAAATATACAAATTTTCCACCAAAATCACAATTCATCCTAAACTTCCAATCTTCAACATACATATTCATAACATACTTCCACCTTCCAATTTCATCAACAATATTCATAATTTGCATCTTACCAATTCATTTTCATAATTACATAAACTACAAGGAAATCACATACTTTCTGACAACAACTTAACAACAATTTTCTCATGCCAACTAGAACCATTAACCTTCCATTTTCATCACCAGACTACAACCACACAATTAACATACTAAATAATTTAATTCATATTCCCCCTCCAACTTGATGCATATGGCCAACATACACACATCCACAACACACAAAATTTTCATACTTTTCATTCATCTCCACATACTATAACATATATATATATGTCTTCCATAGTATAAAAATGATAAGATTCTTACCTTTTCTCAATTCTTCCACTTGCCACAAAAGGGAGTTTCTTGCCAAAATAATTACACCACCTTGTAGAGAATCTTGAACTTAGTAGTAATTCCAAAAGAGATGGATTTTTGAACCAAAGAATTGAGCTCCAAGATTTTTTTTATTTGTTTTTCTCGTTCTCTTTTCTTGGCCGTGGCCCTCTTTTTCTCCTCTCTTCTATGACTTTTCTTGAAACTTCTACATAGCTCAAGAATTTATATAACCCCTCTTAATTATTTTATCACATGGATTAATTAAAATCCATGGATTTGGGCCTTATGGTGGCCGGCCAAGCCCCCCTTGAATTGGGCCTCATTTTCTTTTCTTTTTTTAGCCCAATTACTTGTGGCTATTTTTGTAATTCATGAAACAAGTTTCCGAAATTCCAATTTTGCCCTTGGCCTCCTTCCATATTTCCGCATTAATCTTTTCATAAGCAACATATATGTTGAACAACATCAAAAATATCACCCTGCTCAAAGCTTCCCGAAATTTATCTTGACTTATCCGAGGGCACAAAGTGCGGGATATAACAGGCAGCTTATACATTATGCATATATGATATACTGATGAGTATGAGTAAGACAGCATGCATTACTTCTATTATAATTGTCAGTCAGATACAGCTATTTCACATTGGCATTCTCTTTACATCATTGTCTTATTTCATCGTTTATGCCTCTCATACTCAGTACATTATTCGTACTGACGTCCGTTTTTCTTTGGACGCTTTGTTCATGCCCACAGGTAGACAGGGAGGTGAGCTTGATCCAGATTCTTAGTAGCTGTCAGCTGATTGAGAGCACTCCATTGTTCGGAGGTGCTTATGATTCTTCTTTTGGTATATAAGTACATTTTGGGCATGGCGGAGTCTTGTTCCGTCTATATGTTTAGTATGTTAGTAGAGGCTCGTAGATACGCAGTGTGGGTTAGATGGTCTCACAAGATGCTATTGTGTGTATATATTATTTTGATGACCGAGAGGCAAATATGTATAAAGCATTTATGTTTCCATATAAAATATGATTTTCCTACAATTAGTGTATAAAGTTGATAAAAGAGCATTAGGTGAGTAAGATGAGTAGTAGCTCGAGTGGTGCTCGGTGGCTAGTTCCGGGTACCTGTTGCGGCCCCTAGCTGGGTCGTGACACCTCCGGCTTAGGACTTTTGCCCAGCCGCTTGGAGAGCTCAATTGTTCCGGAGCTTGAGTTATTTTGGTACCGATCCTTTTGACGTAGACTTTGTTATACTCTTAGAGGTATGTAGACATATGTGGGTTGTGAATATAGGGTTTGGTCAGCTATATCGATGTAGTTTGTCTTGGATGTCCCCGTGTATAGTGGCAGCCTTGTCAGCTTGCATATTTGTTATGTTTTGGTTAACTGTGACTTCTCAGGAAACAGGTTCTTTCTGATTTATGTCATGATGAGTTCGCAACATGCTTTTACAGAGTGCCATATTTTTTTCAGTTTCAATCAGATTATATCTAGCGGGTCGTATACGGGTGCCCATCTCAGGCCCTAGTCATGGCCCATCGGTTTAGGTCGTGACACCTTTCCGATTCTTCTTGAGTTTTCAAGAACCTAGGGTTTTGAGAGATGCATTAGTGCCAAGAAGAGATTAATTTGATGTAGAATTGGTGTAGATGGAGTAGGAACTCACCTCAGAGGTTCGGGGAGGCCTTAGGGTTAATATTTCGTGATTAGAGATATTTAGGAACTAACCCCATGCTTAAATATAAGAAACAAACGCGAAAACCCGACTTTTGACCCGAAAATCGTCATTTTCGCGAATTTCAGACCTGAGATTTAGAAACGGTGGCGATGCGGGGCCATTGCACGCACCCACACGCGTGCGAAGCGTGGCCATCATGCTGCCCGTGTCAGTTTCTGCGCAGTGTTCGGTAAAATAGACATAACTTCTTGTACAGAGCTCTGTTTGGCCTCCATAATATTTCGTTGGAAAGGTAGTTCAAAGACCTACAACTTTCATGTTTTGAGTTGTCCCAAATTCCCAATGTCAAAACCCAAAAACTGTTCATAAGTACAGACTGTGTCAGATTTAGACGAATTTAGAAGCTCTTAAGAACTCCACTTTTTGGTTTGACTTCAAAATGACTGTTTATCACCTGAATTCATCCCAAATAGATTAATATGGGTAAAATATCAACTTAATACTGGTTTTTATACATTCACACTTTACTCAAGTTTACGGGATGTTACAGTTGGGTTGAGGATTCGTTTACCGAGGTGAGAAAAGTAGGTGCTGGTACGACCTACCTAAATTGGGTCGTGACACTTCCTTGCCCGAATTGCCTTTCTCAATTTCCCAAAACGTTATCCCAAACTTAACTCAGTTAACCCTTCATTGATCCACCATTTCATGTATCCTTGCTTACTAATCCCTTACTCAAAATCATTAACGTTATTAGTACTCGAAGAATCACCTCTTACCTCAATTATCGAATCTGAACACCTCTAACCACTCACACGCCTATCCCTTTTATTCGATCACATAAGATGAGAAATAAGACCACTAGTAGTGGGATCTAGTCGAATTTACACAATTAATACAAGGACCCTAACCTTAGTCCAACATTAGGTGCAACGCCTGGATAACCCTCCTGAGTACTAAACTTTTAAACTGGCCCAGCACTGATAATCGTTCCATTAGTCAATTACTGGCCCTATTAGCTTACGACACAATTGAAAATTCCAATTCATCCTTAAGCTCTCAAGCCCACTCTACACTGAACAATCGCAACCAAGATCTCACATCACTAATTCTTGTTTCAACGATTTCCTTTCTGTACTAAACCTCGAAGACACTAATCAACCTCATCGGTCACACCCTTTTGCCGCCGCAATCCAAACATGACTCAAGTACCCATACTACCTCACCTCAAGTCTTACGAACCTTGAACACTGAACCAGATTGCAAGATGCCTCATTGTAATCCTTCAATTCCCGTATTTCATTTCATATCACTTTTATCAGTATCAAGGAACAAACACTCAAATCCACTCGATCCTCCAAACTAATCATCAATCTAAGCAAAACGAACCACAAATCAATATCAATATTTCTCCTCAAACCTAAGTGAAACAACCAGTCACTCCTCAAGTCTTTAACTCATCGCATTTGCCCATAATCGAAGTCATTTCTATCAGTCGATTATTAGCACTTCAGAAGTCTACAACCTAGTCAAATTTACCGATGAAACGATGTGCCCATAACATTAACTTAATAACAGAGTAGTCCTTTAACATCAACGAGCTTATACCAAGAATGATATTTAGTACCATATCCCCGAGATATCACGTGAACCTGTAAGTATGATTGTTACCAAACCATGCCTAATTATTTCCACAAAATTCAATACTCCATAATTAGCATAGCTCAGACGACCACTTCCATAGGTACCATTCTGTCATGCCGAACCCCTTTTACCTTTCACAACCGAACGCGAAATTCGACCTTGCATCAATTGCAACCTTATCCCGACAACCATGTCAGATACCAATGTTTCCCTTCCCAATCTCAGGAAAAGTACTTATGTCTAAGATACTCTATGAAGTCTCACTTCGCAACACGGTTTCCACATAAGTCTTCCTTCATCTCCTTACTATATACTTCTTTTCTTTATTACACGCGATGATAATATGTTTGCCCAAATTCGATGGTCATTAATGAACTTACACTTGTCCTCGCTTACTGACGTCTAATACTCTACTGCTGCTGAATCATCGGCCCATCATTGGTACACCAGTGTCACATACACCATCATAAAGCCTTGATGAAGCTTGTCACGACCCATTTTACGACCGCACTGGCACCTACCTTTCCCACCTCAGTAGGCGAACCCTCTTATAGAATAACACATTAATTAAATAAAGAAGATTCATTTAACCCAATAGATATTTAGAAATAACAACGGAATCCCATAATATTTTCAATAAACTCAAGATTTAATATGATTACAAGAATTTAATAATTACAAACTTGATCCAACTTCCCATGACCTGGTCTAGATTAGTACAAGAGCGACTAATGATTACAGATTACCACTACATTTTAAAACTCAACCTCTGGCTCGGAATGAAATGGGAGGAGGCCTTCAAGATAGGCACCGCACATTTTCGCTTCATATCACAACCAACCACCTGAAACAATCTACACTCCAAAAAGGGTGTAGCAAGTGCAATATCAACACAATCCACGCATACCGAGTAAGTATCTTAAGCCGACAATGGTTAGAAACACATATCAGTAAAAAATATCATAGATAAACATGATAGTAACCAAATCAATTCATACGTCTATCTATCACGCATTACAACATCGATACCCTCTGATCATTAACTCCCCTATAATAACCATAAGTCAATTTCACTATAATCATGCAATTCATATATCATTATATCGTCGTTTTAGTCTAGGAGTTAACTCATTACTTAGACATCCATTATCCTACATCACATAGAGAACAAACATGTAACTAATCTTACGGACGGTCTATGGGATACTTCAACAAGTTCAAACAATAAATCCCAATCAAAACACACGTCATAGCCTAAGTAGAACTTCTAAACCCAATTGTACCAATGTCTCCATATGTCCAGTCCAAAAACAACATCACCAGTAAAATACCAAATCATCCCAATATAAGCCATAATGCAATGCAATGCAAAATGTATGAATTTCATGCAATGCCATGCATATGTTGTGTACACATGTGCTCCGGACGGAAATATCGACATCTTGGTAATACAACCCAGTGTGACTCGCAAAGTCTAAGTGCCACCGATCCCGGATCTTTGACCAAAAGACAGACGGGACCCCGAATCTTTGCCCACAAGGGGTTCTCACCGGCACCACTCTGGGAGACCCGCAGAATCCATGTACTTACTCAATCAACGATTCTGGAACTAACATCGGATATCGACCATCTCACGTCACTCAAGTAAAACTGAGCCTAGGTCATCAAAGTGCTTAATCAAGTATCATCAGTATCTCAACAGTGTATCATGAAAATGAGAGTGCGCGCAATGCATGTATCAACGTCAATAATCATGCTTAATATCACAAGTACCAACAATGGGTACGCCAACAATATATCTGAATCACAAATATCAATAGTGGGTATGGCAACAATATAACCGAATCAACAATACAAACAATGGGTATGCCAAAAGTATCATAATCGAGATGATAAAATAGAATCGAATATCTATCAACAACTCATGACATCAAGCCAGCATAAAAGAATAATCAATCACAACACAACGGGATGGCTAGTCCAAACACACAACAGGTTAATCAAGTCGATATACATTATTACCACCTTCCTTAATCAGTCTATTAGCTTAGAACATGTAATTTCACCTTCTACTCACAATTATTCGTCACAACTCAGTCTAGAACTCAATAACAATCATTGGTACATTTCGTCCACCCTTTATCAAACTAGATTCCCAATTAACCGCATAACACAATTAAACACATATTACGAAAATTCTCATCATGGGACATAAAAAATTAGGTATCACCCACCACCCCCAAATCGAATAAAATCCTCCGATATTCAAGAAAACCACACCAAACATCTTAAGGAATCTACACAACAATAATATCCTAGGATTTCATCCCAAATCTCTAATTCCTACACATGCATTCTACGTTTCTTATAATACATGAATATATAAAGCTAAGCGGCATCTACCAAAAGAAAAGCCATAACCTAACTCATGGTCGAGCGGGTCCCATGAACATCCATTGATTCTTCCAATCGATCCCCACATCGAAATCCGCATGAAGTAGTTTGGAGACAACCATGAGACCCAAGATTAACAATTACCATTTGAACCCTAAAAAAAGATCTTGGATTAATGAAGAAGATTTGGGATCTTAACCCACTTCTAGGATCCATCTACCACAAAACTTGGTGATTTACTAATTTTTAAGCTTATATTGCGAAACACCCATTTCCAAGATCCATGAAAGAACTTATTTTTTAGAGGAAAGAAGGTAGGAATCCAGGTTATTAACCCATTTAGAGGAAGAACATGAAGATTACCTACTGGGAATCATGTGAAATATAATTCTAACCAAACACTTCTCCAAACTCTAGATACTTGTAATACCTATAAGATGGTTTTCTAGATGAAGACCTTCTCGAGTAATTTACAAGGTAGAAGACGAATATTGAAGATGTTCGAAGGATTATCACGACAAAGAATCTGATTTTTTTGGCTTTCCCACCGAACTGGGCGGTTGGAATTTAGGGTAGTGAAAAATGGGACAATTCTAGAAATGATTTCTTAAATACGGGATTTAACTGCGCGAGACCACCCCAGTGGTACGTTCACCGCTTTAGCGGTGCCGTTAAGGTGGCTGAGTGACCGCTATGGCGGCTTACTGGCCATTTTCTCTTACCGCTATGGCGATGCTTCAACCGCTAAAGCGTCACCACTGTAGCACCAATACTGACGCTATGGTTGCTCAGCTAGGCCTGGTGGCCCACACTTCCATCCCTCACGCGATGCGCACAATGATTTAGATTGAATTTAATTACATCCAGGACATAACTAGATGAAGACATTATTAAGGAGTCAGAGTTGCGGCCTTTCTTGGAAATTTATAATACCCACGAAACGGGTCATTACATCAGATACCAATTGAACAACCGTTCATCCCCGAACGGCAAGAGAACGAACAAGCACTGACTGGTGACACATTTAGTAGCCAGGACTTAATAGTACCATTTTGCCCTCGTAACTCAAATTCAAAAGGAAGGAATAGGTAGTCGGGGAACCTTTGTTACTTAGCGCTCCTAGATGTAACTCAATAAAATCAACTGGTTATAAACGATATTCCGATTCCATGTACCCTCACTATACTGGTGATCATCCTTGACTTTCATAACACGTTCTTCAATCCGAGAAAGTTTGGAGCCAGTTACATTACAAAAGCTGCACAAGGTATCAAGGCAAGAAGGACTCAAGGGCTAGGAGTGATTGTAAGAGGTCCACCACAAGATGTAAGGCTGGAATATACCACAATGTATCAATAATTCCATGGACGAAATTGGAAAATCGCTATAGCAGCAATATGACCGGTGGGACTGTATCGCCACATTGCCCACATTGGCCATTGCGGCGGTCACCTAAAAATCTTGGATACTGCCATAATGGCCTCTTGACCGCTGCAGCAGCTACAATGCAGCCACAGCGGCATTGTTGGCAGAATATTAAGGGACAACAGTCCCTTTTCCTTCACTTCCCACTCCTAACCCATTGAAAAACCTCTCCACATCCCTCAAAACACCTACCCCCACTTCATTTCTATTTCAAATAAAACTCTCCCAATTCCCCACTCTTTCTATTTAGCACTAATAAGGCCCCCCTATCCACTCACTTTTCTCTCTCCCACAAAAAGAAGAAGAAGAAGGGCAACCAAAGCAAGAAAGGATCCACCTGCATCTACTCATCCGAAACTTCAAAACATTCAAGGTAAAATTCGCTTCCCCCTTGCTCCATCGTTAAACAATAACACTGCACTTACGCTTAACAAGTCTAGGTGGTTGGGATTTTTGGAATTTTGTACAAAGCTGTGGTTTTTGGAATTTTGGGTTGACACCCCACTAGGACTAATTTTTGGATTAATTTGAACTAGTTAATCGTTGGGATAGCCTTCCGTTCGAGCACAGCGTGATTATAGCATAGATTTGAGCCGCAAAACTTGAACATAGTAAAGAAACATTCTTGTAATAGATTTTGGAGTTTTCTCGAAATTTAGGCTAGTTTGTTGTTAGAATAGCACCCCAATGGGGTTTAAACATCATGCACACTGATTTCCTGCCCGATCTGTGCTTCAAAACAAGTTTTGATCCAAAAAGTGGGGTTTGAAATCTAAAAATTTAGGGTTTCTGTCGGGGAAGATGATACCACTACAGTGGTTGACTGACCGCTATAGTGGTGCCGCTGCGGTGCTCGGTTAACCGCTGTGGCAGTCATCAAAAATTTAGTGGAACCGCTGTGGCGGTCTATTTTCCGCCTTTACGGTACCTGCAGATTCTACAGCTGTGCAGTTTCCTAGCAGGGCATTTCTTTACCGAGTTTTTGATATTGGTTCTTACTAGAATGACATTCAACTGATAAAATACGAGAATTAACACACTTCTAATTCTTTTACAGGCACAATGGCTGAAAATCAAGAACAAGTATCTCATGTCCAAGGAACGGTACCCCAAAATGTTGAGGTTGCCGTTTATGATAAACTCCCCGCTCGCCAAAGTAAACGGCTACACTTGAGCCAGAAGTCCATTCCTCTAATATTGGAGCGGGGATTTTACATGAAGAATGTGGAAAGGGGCTCCGAATTTCTGGAACAGGTTGGTAGCGACCAAGTGGACTTGCTTGGTCCGAAACCCGGGTGATTAAAATGAGTCTTGAGTAAGGGAATTTTATTCCATGCTGCCTTCAGTTTACTGGGATGCCTCTAGCCTGATGATCATATTGAGGGGCACTCCAGTGAAAGTGGGGTCAAGGGAAATCAATCGGGTTGGCCGCCCAATTGGTACAGGTGGAGAAGGATCTTATATGGTTGGCCGCCCAATTGGTACAGGCGGAGAAGGATCTTATATGGTTGGCCGCCCAATTGGTACAGGCGGATGATATAACAAAGACTCCCTGAGCTCATGGTAGGGGAGCGATATACAGTGATCTTTGTACTGCTGAAGCCAAGAGATGCTTGCACATTATTAGTGGTCAGGTCCGCCCTGCAATGACCACCTATGATGTGACCTATGCCAGTGCCCATGTTATTTCTTGTGTCCTTGCCGACATACCTATAAATGTGGCCGCGCAGGTCATTGCGAAGTGGAAGGAGTTTGCGGATAAAGGTGGGGGAAGCTTGATGTTCCGTTCTCTGATCACTTTCTTATGCCAAAGGGCTAAGGTTCCAGAGGAGGATGATGATGATAATTGCGTCCTTCCGGATCCCCCTTTCCATCCGTTGCGGGCAAAGGGTTACGGGATCGTGACTGTCAGCCGGAAGAAGAGGAAGGTGGATAGTGCAGGTTAGGGGAGAAACGAAGCCGGGATTGACATTGGAGCTGGGGATGATATTGAGGCTGGTGGGGATCCTCATATCCAGGGTCCCTTTTAGCGCATAGATTCGCGCTTTGATAAGATGGTGACCAAATTCTGGATGATATCCATGCCTTCTAGCGGTTCCAGTTCATCAGGTGTTGCTGCTAGCTACCCCATACAGGAGGAGATGAAGGGGTATTTTGATACCCAGACCCAAATGGGTGAGTCACTCACCAGTCTCCAGACTGCCTATACCACCTTTGCTAAAAACCACAGTAAGCTTCGTAACGACTTTCATAAGAAGAGGATGAAGAACAAGTCGCGCGAAAAGTTTAACATCGAATCTTGGAGGGTTACTAAGGTTATGTGGGGTAACATGTACCCTATTGTGCCGCTGCCAGTAGAGGATGATGATGGATCTGACCAGTACTCCTTCGAGAGTGGGCCCCGAGAGGATGTCGTTCATTGTGGATTCAATGACGTTGGTGGTGGCTCGGATGATGATGGTGCGACCAGCATACGGACGGCCTAGAGATTTCCCCTTCCCCTCTTTTTAATATGCTTGGTTGCCCTTGTAGGCCTTTTATTTCAACAATCTTTTCATTTTGTTTGCCTTGTTTGCTTGGATGTTTAAAACAATTTCTGTTGGTTTTCTATTCTGTTCGGATTTTGGATGTGTGGTTCTATGTTTTGGACCATTTCCTTTTTGGTTTTTAAGTAATTTGGGTTGTAGTAGTTGCCTTGGATGATTTCTCGCCCTTGTCGGGTTTATTTTTTTGTGACTGCTGTGTGTAGACTTTTTGTTGTGTTTCTGTTTTTGGCTGAATTCAAAACAGGGGAAAGTAATGGTAATTGGGGAAAAATCAGGTCTCTGATCTCAGGCACCGCGCATCGGCGATCTCTCAGACCGCTATAGCAGTCACGCTTTGGCGGAGCAGGGACCGTAATGACGGTCATGAGAAACACCAGGTAACCGCTACAACGGTGAATACGCCGCCACAGCGGTGCCGTCACAGCAGCTGAACGACCGTTGTTGCGGTACCACTGAACAGTAATGTTCAACATTTTGTTTCGACATTTTGCATACACGAAACAATTCAGATTGGAATTCAACGTAACACCTTCTCCTGCGTAGATACCAATTGGCACCGTCCAGGTACTAATTGAATCCATCGACATATCAATTTGACTGAAGTAGCACGATTTGAAAAAAAAAAGGAAAATTTCCTAAATGCCCTATAACCTCCCGTGGATGGGTACGGACGTCTACGTACCATTCCACGAGAGTCCACTAGACATTGCTTTTGTACTCGTGAGACCGGTAACCTAGGCTCTGATACCAACTTGTCACGACCCATTTTAGTATCATGCGGGAACCTACCTTTCCCACCTTGGTAGGTGAACCCTCTTATTGAATAACACATCCATTAAATAAAGACGATTCATTTAACCCAATAGATATTTAGAAATAATAGCGGAACCCCATAATATATTCAATAAACTCAAGATTTAATATGATTGCAAGAATTTAATAATTACAGACGCGATCCAACATTCCATGACCTGGTCTACACTAGTACAAGAGCGACTATTCATTACAGATTACCACTACATTCTAAGACTCGACCTTTGTCCCGGAATGAAGTGGGAGGAGGCCCTCCAGATAGCCACCGTGCATTTCTGCTTCATATCACAACCAACCACCTAAAACATTCTACACCCCAAAAAGGGTGTAGCAAGTGCAATATCAGTACAATCCATGCGTACTAAGTAAGTATCATAAGCCGACAATGGTTAAAAACACATATCAGTAAAAGAATTCACAGATAAACATGAGTAACCAAGTCAATTCATACGTCTATCTATCACGCATTACAACATTGATACCCTCTGATCATTAACTCGCCTCTAATAACCACAAGTCAATTTCACAACAATCACGCAATTCATATATCATTATATCGTCGTTTTAGTCTAGGAGTTAACTCATTGCTAAGACACCCATTATCCTACATCATATAGAGAGAAAACATGTAACAAATCTTACGGACGGTCTATGGGATACTTCAACAATTTCAAAAAATAAATCCCAATCCAAACACACGTCATTGCCTAAGTACAACGTCTAAACCCAATTGTACCAATGTCTCCGTATATCCAGTCGAAAAACAACATCACCATTAAAATACCAAATCATCACAATATAAGCCATAATGCAATGCAATACAAAATGTATGAACTTCATGCAATTTCATGCATATGTTGTGTAAACATGTGCTCCGGATGGAAATACTGACATCTCGGTAACACAACCCAGTGTGACTCCCGAAGTCTAAGTGCCACCCGTCCCGGATCTTTGACCAACAGATAGACGGGACCCCGGCTCTTTGCCCACTAGAGGTTCTCACCGGTGCCACGTTGGGGGACCCGCAGAGTCCATGCACTCACTCAATCAAAGATTTTGGAACTAACATCAGATATCAGCCATCTCACGTCACTTGAGCAAAACTGAGCCTAGCTCATCAAAGTGTTTCATCAAGTATCATTAGTATCTCAACAGTGTATCATGAAAATGAGAGTGCGTGCAATTCATGTATCAACGTTAATAATCATTCTCAATATCACAATTACCAACAATAGGTACGCCAATAATATATCCTAATCACAAATACCAAAAGTGGTTATGCCTACAATATAACCGAATCACAAATACCAACAGTGGGTATGCCAACAGTATCGTAATCGAGATGATAAAACATAATCCAATATCTATCAACAACTCATGACATCAAGCCAACACAAAAGAACAATCAATCACAACACAACGGGATGGCCAGTCCACACACAAAACAGGTTAATCAAGTTGATATACGTTATTACCACTTTCCTTAATCATCCTATTAGCTTAGAACAAGAAATTTCACCTTCTACTCACAATCATTCGTCACAACTCAGTCTAGAACTCAATAATAATCGTTGGTACATTTCATCCATCCCTTTATCAAACTAGATTCCCAATTAACAGCATAACACAACTAAACACATATTACAAAAATTCTCATCATGGGACAAAGAAAATTTAGGTATCACCTACCACCCCCAAGTCACATAAAATCCTCCGATATTCGAGAAAACCATACCAGACATCTTAAGTAATCTACAAGCCACAAGCCCGATCATATAAGTCATACAATAATACCATCCTAGGATTCCTTCCCAAATCTCCAATTCCTACACATGCATTCTTCGTTCCTTCTAATACGTGAATATATGAAACTAACCAGAGTCTACTGAAAGGAAAACTATAACCTACCTCTTGGACGAGCGAGTGCCACAAACTTCCCTTGATTCTTCCAATCGATCACCATATCACAATCCGTATGACATTGTTTGGAGACAACCGTGAGATCCAAGATTAACCATTATCATTTGAACCCTCAGAAAAGATCTCGGATTAGTAAAGAAGGTTTGGGATCTTAACTCACTTCTAGGATCCATCTACCACAACACTAGGTGATTTACCAATTTTTAAGATTTTATTGGGAAAGGCCCATTTCCAAAATCCATGAAAGAACTCATTTTTTAGATGAAAGAAGGTAGGAATCTAGGTTATTAACCCATTTAGTGGAAGAACATGAACATTACCTAGTGGGAATCATCTGATATATAATGCTAACCCAACACTTCTCCAACTCTAGATACTTTTAATACCCATAAGATGGTTTTCTAGATGAAGACTATCTGGAGGAATTTACTAGGTGGAAGAAGAATATTAAAGATGTTAGAAGGATTATTAACACTAAGAATTTTATTTTTTTGGCTTTCCCACCAAACTGGGCGGCTGGAATTTAGGGTTGTAAAAAATGGGACAATTCCCAAAATGATTTCTTAAATAGGGGATTTAAATGCACGAGACCGCCCTAATGGTACGTTCACCGCTTTAGCGGTGCCATTAGGGCGACTGAGTGACCGCTATGGCCGCACATTGTCCATTTGCTCTTACCGCTATGGCGGTGCTTCGACCACTACAACGTCACCACTGTAGCGCCAATACTGGTGCTATGGTTGCTTAGCTGGGCCTGGTGGCCCACATTTCCATCCCTCACGCGAATATGACTAGACGAAGACATTATTAAGGAGTGAGAGTTGCAGTCTTTCTTTGAAATTTACTGTAATGACGAAACGGGTCGTTACATCAAATACCAATTTAACAATCGTTCATCCCTGAACCGCAAGGGTACGAACAAGGCTGATTGGTGACGCATTAATAGTACCATTTTACCCTCGTAACTCAAATTCAACAGCAAAGGAAAAGGACTAATAACATAGTCGAGGAAACTTCATGACTTTGCGCTTTTAGACGTAACTCAATAAAATTACCTGGTTACAAACAACACTTCGGTTTCATGTACCCACACTATACTTGTGATCGTCACCGATTTTCATAACTAGTACTACAATCCGAGCAAGCTCAGAGCCAGTTGGATTACAAAAGCTTCACAAGGTATAAAAGAAAGAAGGACTCGAGGGCCAGGAGTGATTTTAAGAGGTCCACCATACGATGTAAAGCTCAAATATACCCCAACCTATCAATAATTCCATGGACGAAATTGGGAAACCGCTATAGTGGTAATATGACCGCTGGGACGCCATCTCCACAACGCCCACACTGGGCGCTGCGGCGGTCACCCAAAAATCTAGGATACTACCATAACGTCCTGTTGACCGCTGCAGCGGCTACGGTGCAGCCATAGTGGCATTGCTGGCAGAATATTAAGGGACAGCAGTCCCTTTTCCTTCACTTCCCACTCCTAACCCACTCGAAATACCTCTCCACATCCCTCAAAACTCCTACCCCCACTTCACTTCTATTTCAAATAAAACTCTCCAAATTCACCACTCTTCTATTTAGCACTAACAAGGCCCCCTATCCACTCACTTTTCTCTTTCCCATAAGAAGAAGAAGAAGAAGAAGAAGAAGGGCAACCAAAGCAAGAAAGGAGCCACCTCTATCTACTCATCCGAAGCTTCAAAAATTCAAGGTAAAATTCGCTTCCCCCTTGCTCCATAGTTAAACAATAACACTGCACTAACGCTTAACAAGTCTAGATGGTTAAGATTTTTGGAATTTTATACAAAGTTGGGGTTTTTGGAATTTTGGGTAGACACCACACTAGGACTAATTTTTGGAGTCATCTGAACTACTTAATCATTAGGATAACCTTCCCTTCGAACACAGCGTGATTATAGCACAGATTTGAGCCGCAAAACTTGAACATAGTAAAGAAAAATTCTTGTAATAGATCTTGGAGTTTTCTCAAAATTTGGGCTAGTTTGTTGTTAGAATAGCACCCCTAATGGGGTTTAAACTTCATGCACATTGATTTCCTACCCGATCTTTGCTTCAAAACATGTTTTGATACAAAAAGTGAGGTTTGAAATTTCTAAATTTGGGGTTTCTATCGGGGAAGGCAATACTGCCACAACGGTTGACTAACCGCTACAGCGGTGCCGCTGTGGCGGTCATCAGGAATTTAGTCGAACCGCTGTGGCGGTCTGTTTTCCACCCTTGCGGTACGACCATGGCTGTCTACAGACCGCTGCAACGGTACCTGCAAATTCTGCAGCTGTGCAGTTTCCTGCCAGGACATTTCTTTATCGAGTTTTTCATGTTAGTTCTTAGTAGAATGAAATATGACTGATAAAGCACGAAAATTAACACACTTCTAATTCTTTTACAGGCACAATGGCTAAAAATTAAGAACAAGTACCTCAAGTCCAAGGAGCGTTACCGTAAAATATAAAGGTGCCCCTTTATAATAAACTCCTCGCTCACCAAAGTAAACGGCTACACTTGACCCAGAAGTCCATTCCTCTACTATTACAGTGGGGATTTGACATGACGAATATGGAAAGGCGGGCTCCGAATTTCTGGAACAAGTTGGTAGCGACCAAGTGGACTCGCTTGGTCCGAAACCCGGGTGATTGCAATGTGTCTTAAGTAAGGGAATTCTATGTCATGCTGCCTTCTATTGACTGGAATGCCCCCAGCCCGGTGATCATATTGAGGGGCACTCTAGTAAAAGTGGGGTCAAGGGCTATCAATCTGGTTTACCGGCTGGATGATCATCCAGAGGAACCCTATGAGGCAAACGCAGCAGAGAAGGATCTTATATGGTTGGCCGCCCAATTGGTACAGGTGGATGATAGAGTGAAGACTCCTTGGGGTTATGGTAGGGGAGCGATATATAGTGATCGTTTTACTGCTGAAGCCAAGAGATGGTTGCACGTTATTAGTCATCAGATCTGCCCTTCATCGAACACCCATGATGTGACCTATACCCATGCCCTTGTTATTGTTTATGTCCTTGCCGATATACCTATAAATATGGGGGCGCAGGTTATTGCAAAGTGCAAGGAGTTTGCGGATAAAGGTGGGGGAATCTTGATGTTCCCTTCTCTGATCCCTTTCTTATGCCAGAGGGCTAAGGTTCTAGAGGATGATTATTATAATTGGGTCAAGCCTGATCCCCTTTTCCATCAGTTGAGAGCGAAGGGTTACGGGACCGCGACTGTCAACCGAAAGAAGCGGAAGGTGGATAGTGCAGGTGAGGGGAGAAGCGGAGCTGGGGCTGACACTTGAGCTGGGATGATGCTGAGGCTGGGGCTCCTTGTATCCAGGGCCCCTTTTAGCGCATAGATTCGCGCTTTGATGAGATGGTGACCATGTTCCGGACGATGTCCATGCCTTCTGGCTGTTCCAGTTCATCAGGTGCTGCTGCTAACTACCCCACACAGGAGGAGATGAAGGGGTATTTTGATACCCAGACGCAGATGGGTGAGTCACTCACTAGTCTCCAGACTGCCGACACCACCTTGGATACAAACCACAGTAAGCTTCGCAACGACTTTGATAAGGAGAGGATGAAGAGCAAGTCGCCCGACCAGCTTAACATCAGCTCTTGGAGGGTTATTAAGGGTATGTTAGGTAACATGTACCCCAAATGTGTTGCATCTAGTGGAGGATGATGATGACTCCAAGAAGTATTCCTTCGAGAGTGGGCCCCGGGAGGATGGCAGTCATGGCAGATTCAATGACGTTAGTCGTGGCTCGGATGATGATGGTGCGAGAAGCATGCGGACGACCTAGAGATTCCCCCTTCCCCTCTTTTTATTATGCTTGGTTTCCCTTGTAGGGCCTTTTATTTCCTGACAATCTTTTCATTTGGTTTGCCTTGTTGGCTTGGAGTTTTGAAACAATTTTTGTTGGTTTTCTATTTGGTTCGGATTTTGGTGGTTTAGTCCTATGTTTTAGACCATTTCCTTTTTGGTTTTCGAGTAATTTCTGTTGTAGTAGCTTCCTTGGATGATTTCTCGCCCTTGTCGGGTATATTTTTTTATGACTGTTGTTGGTAGACTTTTTGTTGTGTTTCTGTTTTTGGCTGAATTCAAAACAGGGAAAAGTAATGGAAACAGGGGAAAAATCAGGTCTTTGATTTCAGGCGCGCCGTATCGGCTATCTCTCAGACCGCTATAGCAGTCCCGTTTCGGCGTAGCAGAGACCGCAACGACGATCATGAGGAACACCAGGTAACCGCTATAGCAGTGAATAAGCCGCCATAGCGGTGCCGTCACAGCGGCTAAACAACCGCTGTAGCGGTACCACTGAACAGTAATGTTCAACATTTTGTTTGACAGTTTTTTTGCACACACGGAACAATTCAGATCGGAATACAACGTAACACCTTCTCCAGTGTAGATACCAAATGGGACCGTCCAGGTACCAATTGAATCCATCGAGATACCAATTTGACTAAAGTAGCACGATTTGAAAGAAAGAAGAGAAATTTCCTAAATGCCCTATAGCCTCCCGTGAATAGGTACGGACGTCTAGGTACCATTCCACGAGACTCAACTCCACATCGCTCTTGTACTCATGAGAACGGTAACCTAGGCTCTGACACCAACTTATCACGACCCATTTGAGGACCGCACGGGCACCTACCTTTCCTACCTCGGTAGGTGAACCCTCTTATTGAATAACACATCAATTAAATAAAGACGATTCATTTAACCCAATAGATATTTAGAAATAACAGCGGAACCCCATAATATATTTAATAAACTCAAGATTTAATATGATTACAAGAATTTAATAATTATAGACACGATCGAACTTCCAATGACCTATACATTACAGATTACCACTACATTCTAAGACTCAACCTCCGTCCCGGAACGAAGTGGGAGGAGGCCTTCCAGATAGGCATCACGTATTTCCGCTTCATATCACAACAAACCACTTGAAACAATCTACACCCCAAAAAGGGTGTAGGAAGTGCACTATCAGTACAATCTATGCGTACTGAGTAAGTATCATAAGCCGACAATGGTTAGAAACACATATCAGTAAAAGAATTCACAGATAAACATGATATTAACCAAATAAATTCATACGTCTATCTGTCACGTATTACAACATCGACACCCTCTGATCATTAGATCCCCTCTAATAACCACAAGTCAATTTCACAAGAATCACGCAATTCATATATCATTATATCGTCGTTTTAGTCTAGGAGTCAACTCATTACTAAGACACCCATTATCCTACATCACATAGATAACAAACATGTAACTAATCTTATGGACGGTCTATGGGATACATTAACAAGTTCAAACAATAAATCCCAATCAAAACACACGTCATAGCCTAAGTAGAACTTCTAAACCCAATTGTACCAATGTCTCCATATGTCCAGTCCAAAAACAACATCACCAGTAAAATACCAAATCATCCCAATATAAGCCATAATGCAATGCAACGCAAAATGTATGAATTTCATGCAACGCCATGCATATGTTGTGTACACATGTGCTCCGGACGGAAATATCGACATCTTGGTAACATAACCCAGTATGACTCGCGAAGTCTAAGTGCCACTAGTGCCGGATTTTTGTCCAATAGACAGACGGGACCCTCAATCTCTGCCTGCAGGGGTTTCTCACCGACACCACTCTAGGGACCAGTAGAGTCCATGCACTCACTCAATCAACGATTCCAGAACTAACATCGGATACCGGCCATCTCACGTCACTCAAGTAAACCGAGCCTAGCTCATCAAAGTGTTTCATCAAGTATCATTGGTATCTCAACAGTGTATCATGAAAATGAGATTGCGTGAAATGCATGTATCAACGTCAATAATCACGCTCAATATCACAAGTACCAACAATAGGTACGCCAATAATATATCCTAATCACAAATACCAATTGTGGTTATGCCAACAATATAACCGAATTACAAATACCAACAGTGGGTATGCCAACAGTATCGTAATCGAGATGATAAAACAGAATCCAATATCTATCAACAACTCATGACATCAAGCCAGCACAAAAGAACAATCAATCACAACACAACGGGATGGCTAGTCCAAACACACAACAGGTTAATCAAGTCGATCTACATTATTACCACCTTCCTTAATCAGTCTATTAGCTTAGAACAAGTAATTTCACCTTCTACTCACAATTATTCGTCACAACTCAGTCTAGAACTCAATAAAAATCATTGGTGCATTGCATCCATCCCTTTATAAAACTAAATTCCCAAGTAACAGCATAACACAATTAAACACATATTACAGAAATTCTCATCATGGGACATAGAAAATTTAGGTATCACCCACCACCCCCAAGTCACATAAAATCTACCTATATTCAAGAAAACTATACCAAACATCTTAAGGAATCTATATGCCACAAGCCCGATCATACAAGTCACACAATAATACCATCCTAGGATTCCATCCCAAATCTCTAATTCCTACACATGTATTCTCCAGTCCTTTTAATACACGAATATATGAAACTAACCGGAGTCTACCGAAAGGAAAGCCATAACCTACCTCATGGCCGAGCGGGTGCCACGAACATCCATTGATTCTTCCAATCGATCACCATATCGCAATCCGCATGACATAGTTTGGAGACAATCGTCAGACCCAATATTTATAATTACCATTTGAACCCTCAGAAATGATCTTAGATAAGTAAAAAGTGTTTGTGTCACGACCCAACCAGGGGCCGTGATGGGTACCCGGGGCTAACCACCGAGCACCACTCGTTCTACTACTCATTATGCTCATCCGACATTTCTTTATCAATTTATGCTGAGGTCATAAGAAAATCAATCTTCCATTTGGGAACATAAAAAAACACTCTTTTACATACATAAGCCATTAGGCTATCAAAATAATAGATGTATACATATACATAACGGCAACCTCGTGACACCACATAACCCACACTATGTATCTACGAGCCTCTACTAGAGTTCTAGACATGTAGACGGGACAGGACCCCGTCGTGCCTAACATATACAAATATACACAAAAGAATAATCAAGCACCTCCGGAACAAATGAGTGCTTTCAATCAGCTAACAGCTCCTACGGGTCTGGCTCAAGCTCGCTTCCCTGTCTACCTGTGGGCATGAACACAACGTTCAAAGAAAACGGACGTCAGTACGAACATTGTACTGAGTATGTAAGACAAGAGTGAAATAAATATAATAGAAGGATCGTGAGCCATAAGAGAAAGATACAACCTGCAAGAGTGTCATAAGCAAATACATTTTGTACATATATCACATTTTACATCCTCATGGTACATATGTCATCACATCACATGTCTCGTCACATCAAAATCCCCATCGTTAACCCGCGTCCGGGTAACCATCATATGCCGCCCACTAGTGGTGATCATGCCCGGCCCTCTAGGCTCGGTGTAACATCGTATCCCACCTTAGCGGTGACATGCCCGGCCATCTAGGCTCGGTGGAATCGTATGCAGCCCGCCTTAGCGGTGACATGCCCAGCCATTCTGGCGCGGTGGAATCATATCATCACATAATCAATCATGACCCATCACTATTACACATCTCATGAACGTATCATAATCTTATCATAGCTCGACAACTTCCTTACATAACATAGGCATATTATAAGCTAGCACTATTCATTATCTTATAGACATATCATGAATTAGCATTATTTCACATTCATCGTTAGAAGCATACATTAGGCTTTGAAGACAACCATAACTACGTCGGGGTGACGTAAGGTCGTACACCCCCGATTATATGTCACGACCCAACCCCGTGGGCCGTGACTAGTACCCGATCTGGGCACCCAAACACATATATCCAATGCTATCTCAACTGTTATCAAACGCATTCAAGTATTAAGCAGAAGCCGTCAAGGCTATATTTCAAATTTAGATAATTTCCAGAAAAATTTTGGCAGAGTTTCCTTTGTTTTACAGACTATCCAAAATAACCCTGCGCACAGAAAATACCAACAAAGGCCACACCGGCCAACAAAGCAACATATAAACATATGCGGACCAGCCGCCGCGGCGAATGGGGTCGCCCCAAACACAACATATACACACATCCGTACAGAAAGACCCTAACCCACAAACATATCTACAGGCCTCTAACAGACTTACAGAGTCATATGACGGGACAGGGCCCCGCCGTACCCGGAGTTGCCATACATATAGAATATACAGAAGACAAAAGGTATATACTAAAAGTACACGCTCCGGACCAAAGGAGCTCTTCAAAATAGCAGTATCTGAGCCCTAGACTGGCGGCGTATCTTCAGGTGCGTCTGTACCTGCGGGCATGTAGCGCAGCCCCCGAAGAACCGGGGGTCAGTACGAAAAATGTACCGAGTATGTAAAGCAGAAACATAACAAACATAATCATAGCATGAACCGGAAGCACAGAAGTATAACAGACAGAACCATAAATCAAACGGACGGACAGAATTATGGTCCAGACGGACGGGCAGAATCACAATCCATACGGACAGGCGGAATCAGAATCCATATTAGACAGACAAAATCAGAATCCAATCAGACAGACAGAATCATAATAGGGCACAGGAACGTGGTCGCCACTCCTGCCTCTGGCGCCACAACATATCATATTTCAGAAGATTTCATATCTTCGAACATCTCCGTCACATAACACATCATATCATAAACACGGTAACCCCGGGGACAGATCACACGCCGGGAAACCGGACACATCATACTTCGTAACATATACACGGTAACCGGGAACGACATATACCACAGTACCCCAGAACCGGACACATCATACTTCGGAATTCATACATGGGACCCGGCCCCCGACAAGGGACTCGGCGGCCCATCCGCACGATATAAACCAGCTCGGGATCCGGTGAAAGGAAGCATTGAGTCATCCACGAACAGATTAATGAGAATCCACATACATACAGATTGTTATACCGACTCAATCAAACTGAAGTAGGCCAAATGGCGAGTCAAATCAGGGTATTCAGATAGCGTTCATAATATGCGCCTATATCCTGCTTGGGAAGGCACGACGGATTATTACCAGAATCAGATTTTCAGATGTCAAAGCCATTTTGTAAAATTTATATAAAAAGTAGTCATATCATGATCAGAATAATAGTCCAGATGTTGTCTGAGAAAGTCGGACAGAAACAATGTAGTTAAAGTTATACAGAAAGTATCGGGCCTTGAGGGCCCACCTCGGGCCAACCCGAGGAGACGTACGTAAATTACAGATAGTAGACCTTATGAGGTCGTCCATAATCATTCGGAAGTATTCCGACTCCATTGAGGAAGGTTGCATACTTAAAGCTCACTTCGAAGACAAGTTATACGGAAAATGATTCAATCTCACTGAAGGAATTGGGGCGGATTTCCATCTCGAATTCCGAGGAACGGAGTCGTATCTAAGGCTCGCGGCCGAGCTTATTATGTTCAAAACATGCCTAAGAATGAAGGGGTAAGCTTTACATACCTCGATTGCGCCTTATGCTCGCTTAGCTTCACTTCCAATTTCGTCCAAAATTTACAAATGGTCATGTTTACCAATTGTCAAATTCAAGCCTTTAAGAATCCAAATTTTATTACTTGCCTACCGAAATTTCGGCAGCATTTCCCCTATACATATAGCCTCCCCGAGATTCAACTCGGCTCAACACAACCAACAACAACCCAACAACAACATCAACAACATCAACAATTTTCATAATTCACAATATACGCAATTAGTCTACTTTACGACATAATGCAATAATCCTCATTTCGACTTCACACTTCCAAATCAATACCAACATATACCGTAAAGCAGCCCGCACATTATTTTCCAAATTTTCCCAACCAACCAATTCGCGATATAACTATTTAATAATTTCGCAAAGAGGTCAAAATTAACACTAACAACATCAATAACAACATCCTCCACATTCTACAAGTTAAATACATTTGTTTTCATCCAAAATTTTCTTCAAACCCCATTCTACAATTCAGCCATACCAACAAACGAATTTATCACGTTATTTCTTCGTTCTAATCCGTTAAAACTCTAAATAAACTTGTTAACAATAAAAAAAAAAAGCCTTATTCATACCTTAAGTGCACAGCCACCACGTCCACCCTCTTATTTTTAGTTGATTTTTAGCTCAAATCGAAGGCAACGCGACGTAGAACACTTTTCTCTTCATGGGCTTCGGGATTTGGGATTCGGGGCTCCGATTTTGGTCAAAAATTGATTTTTTTTCTCTAGGCTCTCCTCTCTCTTTTTCTCTAGAGTTTTCCAGGTTTCTTGATCTGAAAATGAGGGAGAGAAACTAATTTGTTTCTATTAAAAGCGTGGGTAATGGGCCTGACCCGAATTGGAATCGGGTTGGGCCCATTTCACTGCCCAGCTTGACCCTTTGACCTTAAAACGTCCATATCTCCTTGTACCGACGTCACCTGGGAGCCCACGACCTACCGTTGGAAAGCTATTTCAATTATCTACAACTTTTATTTCTGGGCGTTTTCCCAAATTCCAAACTTATAATGCCGTATTTTCCCCTCCAAGTCAGGTCATCCGAAAACGTTTTCTTAAAAATATTCGTTTAGAGGGCTTCCACTTTGATTTGGCCCCAGGGCCCTTCACGGGTTGTGTTTAACTTTACATATACGATTCACATAATTTTTCACATGTCCCAAAAAAATCTTGATGTGTGGGCCCCACCTCAGCTTACAAATAATTCGACGTTCGAAAATGCAGGATATAACATTCTCCCCCCCTTTAGAACATTCGTCCTCGAATGTTCGATTGACCTTAGGGGGTCTCGTGACACTTCGGGGAGGTTCCTTTCTTTCCTTCAAAATTCCTTTCAACGTTAAGATTGCCATCAACATCTTTCACCTTTTGTCACACTTCTCGGTTCCTTACAACATTATCATAATTTCACGTTACATCAAACAGGTTCATAACTAGAGCCAGACGCACAAAAACATATCGGACAGATCCATAATCAGAGACAGTTGTATTGCACTATGTCGGACAGATTCGTAGTCGGAGTCAGACGTATAGAATTATATCAGACAGATCCACGATCAGAGTTAGACGTACAGAGATGTACTAGACAGATTCGTAATCAGAATCAAACGTACAGAGGTGCATCAGACAGATTCGTATCCAGAGTCAATCATACAGAGGCATATCAGACAGAAGCGTAATCGGATCTAGAAGTACAGAGGCGTAATAGGCAGAACCTCATCAAAGTCAGAGGTGCAAAAGTATAACAGATAGATTTTTGATTAAAATCAGATCACTCCTATTAAGGCTCCAGTGATTTACGAAAATTTCCCTTTTGTCGACATTTCATTGTTCACCCTGACAATTATACCACGGATTATCTCGTCGAAATCTGTTCACTCATTCACAAACTTGTTCGTCAGATTGTCGTACCAGTCGGCTTACGTGTCGCTTATCGATTCTTTCGAAAGTTTTGCTTAATCACATCTCTTATCCTTCATCTTTCCTACTAGCCATGCTCATTTTCTTGTTCAGATATTGTCGCACTAGACTAAGTTGTAAGGTAATTGGGGTTTTTCTATTCTTTGACAACATTCGTGTCCTCACCTCCGCTTCGTTTCGCGTATTCGGTTTAGTAAAACCTTTCGTCTATCACAACATCAGTCGCCGGGACACGGCTCTTGATCCATATGATCACCAAATGAAAATCATACACATACCTATACATTTACTAATATCTTATTTGCGAACGTCTCCGACCGTTATTCAAATTCGCTCAATTTCCCGAGCGGTATTACGCTTCTTCCTTTCGTCCATTCAGTCTGCCTCGGTCTGCGCGACTCCTGTAAGGGCACTAGCCATTCCACACCTTCTCTTTTCCTTTAGGTTACCCCAAATTTCCATTTATATACCATACTTATAATTGTGAATTTTTTTTTTTGTATCCTTCCCAGGGGGTCACCCATCCCAGAATTGCTATGGCCTTAGCACGCTTAACCTCAAAACTTTCATGCGTTCTGATGCGTTAGGGCTAGTATGATGCGTCGACAGCCCCCGCACGACCTTTGTCACATAATTCAGGGCAGATCGGGGTCTTAATAAATTTTCGAAAAATTCTCAAAGTGGGTCCCACCCCGGGCTAAACCATACAATTACCATATCACCCTTCCGAATTTTCAATGTCTATCAGGTTAACAATTACCTTGCTCTTATTAATACCCAGAAGAAGAAAATCACGTAATATGATAAAGTATAGACCCATTCATACACATATCCCTCAAGAAAAGATCACTAACATACCTGGGTGTGCGCTTGAAGACGCTCCTGGGTCCTGCCGGCCGGTCAAAGCAAATACGCGGTTCGAAGGACCGCTGTAACCAGAAGTTGCGCCTCGACCTCGGCCATGACTCGCTGGTGCTGGCGCTGGTGCTGGTGCTCCCCGCCCTGTGGGGCGTATGGCTGCCGAAGGAGAAGACGAGCCAGCAACTGACCCGGTAAGCTGGGCTAAACCACCTGGACCACCCTTATACGGACACTCTCTCATCGTATGGCCTTGTTGGCCACAAGAAAAGCAGGCACCAGTGGCACGATAACACTCACTAGGGTGACGCCTCCTCCAATAAGGGCACCGAGGTATGGATGGCCCCATCTGACTGAAACTCCTATTTACTTGCGAACTCGAAGCCATGGAGTTCTGTACCGAGAACTGTGGGGGCATACTGTATGCTGGCTGGGACGAATACCTGTTACCCTGCCGCTGAGAAAACTCACTCTGAAATCCCCCTGAGTACCCGGCCGATCTGGCTCTCTTAGGCCGGCTCCCGTCATGGCCCCTATCAGGCCGACGTTCCCTACGCCGGTCCTCCGTGCCCTGGGCGTGCGCCTGCACCCGGGCAATATGCATCCCTGGCTGAGAAGCCACCGCCAGGCAACCATCGATCAAATAAGGGTCTAGCCCCATCACATACCGGTGCACCCTATCGGCCATCTCGGCTACTATAGCGGGTGCATACCTAGCCAACGAGTCGAACTCTAGGCTATACTCTCGAACACTCCTACCGTTCTGTTTCAAATGCAAGAATCGATCAACTCTGGCTCTCCGTAGCTCTGGAGGTAGAAAATGATCAAGAAAGGCCTTAGTAAACTCGGCCCATACTGCTGGGGCAGCATCGTCACCCCTGGATAGCTGCCAGGACTCATACCTGTTCGCCGCTACCTCATATAACCGATACGAGGCCAATTCAACGGACTCAGTCGGCGACGCCTTAATCAACCGTATCGTGCTCTCCATCTTTCTAATAAACTCCTGGGGGTCCTCTTCGGGTTTTGTCCCGGAGAATTCTGGAGGATTACATGTCAAGAACTCACGAGCCTTGGAGCTTTCGTATCTGTCCGCACGACCACCCCCAAACCCATGCCTGCGAACCTGCTCTGTCATCAGTGTGGTCAATAACTGAACCGCATCTCGCATGGCCCTGTCCTCCGCCCCTGACTGGGGGGCTGGAGGTACAGGTACTGGTGCTGCTGGAGCTGGCGGTGGAGCCACCCCCTGTGCTGCAGCTGTGACTGCTCCAAATCCCTCCGGTACTGGTGGCGTAAAAGAACTAGCCGTCGAAGGCACAACATTTGGCTCAATCTGGGCACGAGCCCTAGTAGTCACCTGAGCACAGTTGGCCTCACCTGCCGCTGTGGACTTGCCCTTCTGGGCGGCTGTTGCCTTCTTCGGAGGCATCGCTGAAAACATAACAAATCGTCAGGAGGGGATCATCCTACTAATACAGTTCTATCGCACGATCTAAGATCCAAAGAAGGGTAACATCCTAGATGTCCTGTAGCCTCCTGTTTATAGATGTGGTGCACAACACACCGATAAACAAGATTTTACTAGACACGGCCTGTAGACATTCTGAGGACTAACCGCTCTGATACCACTTCTGTCACGACCCAACCCCGTGGGCCGTGACTAGTACCCGATCTGGGCACCCAAACACATATATCCAATGCTATCTCAACTGTTATCAAACGCATTCAAGTATAAAGCAGAAGCCGTCAAGGCTATATTTCAAATTTAGATTATTTCCAGAAAATTTTTGGCAGAGTTTCCTTTGTTTTACAGACTATCCAAAATAACCCTGCGCACAGAAAATACCAACAAAGGCCACACCGGCCAACAAAGCAACATATAAACATATGCGGACCGGCCGCCGCGGCGAATGGGGTCGCCCCAAACACAACATATACACACATCCGTACAGAAAGACCCTAACCCACAAACATATCTACAGGCCTCTAACAGACTTACAGAGTCATATGACGGGACAGGGCCCCGCCGTACCCGGAGTTGCCATACATACAGAATATACAGAAGACAGAAGGTATATACCAAAAGTACACGCTCCGGACCAAAGGAGCTCTTCAAAATAGCAGTATCTGAGCCCTAGACTGGCGGCGTATCTTCAGGTGCGTCTGTACCTGCGGGCATGTAGCGCAGCCCCCGAAGAACCGGGGGTCAGTACGAAAAATGTACCGAGTATGTAAAGCAGAAACATAACAAACATAATCATAGCATGAACCGGAAGCACAGAAGTATAACGGACAGAACCATAAATCAAACGGACGGACAGAATTATGGTCCAGACGGACGGGCAGAATCACAATCCATACGGACAGGCGGAATCAGAATCCATATCAGACAGACAAAATCAGAATCCAATCAGACAGACAGAATCATAATAGGGCACAGGAACGTGGTCGCCACTTCTGCCTCTGGCGCCACAACATATCATATTTCAGAAGATTTCATATCTTCGAACATCTCCGTCACATAACACATCATATCATAACCACGGTAACCCCGGGGACAGATCACACGCCGGGAAACCGGACACATCATACTTCGTAACATATACACGGTAACCGGGAACGACATATACCACAGTACCCCGGAACCGGACACATCATACTTCGGAATTCATACATGGGACCCGGCCCCCGACAAGGGACTCGGCGGCCCATCCGCACGATATAAACCAGCCCGGGATCCGGTGAAAGGAAGCATTGAGACATCCACGAACAGATTAATGAGAATCCACATACATACAGATCGTTATACCGACTCAATCAAACTGAAGTAGGCCAAATGGCGAGTCAAATCAGGGTATTCGGATAGCGTTCATAATATGCGCCTATATCCTGCTTGGGAAGGCACGACGGATTATTACCAGAATCAGATTTTCAGATGTCAAAGCCATTTTGTAAAATTTATATAAAAAGTAGTCATATCATGATCAGAATAATAGTCCAGATGTTGTCTGAGAAAGTCGGACAGAAACAATGTAGTTAAAGTTATACAGAAAGTATCGGGCCTTGAGGGCCCACCTCGGGCCAACCCGAGGAGACGTGCGTAAATTACAGATAGTAGACCTTATGAGGTCGTCCATAATCATTTCGAAGTATTCCGACTCCGTTTAGGAAGGTTGCATACTTAAAGCTCACTTTGAAGACAAGTTATAAGGAAAATGATTCAATCTCACTGAAGGAATTGGGGCGGATTTCCATCTTGAATTCCGAGGAACGGAGTCGTATCTAAGGCTCGCGGCCGAGCCTATTATGTTCAAAACATGCCTAAGAATGAAGGGGTAAGCTTTACATACCTCGATTGCGCCTTATGGTCGCTTAGCTTCACTTCCAATTTCGTCCAAAATCTACAAATGGTCATGGTTACCAATTGTCAAATTCAAGCCTTTAAGAATCCAAATTTTATTACTTGCCTACCGAAATTTCGGCAGCATTTCCCCTATACATATAGCCTCCCCGAGATTCAACTCGGATCAACACAACCAACAACAACCCAACAACAACATCAACAATTTTCATAATTCACAATATACGCAATTAGTCTACTTTACGACATAATGCAATAATCCTCATTTCGACTTCACACTTCCAAATCAATACCAACATATGCCGTAAAACAGCCCGCACATTATTTTCCAAAGTTTCCCAACTAACCAATTCGCGATATAACTATTTAATAATTTCGCAAAGAGGTCAAAATTAACACTAACAACATCAATAAAAACATCCTCCACATTCTACAAATTAAATACATTTGTTTTCATCCAAAATTTTCTTCAAACCCCATTCTACAATTCAACCATACCAACAAACGAATTTATCACGTTATTTCTTCGTTCTAATCCGTTAAAACTCTAAATAAACTTGTTACCAATAAAAAAAAGCCTTATTCATACCTTAAGTGCACAACCACCACGTACACCCTCTTATTTTTAGTTGATTTTTAGCTCAAATCGAAGGCAACGCGACGTAGAACACTTTTCTCTTCATGGGCTTCGGGATTCGGAGCTCCGATTTTGGTCAAAAATTGATTTTTTTTCTCTAGGCTCTCGTCTCTCTTTTTCTCTCGAGTTTTCCAGGTTTCTTGATCTGAAAATGAGGGAGAGAAACTGATTTGTTTCTATTAAAAGCGTGGGTAATGGGCCTGACCCGAATTGGAATCGGGTTGGGCCCATTTCACTGCCCAGCTTGACCTTTTGACCTTAAAACGTCCATATCTCCTTGTACCGACGTCGCCTGGGAGCTCACGACCTACCGTTGGAAAGCTATTTCAATTATCTACAACTTTTATTTCTGGGCGTTTTCCCAAATTCCAAACCTATAATGCCGTTTTTGCCCCTCCAAGTCAGGTCATCCGAAAACGTTTTCTTAAAAATATTTGTTTGGAGGGCTTCCACTTTGATTTGGCCCCAGGGCCCTTCACGGGTTGTGTTTAACTTTACATATACGATTCATATAATTTTTCACATGTCCCAAAAAAATCTTGATGTGTGGGCCCCACCTCAGCTTACAAATAATTCGACGTTCGAAAATGCAGGATATAACATTATATTATGAACATTTATGAGTATCCTGCCTCACCTCGAAGGAAATAGTGCATAAGGTGAGTGTTAACAATAATGACATCATTAGTGTTGTATCATGAACCATCGGATCTCTATACTCTAGCTCATCATCATTATTATCATGCTCGAATATAGTTTAGTATATTTAAGGACTCATAAGTTCCATCTTATAGGAGGATCATGGAAAGCTTGAAAGATTCATGCCTTTGAAGGAAGGGATAAGCCTTACATACCTTTGACGTTTAACTAAGCTAGCGCTTGCTTGTTCTCTTTCGATGTCACGTTTCTACCTTCAAGAGAGAATTCGCATTATCGTTAGTTAATCGACTATATGAACGCATTACTAATTCTAGGGAAATTTTGGTAGCGCTTCCTTTATTTATACCACTTTTCCCATATTCTGTATCAGCTCCCAAATGCTCACAATAACATCCACAATACTACAATCAACAATCATCATTTATATACATTGGCCACAATCCACCATTTTTCTTCTACTTCTCCACATTTATGGTTATAGCTTACTATCGCATTTTCCTCGGGTATAACATTTATTTCATGTTCTAAATGTCATTCATAACATTTTTATAATCACAACTTATCAATGATCATGGCTCAATTCAACCCTTTACTCAACAATGCTACTATTCACACTTTCATGACCCATTTCTTACATCCTTCTATAATTCAAGTGTTTCAACTCCCCCGTACCCTAAATAACATGTAAATACCACAAAACTTACCTTAGATGTTGTAGGAACAAGCCCCGAATGGTATTGTTCTTCTTGCACCCAAAACCCTATTTCATTTCTCTTGAAATTCCTTGACTTGGATGAACTTTGATGAGTTTCGTACACTGGATTCACTTGGGTTCTTGATATTGATCCTTGATTTCCTTTGTTTTCTTGTAGATGAAGAGTGGTGAGTATTCTAGATGTTTCTAGAGAGAAGTATCGTGGAAATGAAATGAATTAATGAGCTTGGGTCTCCTTTTTAATAACTTAAAATCTGATCTGGAATGAACAGTAGTTGAAGTGTACAGTGGTCGTAAACCCAGTTTACGGTCCGTATTCTATTTTACGAGTCATATTTCATGGTCGTATTCAAGCATAACAGAACCAGAAAGGTATGCTGGAGTCATGGTGATTTACGATCGCAGTTTACGGGCCGTATTTCAATTTACGGTCCGTATTCCAAGTCGTAATTAACCATTTGAACATTTGGAAGAAAGTTAAAGTTTTGTAAGTTGGAATACGACATGGTATTTTACGGGCCGTATACCACTTTACGGTCCGTATTTAATTTTACGACCAACTGGGCCAAAATGCAAATCTGTAACTTTTCACATTTTCAAAACCTATGATTAGTCATTGTGGGGCATAACCTATCTCTTATTGCAATTACCTTTGAAATCTTACTCAGGGTCATCAAACATCGTTCCCTTCCTATTAAAACATCCTATACCCGTATTCTTCGTTAGTCTATTCGTCGTACGTTCACGGGGAAATTTCTAAGGTGTAACATTCTTCCCCCCTTTTGGAACATTCGACCTCGAATGTTAAACACTCGGGATTCTGCCAAATATTTCCCTGTAATACGGCACTACCAACCTGTCACAACAACCCATAATACTATTGCCTCACAGGGCTACAACACAATATCAATATATCTATGGTCACGCACGACCAAAAACATGAAAATAGGGCATACATACCTACAATTTTGGGGCTTCATCTTGAACTTCTTCTGGGTGTTTGAATAAATGCGGGTACTTGGACTTCATACTCCCTTCTGCTTCCAAGTCAATTCTTCTCGGTTATCATTTCGCCACAAGACCTTGACTGAGGCTACTTCCTTATTTCGAAGTCTTCGCACTTGCCTGTCTAGAATAGCAATAGGCACTTCTTCATAAGTTAACTATTCTGTCACTTGTACATCACCAACACACTTACGGAGCATCGAAACGTGGAAGACTGGATGAATTGATTCAAGCTCCGAAGGCAAGTCCAATTCGTAGGCTACATGACCCATCTTGCGGATAATTTTATAGGGTCCAATGTATCTACGGCTTAGCTTCCCTCTCTTGCCAAATCTCATCACCCCTTTCATTGGTGATATTTCAAAAACACCCAATCACCAACTTGAAATTCCAAGTCTCGTCGGCGATTATCTACATAAGACTTTTGGCGACTTTGGGCTGTCAACAATCGATCTCGGATCACCTTAAATTTTTCCACCGCTTGCTGAATCAATTCGGGGCCTACTAACTGTGCTTCTCCTATCTCAAACCATCCGATTGGGGATCTACATTTCCTTCTATATAAAGCTTCATAAGGAGGCATTTGAATACTAGAATGATAGCTATTGTTGTATGCGAATTCGATTAGCGGGAAATGGTCATCCCAACTACCACCAAAATCCAGCACAGATGCTCTAAGCATATCTTCCAAGGTCTGAATAGTATGCTCGGCTAGTCCATCGGTCTGCGGATGAAATGCCGTGCTAAGCTTAACTTGAGTGCCTAGACCTTCTTGAAAGGACTTCCAAAACTTGCCTGTAAATTGTGCTCCTCTGTCGGTGATGATAAATAATGGAACACCATGAAGTCGCAGAATCTCCTTGAGATACAGCCTCGCATAATCTTCTGCCGAGTATGTAGTTCTGACTGGAAGAAAATGAGCTGCTTTTGTCAATTTGTCCACAATCACCCATATAGAATCATACCTTCCTCGAGAACGAGGTAACCCCACAATAAAATTCATATTGATCACTTCCCATTTCTAAGTAGGTATTTCTATTGCTTGCAATAAGCCTCCTAGCTTTTGGTGCTCGACTTTTACTTGTTGGCATTTCGGGCATTGTGCCACAAAATTTGCTATGTCTCTCTTCATGCCATCCCACCAATACATCATCTTAAAATCGCGATACATCTTGGTTGCACCTGGGCGAATGGAATACCAGGAGCAATGTGCTTCTTTTAGAATTCGTCGGCGCAATTCCGCGACATTCGGCACACCTAGCCTGCCTCGGTATCTGAGAATTCCATCCATAGAAACTTCAAATGAAGACTTCTCTTTTCCATGAGATGTGTCTCTGTAATGACACAATTGAGGATCTTCATATTGCCGTTCTTTCACTTCTATATCCAAGGGCGAAATTGTGGGATCATTGATACTAATCCTGGCATTACCCGAATCATTTACACGTACTCCCAGGTTAGCTAATTGGTGGAGCTCCTGAACCATCTCTTTCTTTTCCGAAGGGACTTCACTTAAACTGCCCATTGATCGGCGGCTAAGCGCATCGGCTACTACATTCGCTTTTCCGGGGTGGTATAATATGTTCACATCATAATCTTTTAACAATTCTAACCACCGCCTCTGTCGCAAATTTAGCTCATTCTGCTTGAAAATATATTGGAGACTCTTGTGATCTGTATAGATATCAACATGGACACCATACAGGTAATGTCTCCACAATTTCAATGTATGAATAACTGCAGCTAATTCTAGGTCATGGGTTGGATAGTTCTATTCATGTTTCCGCAGCTGCCTCGAAGCATATGCAATGACTATACCGTGTTGCATCAATACGCATCCTAATCCGATACCGGAAGCGTCACAATATACCACATAGCCATCTGACCCTTCTGGAAGTATTAAGACCAGAGTTGAGGTCAATCTGTCTTTCAACTCTTGGAAGCTGCGTTCACAAGCATCATTCCACTGAAATTTAGCTGACTTCTGGGTTAGCTTCGTCAATGGGGCCGAAATAGATGAGAAGCCCTCTACGAATCTTCTATAATAACCCGCCAAACCCAGAAAACTACGGACTTCTGTAGGCGTCGTAGGCCTTGGCCAAGTATTCACAGCTTCAATTTTCTGAGTGTCAACTTGAATGCAATCATCTGAAATAACATGGCCCAGAAATGTCACAGAATTTGGCCAGAACTCGCACTTTGAAAATTTTGCATACAATTCTCGGGCTCGAAGAATGCCAAGAACAATTCGCAAATGATCTGCATGTTCTGATTCCGTGCGAGAATACACCAGAACATCATCAATAAATACTATCACAAATAAATCCAAGAGAGGCCTGAATACATTGTTCATCAAATTCATAAACACGGCCGGAGCATTAGTCAACCCAAACGACATCACTAGAAATTCCTAGTGGCCATATCTCGTTCTGAAGGCCGTTTTGGGGATATCCGCTTCTCTAACTCTTACTTGATGATAACCTGACCTCAAATCTATTTTAAAAAACCACTTGGCACCTTGCAATTGGTCGAATAAGTCATCAATCCTTGGAAGAGGATATCTTTTTTTTATCGTCACCTTGTTTAACTGCCTGTAATCAATACATATTCGTAGGGAACTGTCTTTCTTTCTCACGAACAAGATCGGTGCTCCCCACGGTGATGAACTGGGCCTAATGAACCCTTTCTCGAGCAAATCCTTCAACTGCGCCTTTAGCTCTTTTAATTCCGCCGAAGCCATTCGATAAGGAGGAATAGAAATAGGCTTGGTATCCGGCAACACATCAATGGCGAAGTCAATCTCTCTTTCCGAGGGAAGACCTGGAAGCTCGTCCGGAAATAGATCCGGGAATTCATTCACCACCGGAACTGATTGGAAAGTTGGCGACTTTGCCTCGGTGTCATGAACCCAAACTAGATGATAAATATAGCCCTTGGCTATCATATTTCTTGCCTTAAGGTAGGAAATAAACCTACCTTTTGGAGATGTTGCATTGCCCTTCCATTCAAGCACGGGCTCTCCCGGAAATTGGAATCGAACCACTTTTATTCGGCAATCGACATTAGTATAACACGATGCCAGCCAATCCATGCCCATAATTGCATCGAAATCTAACATTTCTAGCTCAATCAAATTAGCCTTGGTCTGGCGATCACATATCACAATTACACAATTTTTATACACTTGTCTTGCTATCACGGGATCACCAACCGGAGTGAATACCTCAAAAGGCTTGATTGGCTCAGGTTTCACCCCAATACAACCAGCAACGTATGGAGTAATATAAGAAAATGTAGAACCCGAATCTATCAATGCATACACATCACGGGAGAATATAGACAATATACGTGTAACCACATTCGGAGAGGACTCGAGATCCTGTCATCCAGCTAAATCATAAACACGGGGCTGAGTGGCACCCGAAATAGATGCTGCCTCTCTGCCTCTACCTCGACCTACTGACATTTGAGAAGTCTGCCCTACCGGGCATACTGATGAAGAACCGCTTGCTGAGCCTGTGGGCTGAGCCCCATCTCTACCATTCCGCGAGGGACAATCTCGCATCAAATGCCCAGTCTGTCCACAAACATAACAAGCATCTGTGTCCTGGCGACATGGCCTGAGTGTAGTTTCCGGCACCGGATACATCGTGGTACTGGTGGTCTCCTCTGACTGTAATCACCCCTAAATTGAGAATCCGAAGTGTTACACCCCGTAATTTGGTACGTTGAGATTCGTTAGGCATTAGCTATTCGATCACGGACATCGGAGTTAATATCGAGAATAATCAAGATCATAGGTGCTCGTGCTATGATTATAAGAATCCGAGTTCATGTAATAGGTTATAGGAGGATTGCAAAACTAGTGAATTAAGGAGATTAAGCTTCCGAGGCTTTGAAAGAAAGTTGGGCAAGGTTTGGTACTGAAATTTTGGTATAACTGGAAGAAGGAAAATGTTTTGGCCTATTAAGAGTTTCGAAGTAAAACAGAAGTCTAAAGTGAAGTTCGGGAAGTCTAGTTTCCAACGCAACAAACCGCTCCTCAATCGGACATCAGGGTAAGGAGATATGGACGTTACAAGTAGGTCTGGCAGACCAGGAAAATGGTCTGCGCGAACGCGCAGAAGGCCAAGGGCCAATACAGCGCGAACGCGCTGAACAAAATTTGAGGCTCAGAGTCGGGATGGAGGTTATATTATAAGAATGTAATAATAACATATATATGACATCTGGAGACCATATGGGGTGAATTGGTTCATATGGCACTTGACGAAAAGCCCTCGTTGCGGCAAGCTAAGCGGGGCCCACATACCAGAGTTTTATAAAGGATATATGAAGAGACATACGAGTAGTACATGGAAATTTGAGCAAGTCCTAAGAAGGACCCTTAAGCCAACTATGGGCATAAGCCCTCCAAAAGGACGATTTAAGGAAACATTTTCGGATGATCTGACTTGGAAGGGTCAAAACTATATTACAAGTTTGGAATTTGGAAAAACACAAAGAATTAAAGTTGTAGATAATTGCATTAGATTTCCAACCATAGGTCGTGGGCCCTCACACAATAGCGGGATAAAGAGTTATGATCTTTTTACTGAACGAAGGTACAGTCAGAAAAAATAAGCTAGCGCGAACGCGCTGATGGAAAAGTAAGTCGGTCCAGGCAGAACCTGGACCGTTCTATAAAAGGGGGAGCCCCCATATTTTCGTCCAAAACCCACCCAAACCTCCCCAAATACTCCAGAAACTTCCCCAACTTTCCACCACCAACCTTTTAGTCCAAAACCAGGTATAATTTCCAAATTCCGATCCAGACGGCGTATAGTTGTAACTACAAAATTGTGTATTAATGCACTGTGGCTTAATCTCAAGGTGGAGGAGTGAAGATATAGCATTCTTATCAAGAGAAAGGTATAAATCTCTTGCTATTAACATTAAACTTAGTTTATTTACGAAGAAGGAGCTGTAAAATTGTTATAAAATGATTCTGTGATGGAAATATGGGACAAACACCATATGGGGTGTTTATGAAGTATTTTGGAGTTTGAAATATTATGGTTAATGTTGGTATTGTTGTTGGTTGTTGAATTGAGAATTCGGGCTGGGCATATAAACAGGGGAGATGCTGCCCGATTTTCGACAAAATATAGAATAGTCCAATCTGAAACTTGGTACAAGTGTGCGATCAAGAGGCTAACGTTAGTGTGAATCCTCTTAAATGTAGATTTATGAGCTCGGACACATAAGCGTAGCTAATAAGAGGTGGAACATGTATGTTAAGGCTCGTCCCTTTCTTTCAAAGGCATGATTCCTATGTTATGATTTCATAAATGTTTCCATATCTTCCTTGTTTTCAAAAGTTAAAAGTCTATGATTCCAAGGCATGATTCCTTTCTTGATAACCCGTAAATGTTTTCCAAATGTCTGTATCTTTCCAAACCAAAGGTTTATGATTTTGTAAGCTCTTATGATGACAAGGATGGACATGTTTTTATCATCATGGCAATGATGCCAAGGATGAGAATATTTTTCTATGGTAATTATTATGAGAACGATTTCATGCTTAAAGGTTCCAAGTTTACGATTTCAATGACGTTATAAGAATGTTGAGCTATTTCTTGACCACTCAATTTTATTCATGAATGATAACTATTTTTAAAGATTCCAAAGTATATGAATTGATGCTTTATGAGATTTACGATTTTACTCTATGTTCTCTTAATGCTATTCTTCGTTGATAGCCTCACCTTTTAATAATTTTTCCTTCAAGGTGAGACAAAGCGATGATGATTATTCCATAATATAATCGGAGGTTACCGACCTTACGTCACTCCAATAGATACATGACTTTCTTTGGGCTCTCATGTATGCTGCTTATATGATATATGTACATGATATATGTATATGTATATGGGGATATGGGGAAAAAGGGACACATGTTGCGCTATAGACGCATTGCCACCTGGTCAGTTAGCGTAATATGATATCATCCTGGACGCGGGATGCCCGGACGCGGGATGCCCGGACGCGGGACACATGTGGCTAAATGGATCGGCTGCCGACACCTCGGCATATTTTCTGTATATATGAACAAGAAATGTTTTTCAAAGAAAGCTAAGCATGCATGGCATCCGCCCTAACAGGCACTCATATGTACAGGTTTCTATCTTATCTCACGATATACTCTATATTTCCATTCTGTTATTGTCCATACTTGTATCCCTTATTATATTATCGTTCATGTCTTACATACTCGGTACATTACTCGTACTGACGTCCCTTCTTGCGGACGCTATGTTCATGCCCGCAGGATCAGGTAGCCAGTTGGACGATTCACAGCGGTAGGACCTCTGCTTAGCTGCAGTCAGTACGCTCCATTGTTCTGGAGCTACACCCCTGTGGTATGCTATTTCGTTATGTACATATCTATGGGTACGACAGGGCCTTGTCCTGTCATTTCTACAGTTTGTATTCCATAGAGGTCTGTAGAAAGTGATATGTAGTCGTGTTGTTATGCAGCCTCGTTTGCACTTATTTTGTTGTACAGTATATATGAAGTGGCCAATCGGCTTGCGCTGTTACTCTGAGTATTTGTATTTATATGTATGTGTTGGCCATGGATTCCCGATACGGTGCCTCTTATGTTGATTGTTCGGGAGACAGTCCAGTTCAGTTACAGATTGTGTATGGGCCCAGGATAGTCAGTGAGAGGTAAATACAGGCATAAGAGTACTTGTGTTATAGCCCGTACTTCGTACGTTCGGACATTTCGAGATAGTTGTGGAATGTTGGGAAGTAAGACTATTTTCCAAATGATTTTAATGTGTAAGTGGGTTATGAATATTGTTTACGAGTATTATTAGTATGGAAATGTTGAGAAAGACTAAGGGCGAAAAGGAAAATTCGCAAAATGGTTCATGGTAATATTGTAAAAGGCTAGGGGCAAAATGGTCATTTCATTAAGTATTCAAGAAGTTCCATGAAAAGGGCCATGTGGCCGGAAAAAAAAGGAAGAGATGACAAAATAAGTCATCTTTGTGGAATTTTAAAGAAACTTCAAGACAAGGGGCATGTAGTCTTTTATGATTGGAGGAAGCTAAATATATATATGACTTATTAGTCATAATTCTCATGAAAACTCTAGAGAATTTGGAGAGAAAGAAAGAAAGAAAGAAAGAAAGGAAAAAAGAAGAAGAAGGAGAATTCGGCCAAACAAGGCCAAGAGGGAGTGAAGGAGGAAAATATTTTTCTTCAAGTATTCCTAACAATTGCAGGGTCCTTTATGACATGGAAGAGTTGGTGGAGCAAGTAGAACACATATTCTTGCAAAGTTATAATTTTAGCCAAGTGAAGAATCAAAGGAGAAAGGTAAGGTTTCATCTTCTTTTGTGTGTTTTGGATGGTTTATATATGTTGTTGAATAGAAAAATGGATGGAAAACATGAAAACATGTAAATGGTAAGGTGACCGTGTGGTGTGTGACTATGGCCGAATGTATGTGTTGTGTTGGATTGATTTTATGTAGTATGTTGTTTGTTGTTATAATGTATGAAAAAGATGAGAATTCATAGAAATATGCATGAAGTGTATATAGCATGTTGGTTGTTGTTGGAATGTTAACAAATTGAATGAAAATTTATGGAAATATGCATGTAGTGGGTGATGGCCGAATGGAAGTGATGATGGTAGAATGTGATGAATTAGTTTTATTTAGTGTTTTTATTGTTATAGATGATTATGTGTGTTGAGGAATGTATAGAGAGAGATGGAAATGCATGACAATGTGTATGAAGTTGTGATAACCGAATAGTAGGCATTTTGGTACGTTAATGTAAATTGATGTCATTTGACATTCTAGTAGTCGTCGTTACGGATTATGCGATGAAGAATGAAGGTTGTTGTCGAAGTTAGCATACATGAATGATGATGATATGCATGGTTGTTGTTGAATTGGAAGGTTTCGGGTAAAGTAATGTGTTGATTAAGTCGTTGAAAGATTATGTGAATCTAATTGAATTGAATCGGATTGAAATGAATATTGAAATGTTGCTAGAAAAATTGTTGGTATCGTTGTTGGTTTGGCCGAGTTCTATTCTCGGATTGTTATTGCTAAATTCGGCCGAGTTAGAATCTCGGGGGTGGTGTATTTACAGGGGAGATGCTGCCAAAATTCCGGCAGAATATAAATGAATGTGCTTGAAAGGTTAAGGCAAGTATATGACAAAAGATCTAATGAATGTGTGAACTCCTTTGAATGTAGATTAACAAGTTGGACGAATAAGCGTAGCTAGTAAGGCGCGACGCAGGTATGTAAGGCTAAGCCCTTTCTTTCTATGGCATGAATCCTATGATGTAGTCTTATAAATGTTCCCCATAACGTCCTTGTTTTCAAAAGCGAGAAGTTATGAATTCAAAACATGATTTCCTTTCCAAAAGTTATAAATGTTTTCCAAAATATACATTTTTCTCCAAAAATCCAAGTTTTATGATTTTGAAAGTTTTTATAACTAAAACAACGACTACGGAGTTATGATGACAATAATGAAGCCAGACATGAGAAAGTGTCTATGACGAATATGCCAAGGATATGTTCTTACCATGAATACGACGATATGAAATGTTAAGCTACTTTTGGATAATAACTATTTTGAAGGTTTTAAAGTATATGAAGTAATATACTATGATCCTGTTTTATGTTTTCCCGAGATAATGTTCTTCATTGATAGTCTCGCCTTATAATTGTTCCTTCAAGGCGTGACATGACGACCATGATGATTCCATAATACAATCGGAGGTTACCGACCTTACGTCACTCTGATAGAAACATGACTTTCCTTGGGCTCTCATGCATTCTATATATGTATATGGGAGGGGGGAAGGATACATGTATA
Source organism: Lycium barbarum (assembly GCF_019175385.1). Lineage (NCBI taxonomy): Eukaryota > Viridiplantae > Streptophyta > Magnoliopsida > Solanales > Solanaceae > Lycium > Lycium barbarum. The sequence goes on along the minus strand of NC_083347.1, from coordinate 70,088,577 downwards.
TGGGGATATGGGAAAGGGACACATGTTTCATCGCCACCTAGTCAGCTGGCATTATCATCCCGGACGCGGGATGCCCCGACGCGGGATATATGGGCGAGCCGGCATATTTCGGCGTAATGTGGGCGAGCCGACTTGTTCGGTGCTATGATATGATATGACCCGATAAGCATGCATGGTTTCCGCCCTAAGTGGCATTCATTTGTACAGGTATCTCAATCAGCCTATGATACGCTATATGACTCCCTATGATATGATATGATATGACATGATATGATGTGATACGACAGGACACGATATGATATGACATGACATGATATGATATGATACGACATGATATGCTATGATATGACATGATATGATACGATATGACATGATATGACATGATATGATATGACACGATATGATATGACATGATATGTTCCATACGAGATGTCATATGATTCCTTTGTGATTATCTCCACTGGTGCCTCTCCTGGTATTGTCGTTCATGCCTTACATACTCAGTACATTGCTCATACTGACCCCTCTTCTTCGGGGGCTGCGTTTCATGCCGCGCAGGTACACCCAGATGAGCTGAAGCCATTATAGAAGATGTTCCAGCGAAGTTGGCGAGCTCCACTTGGCCCTGGAGTGTAGCCGAATCAGCGTGCTATACAATGATATTTTGTTCTATGTTAGAGACTTTGCAGACAGGGTCGTGGGTATAGAGTGTCAGCTTTGTAGACGGCTTCGCCCGTCGATATGTTATTATGTTTCACGTCACGGGTCCTATATGATGATAGACTTTCTTATAAAAAGAAAAAAAAATATTGAGAGCTTATTATGTATTTTATTCTGAATTGATTCCAGAGTTTATATATGTAATAAGAGTCAGCGGGTTCGCTCGGCTCCAAGTATGGGGTCGGGTGCCCATCACAGCCTAGTAAGGTCGGGGTGTGACAACTTGACCAGCAACGGTCGGGTACTTGTCGCGGCTCATCGGTTTGGGTCGTGATAAAAGTGGTATCAGAGCAGTTCGTCCTAGGGATTGTCTACAGACCCTGTCCGGTAGACCCCTGTTTATGGGTGTGAAGCCGGCCACACTTATAAACACGAGGCTGCAGGGCATTTAGGAATCATTGACCTTCTTTCTGTCTTAGATCGTGTGATAGAGCCAAGTCATAGGAAATAAGATTCCTTATACTAACCTTTGATCTCAGCAGGAGCACAGTATCGACGGGAGAAAGTGAGTGACGATATGGGAAGTCACAGAGGTAAGTTTTGATATTTTTTTTCTTTTACCTGAAATTGGGAGCCCTGATGGCTGGGATATGTCGTATATATATATGCCCTGTGAGGCATTGCTGGTAATTGCTGCATGCAGGTTTTGGGTAGTAAGAATTGTAAAGGAGACTCTGCCAGAATTGTTCAAAATCAGGTCATTTAGTTAGGTAAACCTAACAGGAAGAAACGTGCAAAAGGAAATATCGTAAATAGACAATTAGTGGGATGTGTCGTTTTAGAGGAGTTATGGACTTGGCATGTCATGAAGAATAATTGTGAGAAAAGCGATTAGCAGTCCGAAGGATTAAAATGGGTTACATTCGAGGTTTAGTAGGAGCAAGGTCTATTGGGGGATTCAAGGAAAGTCGACAAATGAGTTCTGCTGTGGATTATTATATAAGAGTGGCGAGCGGAAATCCAAAGAGGCTGATAACTGAGTATTTACAAGTAACGGTGACCAAGGTGTTTTCGCCACGAATGAGAATCTGGAAATCCAAGATGAAAGGTAGTCGTACATACTGATGGAAGGTGAATATTGAGGATTGAAAAGGCAAAAAAAAAAAAAATAGTGATTATATAGTTAGAAGAGTAAAACACCCCTTCTAATTCGGAGGGAGGTGTGTTACGAGAATGTTTTGGAATCTGTTACGACTTCAACTTGCTCCAGATTATGTGATGAAGGTCATGCGGAGAGGTGGATACGACTATACCAGCATTAACGCACCCGATTTCAGCAGAGTTTCAAGGTTAAGCGTGCTGGGGTGAGAGAAATTTAGGATGGGTGACCCCTTGGGAAGTATACTAAAAGTCCTATAAATTCAGATATAAGAGGCAAATGAGAAGCTAGAGCAGCCTAAGGGAGATTGGAGTATGCGGAGTGGGTGGAGACCTTAAGAGGTCGCGTAGGACGAGGCGGACTAGACCGGTGAAGAGAAAGAAGGCGCATTACAGCTTTAGAATTAGGGTGAGTTTGAATAGCGTTTGGAAATATTTTGTAAGCGAGATGGTAGTAATTATATATATCCGTACGCACATGATATTCCATACGTGGCAATATCGACGGGTATGTGTATTCCGGCAGCCAACGTTACGGTATATGGAAGGCATTAATCGAACCAGGTAATAAAGTCCAAGTGACAAAAGAACGTTACCAGGTAAGTTGATTTACCTTCATTACCAGATAGGTTTAGAGAGTTCTAATGCAATGACATCGGGAAAAGAAAGAAAGTGAATATATGGAAGGTAAGGAGATCAAAATGTCAAAAGGTAAGAAATATGAGTGAGTGGAGCCTCCAAGAGAGACGACGGGCAAAGCACGAGACTATTTGGGGGGGAAAATTTGAAGGTAGGCGTGTGAAAGGGATAAAGTGTGGTATTATGGAACAAAAGAGGAATGTGTGGGGTTCGAAAACAGAACTTGATAAGTTGCGCTAAGAGGATAGTGACCACGACGAGGAATGAGAAGTAAGAAAAGAATGGTCAGGCCTTGCGACGATGTTAAGAGATTTCCAGCCCTTGGAAGGTATGTTAAAGGATAAATGCATGTTTAAATTAACATGGTTGCCTCGAATATAGAGAAGCTTTCCTAAAAAGACGACTTAAGAATAAAACGGAGTTGCGCGTTTAAAGTAATATTTCACGGACTCCAGAGCCGATACTACAAATAACAAGAGAAGAAAGGTGCTCGAGGGGGAAGAAACCCAAGGAAGGCTAAGGATGAAAGTAGGAAAGGTATACTAAGGGGTTGATCGAAGGAAAAGGAGAGTATTTAGGAGTAAAGTAACTAGAAATCTTTAAATATGAGAGTAAGAAGGATACTTTAACGAGTTGGCGGAAGGAAACCGATCAATCACCGAGATAAGGACAAGGACGATGGGTCGATACAATTAATTACAAAATTAAAGATATAGGGCAAGAACTCCTGTAAACACCGAGAGGTTCGATTATAAAGGAAATAGAATGAAGTATAAAGAACGTGCATAGAAGAGAAGACCGCCCGGCCGTAGCATTAGAACGATAGATAAAGCTTGATGAACGAGAATGGGGAGAGTGTAAATTGTAAGAATTTCGTGTTAAGAGCAAGAAGTAGCAGGGCATTTGGAAAACTTGGATGCGCAGCTGCAATGCAAACGCGTAGTTAGGAAACATTATGAGTAAGTGAGCTAAATAGGAGAAAGTACTAGTAGTGGATGGAAAGATATGAGAATATTGACAAGAATGACGATATAGGCATAAATGAAAGAAGAACTTAGGGTAAGAAGTTTTCGATATGTTATGAGCAGAGTCGGGAAGAAAGGAAAGGAGTAAGGTATAATCGGGGACTTCATAGAATCTCGATATTTCCCCATTAACCTGTGAGTCCAGGACATCGTTAGTCATAAAAGATAGAGGTATGGAAAGACGAAAATGAAGGCATCATAATTGGATCTAACCCTTATAAGTGTTCTGATTGGATATAAGATTGAAGGTAGATAAGGCATACCATATGTTGACGGAACCCCGGCCTTAAGAAGATAGTGAAGGGCGGTAGATAATTATCGAAGACGATGGGTACTCGAAGACTATTGGCGTATAAGGACCTCCTTAATAAGGGGGAAGAATATATTATATTAGACTTAAAAGGAATCACGACATTTTCAAGCTCCAGAGGAGGAAATTGATTAGCTCGGGGCCAGAGTTCGAGGCGTATTGGCATATCGGGAAGGTAACGGAAAGACATAGAAATGAATTGACAATAAGTGTACCATGAGGCCGACATAGGAACAAAATATGGAAGACACCTTAAGAGGATGCTTCGTGCCGACATAAGCTACGATATTTCTAGACCATAGGTTAAATCCCCCGTATCGAGCAAAATTGCGCAGTACCTAAGTATGTAGCAACGTGTCCTAAAGGGTAATAAAGAGAACAAGAAAGGTCTACAAGCTAAGTTCACAAAGGATAATGGAAAGGATGACTAACCCAAAGGACACTTCGGATGACAACGATTATTATAATAAAAGGAACAATGATTGGTAGTTTGGAAAATTTTGAAGAAAAGAAAGAACGCTGCTCCTACGAATGAAAATAAAAGATCTCACCGCATATTAGAAAAACTTCATGGATCGCTAATTATACTGAACATGAAAGCATGTGCTATGGAATTATATGAACCGTCAACGTGAAGCTATGCCCAACTATAATTGTAAAAAGCCACATCAAAAAGTCAACAAGGAATAACGACTGACGAAGTGATCGCTGGTACAAAGAAATCAAAGCTAGATATATATATGTTGTAAGAGGGTCGTAATGGAGTAAGAATTTTTATAATCCTATGCTTCTGGGTGGAATAGCGAGATTTGGGAGCAGGTAGCTAAAGAAAAAGTTGTGGCAGGAGCCCCAGGGATTTTGGGTGAACTCGAATTATGAGTTGCCATAAGTGTAACCGTACTGTGAAAGATAGTAAAGGGTGAAGAACCACTATGTATATACGTATTTTGGATAATGAAATAACTGGCCTTAGAAAGGAACATAACCATTATACTCGCTAGCGACAAAGTCATGTTGGATAAACACTTGCAGTGTAAGGGTAAGAGAGATAGTGACAAAGATGTGACGACTAATGAAATTGACCAATGAACTACAAGGAGTCAGTGCAGTGCATATCCAAGACGAACAGATATCAGAAAGAGTAGCCCGACATAGTACCGAAGGGATAAACGCAGAAAAGGCACCGTATATGAGAAAGGTAGGGGGTCACTGACAAGGAAACAAAGAACGAGAAAAAAGAGAAATACTTACGAGCCGATGCTAGTTAATTTCCGACGATGTACACGAGGACGAAGAAGTGGAAGAAACTGACTGAAAGCAATGAAAGAGTTAAGGAAGGATAAGAAGAAACTGAACCAAGTTAAAGTCTAAGCAAACGGTAATTGAACCCTAAGGGAAGAATAACGGTTCTAGGGAATCAAAGATAGTGTGTGGGTTAGCAATACCGTAACATTTGAGGACAAATGTTTTTAAGGGGGAAGGATGTTACACCCCGTAATTTGGTACGTTGAGATTCGTTAGGCATTAGCTATTCGATCGCGGACATCGGAGTTAATATCGAGAAGAAGCAAGATCATAGGTGCTCGTGCTACGATTATAAGAATCTGAGTTCACGTAATAAGTTATAGGAGGATTGGAAAACCAGTGAATTAAGGAGATTAAGCTTCCGAGGCTTTGAAAGAAAGTTGGGCAAGGTTTTGTACTGAAATTTTGGTCTAACTGGAAGAAGGAAAATGTTTTGGCATATTAAGAGTTTTGAAGTAAAACAAAAGTCTAAAGTGAAGTTCGGGAAGTCTAGTTTCCAACGAAACAAACCGCTCCTCAATCGGACATCGGGGTAAGGAGATATGGACGTTACAAGTAGGTCTGGCAGACCAGGAAAATGGTCTGCGCGAACGCGCAGAAGGCCAAGGGCCAATACAGCGCGAACGCGCTGAACAAAATTTGAGGCTCAGAGTCGGGATGGAGGTTATATTATAAGAATGTAATAATAACATATATATGACATCTGGAGACCATATGGGGTGAATTGGTTCATATGGCACTTGACGAAAAGCTCTCGTTCCGGCAAGCTAAGCGGGGCCCACATATCGGAGTTTTATAAAGGATATATGAAGAGACATACGAGTAGTACATGGAAAGTTGAGCAAGTCCTAAGAAGAACCCTTAAGCCAACTATGGGCATAAGCCCTCCAAAAGGACGATTTAAGGAAACATTTTCGGATGATATGACTTGGAAGGGCCAAACTATATTATACGTTTGGAATTTGGAAAAACACAAAGAATGCAAGTTGTAGATATTTTAATTATATTTCCAACCATAGTTCGTGGGCCCTCACACGATATCAAGATCAAGAGTTATGACCTTTTCACTGAATGAAGGTACAGTCAGAAAAAATAAGACAGCGCGAACGCGCTGAAGGAAAAGTAAGTCGGTCCAGGCGTTCTATAAAAGGGGGAGGCCCCCATATTTTCGTCCAAAACACACCCAAACTCCCCAAATACTCCAGAAACTTCCCCAACTTTCCACCACCAACCTTTTAGCCCAAAACCAGGTATAATTTCCAAATTCCGGTCCAGACAGCGTATAGTTGTAACTAAAAAATTGTGTATTAATGCACTGTGGCTTAAGCTCAAGGTGTAGGAGTGAAGATATAGCATTATTATCAAAAGAAAGGTATAAATCTCTTGCAATTAACATTAATCTTAGTTTATTTACGAAGAAGGCGCTGTAAAATTGTTATAAAATGATTCTGTGATGGAAATATGGGACAAACAACATATGGGGTGTTTATGAAGTATTTTGGAGTTTGAAATATTATGGTTAATGTTGGTATTGTTGTTGGTTGTTGAATTGAGAATTCGTGCTGGGCATATAAACAGGGGAGATGCTGCCCGATTTTCGGCAGAATATAGAATAGTCCAATCTGAAACTTGGTACAAGGGTGCGATGAAGAGGCTAACGTTAGTGTGAATCCTCTTAAATGTAGATTTACGAGCTCGGACACATAAGCGTAGCTAATAGGGGGTGGAACAGGTATGTTAAGGCTCGTCCCTTTCTTTCAAAGGCATGATTCCTATGTTATGATTTCATAAATGTTTCTATATCTTCCTTGTTTTCAAAAGTTAAAAGTCCGTGATTCCAAGGCATGATTCCTTACTTGATAACCCGTAAATGTTTTCCAAATGTCTGTATCTTTCCAAACCAAAGGTTTATGATTTTGTAAGCTCTTATGACGACAAGGATGGACATGTTTTTATCATGATGGCAATGATGCCGAGGATGAGAATATTTTTCTATGGTAATTATTATGAGAACGATTTCATCTGTAAAGGTTCCAAGTTTACGATTTCAATGACTGTTACACCTCGGAAAATCTTCCGTTGGTACGCAAGTGAATGACCTAGCGATGAGCACGAGTGTATGATGTTTCCATGAGTAAGAAACGACATTTGATGACCCTAAATAAGATTCCAAAGGCAATTGCGATAAGAGATAGGTTATTGTTATAGCCCGTACTTTGTACGTTCGGATATTTCAAGGTAGTCGTGGTAAGTTAAGGGAATGACCATCTTCCAAAATTATTTTAATGTACAAGTTGGTTATGAATATTCCTTATGAACATTATTAGTATGGAAATATTGAGAGAGGCTAAGGGCAAAAAGGGAAATTCACAAAATGGCCCATGGAAATATTGCGGAAGGCTAGGGGTAAAATGGGAATTTCACAAAATATTCGAGAAGGTTCTTGGAGGGGCCATATTGGCCGTGTGGCACATGTCAAATTTTATTAAATGGGGGATAATTGTAAATATACATGGACTAAGCTTACCTAGAAAGACAAGTTGGCATATTTGATTATCTTTAAGAAATTTCAAGAAAAATAGAGAAGGGACATGTGTCCACTCTTCTATTTGTTGGGAGTAATTATATATATGGACAATTCTTGCATAGCAAGACACAATTCTCTCCCACAAGCATTCAAGAAACTTCAAGAAAAAAAAATAAGGCACCATTCGGCCATGGCTAGCCGAGCCTATGGCCATGAAGAATTGATCAAGAAAAATATTCTTCTTCTAGTATTCCAACCAAGTTGAAGGCCCTTATTAACATGGAGTAGTTGTTGGAACAAGCAAAGCATCCCTTTGGGCAACTCACAAGCCTAGCCGAATGAAGGAGTCCAAGTATAAAGGTAAGGTTAATCTTCTCTTTCATGTGATATGGATGATTTGTGCATGTTGTATTATGAAGAAATGGATGAAACTCATGAATTATGTGTGTCTTGGTTGTAGCCGAATAAAGGTGGTGTGGTGTAAGATATGATGAATTGATTTTATTTAGTAATTTGATTGTTGTAGTATGTGGAATTGGATGAAATTCATGAACTATGTGGGTGTGTGCTGGTGGCCGTATAGGGGTTGCCCTAGTTTGGTATGTTGAGATCATTTTACGTATCATTTTAGTTGTTGTTGTTATGGATTATGTGATGTAAAATGAAAGTTTGATGGCTTGAAATGAAGTTGGAATCATTGTGGGATTGTTGAAGAAGTTAGTGTGACATTAGTATGGTTTCTTATATTTGTAGGAATGATATTACTAAAGTGTAGGTTGAAAATATAATTCGTGAACTTGGAAGTGAGACATTTGTTTGGAAGATTGTAAGTTGAGTTGTGTTGATTGAATTTGAAAGAAGGAAATAAGTTGTTATTGTTCTTGTTGAATTTGGAAGGTGTCAGGTGAAGTAGTGTGTTGATTGAGTCGTTTTGAATGTTATGTGAATTGAATTGAAAAAAAAAATGAAATGTCGTTGAATTGTATGACAAAGGTTGTTAATGTTAGAATGCGTCTTGAATTGATTGTTGATGTTGTTGGTATGATTGATGATATTGTTGTTGATAGTTTGGCCGAGTTGAATTCTCGGATTGTTGATTGTTGATTTGGGCCGAGTTAGATTCTCGGGGACTGTGTATTTATAGGGGAGATGCTGTCGAAATTTCGGCCGATCATAAGTGAATTTATTTGAAAGATTAAGACAAGTATATGGTGATGAATCTAATGATTGCGTCAATCTTCTTGAATGTAGACTAGCGATAGGGAGCTTGGACAATTAAGCGTAGCTCATAGGACGTGGAACAGGTATGTCAAGGCTCGTCCCTTTCTTTCAAAGGAATGATCCCGATGTTATGATTTCATAATTGTTTCCATATTCTCCTTGTTTTCAAAAGATAGATGTTTATGATTTCAAGGCGTGATTCTTTTCCGACAACCCGTCAATGTTTTCCAAAAATGTTCGTATTTTTCCAAAACAAGGGTCTATGGTATTGTAAGCTTTTATGACAGAAACGATGGATATGTTTTACAACGATATTGATGATGTCGAGGATGAGAATATTTCTATGATAAGAATGATTTCATGTTTAACGGTACTTGGTACGATTACTGCTTGATTTTTCCAAAAATAGCTTCTGAAACGTTCGTAAAAGGTTCTGTACTTCAAACGCTCATAACTTTCTTATACTAAATCGGATTGACCTGAAACTTATTTCTGAGCCTTCAGGTGTCGGTTTATGTATGTTGTTATTCGTTGCTCGTCTCATCTTATAATAATTGTTCCTTCAAGGTGAGACAAAGCGGCCATGGTTATTCCATAATGTAATCGGAGGTTACCGACCTTACGTCACTCCAATGGATACATGACTTTCTTTGGGCTCTCATGCATGCTGCTTATATGATATATGTATATGTATATGGGGGATATGGGGAAAAGGGCCATATGCTGCGCTATAGACGCATTGCCACCTGGTCAGTTGGAGTAATATCATCCCGGACGCGGGCTGCCCGGACGCGGGACATATGTGGGGGAGCCGACGTATTCGGCGCTATGACATGTTCTATTTTCTATATATGGACAAGAAATGTTTTTCAAAGAAAGCTAAGCATGCATGGCATCCGCCCTAAGAGGCGCTCATATGTACAAGTTACTCTTTTACCTCATGATATGTTCCGTATTTCCATTCTGTTATTATTCATATTTACATCCCTTACTACGTTACTATTCGTCACTTACATACTCAGTACATTGCTCGTACTGACCCCCTTTCTTCAGGGGATGCGTTTCATGCCGCGCAGGTACACCCAGATGAGCTGAAGCTATTGTAGAAGATGTTCCAGCGGAGTTGGCAAGCCCCACTTGTTCCTGGAGTGCTGCCGAGTCAGAGTATGTGTGCTATGATGTCTGATTAGTGTTAGAGACTTTACAGACAGAGTCGTGGGTACAGAGTGTCGGTATTGTAAACAGATCCACCCGCCGATGTGTCATCTTATGTTATGTTATAAAGTCCATGTGATTACAGATTCCATTTGATCTGAGTACGAGGGAAAAGAAAGATTCTGAAAGCTTACTATGTATTTCATTCTTATTCGATTTAAGAGTCCAAAGATATTATGCATGTAATAAGAGTCAGCGGGTTCGCTCGGCTCCGAATATGGGGTCGGGTGCCCATCACACCCTAGTAATGTCGGGGTGTGACAAAGTGGTAACAGAGCAGGTCGTCCTAGGGGTTGTCTGCAACGTCGTGTCCAGTAGAGTCCTGTTTATGGGTGTGAAGCCGGCCACATTTATAAACAGGAGGCTGCGGGGCATCTAGGGATTGTTGACCTTCTTTCTGTCTTAGATCGTGCGATAGAGCCAAGTCATAGGAAAATGGAATTTCTTATACAAACCTTACATACGACGGAAGAAGGTGAGAAGCGATATGGAAAGTCACAGGGGTAAGTATTGGTATTCTGTTCTGTTACCTGGAACTGGAAACACTGGATGGCTGAAATGTGTCATATAGCCGTATGTTCTATGAGGTATTTTCGATATTTGCTGTGTACAGATCTTGAGTTGTAGGAGTGGTAAAGGAGGTTCTGCCAGAATGGGTACGCCTAACAGGAAGAAGCGTGGAGAGGAAATACTGTAAATAGGCAATAAGTGAGATGCGTTGATTCAGAAAGGTTATGGATTTGGCATGGAGATGAAGGTGCGATCACTACCATCGGGAATCTGGGAATCCAGGACGAAAGATAGTTATGCACGTAAGCGAAAGATGAAGGTTGAGGGTTGAAAGGGGTAAAATAGTAATTGTAAAGGAGAAAGACGTGTTACGAGAGTTTCTCGGGATCTGTAAGACCTCGACTCGCCCCAGATCATGTAATAAAGGTCATGCGAGGAAGTGGATGCGATTATATCAGCATGAAGGCACCGGATTCCATCGAAGTTACGAGGTTAAGAGTGCTAAGGTGGGAGCAATTTTAGGATGGGTGACCCCCTGGGAAGTATGCAAGAAATCCTATATATCCAGACATAAGAGACAAATGAGGAGTTAGAGTAACCTAAGGGAAACTAGAGTATACAGAATGGCTGGAAACCTTAAGAGGTCGCGTAAGACGAGGTAGGCTAGACTGGAGAAGAGACAGAAAGTGCGTCACAGCTTTGGAAATTTGGATAGGCTTGAATAGCGTTTGGAAGTATTTTGTGGGCTAGTTGATAGTAAATATATATATATATATATATATGAATGCATAGGATATCCCACATATGATTGTATCGGTGGACATGTGAGTCCCAGCAACCGAAGCTACGGTATGGAAGGCGTTAATCAAGTAAGGGTACCGAAGTTCGAGTGACAGCAAGAATAAATAGTACAAGTGTTGCAAGGTAAGCTACTATTACTTTTACTACAGGTTAAGATCGGAAATTCTATTATAACGATATTTGGAAAAGAAAGAGAGTGAATAAATGGAAAACAAGGAGATCAAAGTGTCGAAAGGAGGTGAAAGGTAAGAAACCTCAGTAAGTGAAGCTCCCGAGAGAAATTACCGGCAAAGTACGAGACTAATTGGATAAAAATTCAAAGGTAGGCACATGAAAAGGATAAAGTATGGTAATATGGAACAAAAGAGGAGTATATGAGGATCGAGAACCAATTTCAATAAGTGAGGCTAAAGGAATAGTGACTGAGACAAGGAATGTAAGGTAAGAGAAAAGAATGATTAAGCCTTGTGACGATGTTAGAAGATTCCGGCCCTTGAAAGGTATATAAAGGAATAAAATGTGCAGCTGAATTAATGTAGTTGCCTCGGACATGAAGGGGGACGTTTTGCCGAAAAAAAATGACCCAAGAATAGAATGGACTTGCGACTTTAAAGTAAAAATTTCACGAACTTCAGAGCCGATGCCACAAATGGCAAGAGGAGAAAAGTGTTCGAGGAGGAAGGAACCTAAGGAAGGTTAAGGATGAAAGTAGGGAAGGTACACTAATGTGATGGTCCAAGGAAGAGGAGAGCATTTAGGCGTAGGGCAATTGGAAATCTCTAACCATAGGAGTAAAGAGAATACTTTAACGAGGTAATGGTAGGAACCCGAGTATGCACCAAGGAAAGAATAAGGATAATGGGCCGACATTGTTGATTTGGAAATTAATGGTATGGAATGAGAATTCAGGTGTGGTCTAAGAGATTTGATCTTAGAGGAAATGGAACGAAATGCAAGGAATGTACATGGGAGACCGCTCAGTCATAGTATCATAAATATAGTTAAAGGTTTGATAAGTAAGGATAGAAGAAGTGTAACCTGTAAGGATTCTATGCTGAGGGCAAAAGTAGTAGGACGCTCGAAAAATATGGACGCCCAGCTGCACCACAAACGCGTAGCTAAGAAGAATTACGAGCAAGTGAGCTAAGCAAGTGAAAGGACGAATAGTGGATGGAAAGGTATGGAACTGTGGACAAAGGGATGACATAGACAGAAAGTAAAAGAAAAACATGGGATAAGAAGTTTTGATATGTTATGCACAGAGCTGGAAAGAGGGATGAGGAATAAGGTATAAACGAAGACTTCATAAAAGGATTGTTGGCATAAGGAGCCCCTTAAAAAGGGGTGGGGGGGAGACTATATTATATTAGGCTTAAAAAGGAATCCACACCAGAGAGCCGACAAGGAATAACGATGGACAAAATGAGTGCCAATACAACGAAATCAAAGACAAGTATACTTGTGAAGAAATGACCTGGGAAGGACAAGGATAATGAGTTGGCGCAGTGGATTAGAAGACCCATGATACGGAATAAGGACTCATGTAAAGACCGAGAGGTTCGATTGTAAAGAAAATAGGGTGAAAGATGGGCATGAAGGAAAGGACAGTTCTAGAAGGGACCCTCCAGAAGTATTATAACACCCCATGAGATCAGTTGAACATTCGAGGATGAATGTTCTAAAGGGGGGAGGATGTTATAGCCCGTACTTTGTACGTTCGGATATTTCAAGGTAGTTGTGGTAAGTTAAGGGAATGACCATCTTCCAAAATTATTTTAATGTACAAGTTGGTTATGAATATTATTTATGAACATTATTAGTATGGGAATATTGAGAGAGGCAAAGGGCAAAAATGAAAATTCACAAAATGGCCCATGGTAATATTGCGTTAGGCCAGGGGCAAAATGGGAATTTCACAAAATATTCGAGAAGGTTCTTGGAGGGGCCATGTTGGCCGTGTGGCACATGCCATATTTTATTAAATGGGGGCTAATTATAAATATACATGGACTAAGCTTACCTAGCAAGACAAGTTGGCATATTTGATTATCTTTAAGAAAATTCAAGAAAAATAGAGAAGGGACATGTGTCCACTCTTCTATTTGTTGGGAGTAATTATATATATGGACAAGTCTTTCATAGCAAGACACAATTCTCTCCCACAAGCATTCAAGAAACTTCAAGAAAAAAAAATAAGGCACCATTCGGCCATGGCTAGCCGAGCCTAGGGCCATGAAGAATTGATCAAGAAAAATATTCTTCTTCTAGTATTCCAACCAAGTTGAAGGCCCTTATTAAGATGGAGTAGTTTTTGGAACAAGCAAAGCATCCCTTTGGGCAACTCACAAGCCTAGCCGAATGAAGGAGTCCAAGTATAAAGGTAAGGTTGACCTTCTCTTTCATGTGTTATGGATGATTTGTGCATGTTGTAATATGAAGAAATGGATGAAACTCATTAATTATGTGTGTCTTGGTTGTAGCCGAATAGAAGTGGTGTGGTGTAAGATATGATGAATTGATTTTATTTAGTAATTTGATTGTTGTAGTATGTGGAATTGGATGAAATTCATGAAATATGTGGGTGTGTGGTGGTGGCCGTATAGGGGCTTCCCTAGTTGGGTATGTTGAGATGATTTTACGTAGCATTTTAGTTGTTGTTGTTATGGATTATGTGATGTAAAATGAAAGTTTGATGTCTTGAAATGAAGTTGGAATCATTGTGGGATTGTTGAAGAAGTTAGTGTGACATTAGTATGGTTTCTTATATTTGTAGGAATGATATTACTAATGTGTAGGCTGAAAATATAATTCGTGAACTTGGAAGTGAGACATTTGTTTGGAAGATTGTAAGTTGAGTTGTGGTGATTGAATTTGAAAGAAGGAAATAAGTTGTTTTTGTTCTTGTTGAATTTGGAAGGTATTGGGTGAAGTAGTGTGTTGATTGAGTCGTTTTGAAAGTTATGTGAATTGAATTGAAAAAAAAAATGAAATGTCGTTGAATTGTATGACAAAGGTTGTTAATGTTAGAATGCGTCTTGAATTGATTGTTGATGTTGTTGGTATGATTGATGATATTGTTGTTGATAGTTTGGCCGAGCTGAATTCTCGGATTGTTGATTTGGGCCGAGTTAGATTCTCGGGGATGGTGTATTTACAGGGGAGATGCTACCGAAATTTCGGCAGATCATAAGTGAATTTATTTGAAAGATTAAGACAAGTATATGGTGATGAATCTAATGATTGCGTCAATCTTCTTGAATGTAGACTAGCGATAGCGAGCTTGGACAACTAAGCGTAGCTCATAGGACGTGGAACAGGTATGTCAAGACTCGTCCCTTTCTTTCAAAGGCATGATCCCGATGTTATGATTTCATAATTGTTTCCATATTCTCCTTGTTTTGAAAAGATATATTTTTATGATTTCAAGGCGTGATTCTTTTCCGACAACCCGTCAATGTTTTCCAAAAATGTTCGTATTTTTCCAAAACAAGGGTCTATGGTATTGTAAGCTTTTATGACATAAACGATGGATATGTTTACAACGATATTGACGATGTCGAGGATGAGAATATTTCTATGATAACTATGATAAGAATGATTTCATGTTTAAAGGTACTTGGAACGATTACTGCTTGATTTTTCCAAAAATAGCTTCTGAAACGTTCGTAAAAGGTTCTGTACTTCAAACGCTCATAACTTTCTTATACTAAATCAGATTGACCTGAAACTTGTTTCTGAGCCTTCAGGTGTCGGTTTATGTATGTTGTTATTTGTTGCTCGTCTCATCTTATAATAATTGTTCCTTCAAGGTGAGACAAAGCGGCCATGGTTATTCCATAATGTAATCGGAGGTTACCGACCTTACGTCACTCCAATGGATACATGACTTTCTTTGGGCTCTCATGCATGCTGCTTATATGATATATGTATATGTATATGGGGGATATGGGGAAAAGGACAATATGTTGCGCTATAGACTCATTGCCACCTGGTCAGTTGGCGTAATATCATCCCGGACGCGGGACATATGTGGGGGAGCCGACGTATTCGGCAGTATGACATGTTCTATTTTCTATATATGGACAAGAAATGTTTTTCAAAGAAAGCTAAGCATGCATGGCATCCGCCCTAAGAGGCGCTCATATGTACAGGTTACTCTTTTACCTCATGATATGCTCCGTATTTCCATTCTGTTATTATTCATATTTACATCCCTTACTACGTTACTATTCATCCCTTACATACTCAGTACATTACTCGTACTGACCCCCTTTCTTCGGGGGCTGCGTTTCATGCCGCGCAGGTACACCCAGATGAGCTGAACCTATTATAGAAGATGTTCCAGCGGAGTTGGCAAGCTCCACTTGTTCCTGGAGTGCTGCCGAGTCAGAGTATGTGTGCTATGATGTCTGATTAGTGTTAGCGACTTTGCAGACAGAGTCGTGGGTACAGAGTGTCGGTATTGTAAACGGCTCCACCCGCCGATGTGTCATCTTATGTTATGTTATAAAGTCCATATGATTACAGATTCCATTTGATCTGAGTACGAGGGAAAAGAAAGATTCTGAAAGCTTACTATGTATTTCATTCTTATTCGATTTAAGAGTCCAAAGATATTATGCATGTAATAAGAGTCAACGGGCTCGCTCGGCTCCGAATATGGGGTCGGGTGCCCATCACACCCTAGTAATGTCGGGGTGTGACAGTTATGCTCCACAATGACTAATTATAGGTTTTGGAAATGTGAAAAGTTGCAGGCTTGCATTCTGGCCAGTTGGTCGTAAAGTGAAATACGGACCGTAAAGTGGTATACGGTCCGTAAACTGCCATGTCGTATTTTGGCTTCCAAAACTTCAACTTTCTGCCAATTGATCAAATGGTTAAATACGACCCAAAATACGGACCGTAAACCGTGATCGTAAATCACCATGCTTCAGCCTGAGTTTCTGGTTCTGTTATGATTAAATACGACCATGAAGGACGGTCCGTAAACTGGAATACGGACCGTAAACCAAGTTTACGACCACTGTGCACTTCAAATCAGATTTTCAAATCATTAAATAAGGGGATCAAGGCTTATTTCATTTCACTTCTACATCACACCCTTTCTCTCTAAATCATCTCTCTACATTTATTCCACAAGAATTCGAAGATATTTGGTGACCAACAACATAAAACAAGTAAATCAAGAGTAAGAAAACCATCAAAGATCATCCAAGGTCAAGAAATCCAAATGGAGATAAACTAGGGTTTTGGTCAAAGTGGAGTATTATCAACTAAAGCTTGTTCCTACAACATCTAAGGTAAGATTCATGATGTTTATATGTTGTTTAAGATATTGGAGAGTTGAAATACTTGGAGTGTAGAAGAATATGGTAAAATGGGTCATGAATGATGAATAGTGCCATTTAGAGAATTAGTTGGAATCAAATCATGATTGTTGTTATATTGTGACATGAATGGGTTATAAATGACGTTGAAAGACCATGAAATAGACATTGTATGTGAATGGACGAAATCACGTGTTATAGCCATAGATATGGGCAAATGAAAGTAAATTGAGGAATGTGGATAATGTGAATGACTAATGGCCATTGTTATGATATTGTGAATGTATTGTTGACGTTTGGGAGTGGAATTATGATGTGAAGGAAATGTTGTCCGATTTTCCCCTAGTTTTAGCCATGTGTGCTAATTATCGATTCTAATGATAGTATGACTTTAATGAAGGTAGAAACGCTAACGTTGGAGGGGAACGCGCAAGTGTAGAATAGTGCGACGGAAAGGTATGTAAGGCTAACCCTTCTTTCATAAGGCATGGTTCTTTGGCCAAACATCTAAATCCTCTATACGAGTATGTTGTCTTCCAAATTAATTGATCTTCCGAGCTTGTAAGCACACGATTCTTGATACGCTACGATTGTACTAAGTTTCTCGTATTACGAGTAGGCCTATTAAGGTAGAAGTGGTGGATGACGATAGTAGTGATAATGCTATTGATGATGGATATAATGATAATAACGATGACGATTATTATAACGATGATTAAAAGTAAACATGTTTATGAGCTATTATGTATATGTACAACTATTATAGAACCCCAAGCTTATGAGGCCGGGTATGATATGTAAATAAGTATGTATACGATTACGTAACGCGCGCGCACCTCCGCAGAGGGTACGGATAACCCTGAAGCCTTGGTAGGGCCAGGTATGAGTAACCTTGAGCCTTGGTTGGCCAAGTATTTATGAAACACCGATCCTACGTGGTCGGGTATGCTATGGAAATGCTATGTATATGATATGAGTACGAATATGATATGACTATGTATATTAATGTGAATAAGGGCATGTATACGAATACGAGCACAAATATGGTACGGGTACTATCACGGAATACGGATAATGATGTATGTACACAAATACGTATTAGCAAGGTAAAGTTCCTATGAAAGGCAAGTAAGTGCATATGACGACAATATTGCCATCTCCCATCCTATGCTATTTCTTATGTTGCTATTTATGCTGCTATATTGATATTGATCATGCTTTACATACTCAGTACATTCTTCGTACTGGCGTCCTTTTATTTGTGGATGCTGCGTCATGTCCGCAGGTGCACAGGGAGACAGGCTTGATCCATAGCTGCTTTCTCAGAGACTTCACAGTAGAGCTCCATTTCATTCGGAGCCATAGCTTTTGGGTACTTATTCTTTTGTGTACATAATTGTGGGCATAGTGGGGTCCTGTCCCGCTCATGTGATATGTTATACTCTCCTTAGAGGCTCGTAGTCACGTGTGTATGATTATATGTGTCCGGCCTTGTCGGCCTATATTTTGTATATCTTTTGATAGCCTCGTCGGCTTATATACATTTGATGTGGCATAGATGTCAATGATGATTTAAAGATGTTGTCGTCCGATGGGACTAGCGTGATTAATAAGAAAGAGATGTATGTTTAATCGTATGGCTCACCTAGATGTAAGTATATGTGTAAACCAAGGGTGCCCGGGTGGGCTAGCACCGGGTGCTCGTTGCGGCCCTCTAGACGGGTCGTGACAAAAGTGGTATCAGAGCAGTTCAGTCCTAGGGTGTGTCTACGAGTCGTATCTAGTAGAGTCTTGGTTATGGGTGTGTTGCGCGCCACACTTATAAACAAGAAGCTGCGGACATTTCTGGAATAAATGACCTTATTTCTTCATAAGAATCGTGCGATAGAGCTATGATGTAAGAAATTCTTGTCCTTTAATCGTGTGTTGTGCATTTCAGAGATGCCTAAAAAGAGAAAGGCTACAGCAGCCCAAAAGGGCAAGACGGTGGCAGAAAAGCGGGCTGAAAGAGCACCGCCACCGGTAGTAGAGGAAAGTGAGTCCCAGAGTGCGGCTCAATCTCAGTCCTCCCAGACAATGCCTCTTACTGAGGAGAGTGAGGGTGGTTCAGCCCCAGCTCCAGCTCCTCCACCAGATGCTTCGGGCCATGATGTGAAAGAGGCCATTAATTTGCTGACTTAATTGGTTGCGGCCCAGACTCAGAGGCAAAGTTCAGGGCGAGGTGATAGGGCTATTAGTGCAAGGGCCCGTGACTTCGTTACTTTAAACCCTCCGGAATTCTTTGGGTCAAAGCCGCAGGAGGAACCTTAGGATTTTATTTATGGTATGTTGAGGACGCTTCGATTGATACATGCTTCGGACACCGAATCGGTGGAGCTAGCGTCATATAGATTGAGAGATGCCTCGATCCAATGGTATACAGTTTGGATGGCTTCACGGGGGGCCAATGCACCTCCCCCGGTATGGTAAGAGTTTGTTGATGCTTTTCTCTGTCATTATATGACTCCAGAAGTCTGGCGAGCTAGAGCCGATAAATTCTTAAATTTGAGGCAAGGTAGCATGAGTGCTCTAGAGTACAGTCTCCGCTTCAACTCCTTGGCTAGGTATGCTTCAGCCATGGTAGCGGATATGGGTGACCGGGTACACCGATTTGTTAAAGGCCTAGGGCCACATTTGATGGATAGGTGTTTGACTGCGTCCCTTCAGGACGGTATGGATATTGCACGCATTCAGGCCCACGATCAGAACTTAGAAGAAAGTTTACAACAGCAGAGGAGTGAACGTGAGCAAGATCGGGGACATAGCAAGAGGGCTAGTTCTTCGGGTCCGATGAGCGAGTTTAGAGGTGGGCATCGGTAGCAGTTTCCCAGGCATTCAGTGTTATATCCCATATTTTTATACGTTCAGATATTTTAAGCTAAACGCGACAAGTTAAAGACCAGACAATTTTTGGGCACGAGGTGGAGACTTTTAACGCCCGATTTTGTTTCAATGCACAAGTTGCCTATAAATATTAATTGGTATAGAAATATTATTGGAGATTAGGGATTAATTGACCATGATTAGATTATTAGGTGGGATTAAAATTTAATCACTTCATTAATTAAGCCTAAGAGGCCGTGTGGGCCCCACCTGAATAGAAAAACAAATCAAATCAAAATCAGAAAAATAACAAAACAAAGTGCAATGGTGAGTCAACAAAGGAGGGAGTACGTGTAACCAGATTGGCAATCATATATATAGAATTGAGTATAGTGCAAATGACATCTTTCAAGTCATTGTTGCAAAATAAATTTCAAGAACAAGAAAATATATTCATGGCTGCTTTCGGCCAGATTTATGGTTGAAGGAGAGAGATAAATTTTCATTATTTGATAGAAGTTCTAAGGCATGCAATAACGTGTAGTAGTTGGTAGAGAAGCAAGAATAAGTATAAAACTTTAAGACACAAATTGGAGCCAAGTATTCAAGGTAAGAATTGATCATTTCTTTTACATTTAGAACGATCTTGGATGTGTTGTGAATATGTATAAATGTAAATTGAGTGTATAACAGTTGTGCACATTGGTGTTGAATTGTTGTTGTTGAAGTTAATATTGAAGCCGTGTGGGGGGGGGGGGGGGGGGGCTGTGTTAAATGGGATTGGTAGGTTGATTTAATTGAATTTTTGGTTGTTGTGGTCGTTACAAACATTACCGTGAGGATGGAGTTTAAATGGTCCAAATTAATGTTGTGCTCGTTGTGAGCTGTGGTAGAAACTAAGATAGAGTTAATATAGTTTCTTGTATTGTATAATGATGTAGTTAAACGTGAGTTTGATGTGTAAAAAGAAATGGTATGTGTTAATCAAGGAAAACAGTCCAAGCCGTGGACTGTTTTAGGGGAAAAAAGGATGGGTTAAATTTATTTTGAATGTTGAGTGTTATTGTCATGGGTTCTAAAATAAGAATGAGGATATTGATGATAAAAAAAATTGTAGTTGAAGTCGTTATGGGCTGTTGTAGAAGTTAGTATGTCGTTAATATAGTTTCTTGCGATTATATAAACAATGTTGCTAAACGTGTTGTTGTTGTTGTGGTTGAAGTTGGAAAATTGCGAGTTGTATGGTATGTTGGTCGGGCTGTTTTGATTGATGTGCGGGCTGTCCGAAGTTCCCTCGCGTCATGTTTAAATAGTCTTGGGTTGACACTTGAATGCATGACTAGCAATATTGGCTTAATGGTAGTAGTTGGTTTGAATACGAACGAAACGTCGTCAAATTGTTTAAAAGGGATTATTAACGTTAGAATACGTATTAAATTCCCCCGTAGCCTAATCGTTGCTCTTGATATCTTAATGTGGGATAAGGTACTATTGGGCAGCGTGTACGAGTTGTATTACGACTAAACGCTAAAGGTATGTAAAGTCTATCCCTTCCTTCTTTTGGCATGTCCTCGATATAAGTAAGAAAGAATATGAGCCTTGGGGTAATTCTACTCTTTAGTTCCAAGCATGACTTATGATTTTATTCGTTCCTTGATGCTATTGTCTCGAGTCTATTATATGATTGACTAATATACGATGTATAGAAGTTTCTACTCTTAAAGAATTCCATAATTAGATATACTTGACTTTCATAAGCTATCTTATGTTAATTTGATACGTGAATATGATCCCTGAAACGTTCCTTGTTATAGTTTGTGATGACCTTTAGAAAGAACTTATTATGATTATTATCCTGATACTTGAGAGCTGATTGGTTTACTTATCTAATGAGTCTCAAAAGATTATTTGTATGTATGTGGTTGCTTGTCACTCTGCTCGTGCTTACCGTTACATCCTTCACTGAGTCCCGGGCCAGGACATGTGTTCGTGCACAGATCCACTGCATTATTCTCCGAGTTCCTCACTAGAGGGTTGGGACACGTTATATATATGTATATGATGATATGATGACATGATGATATGATGATATGGGGATGGTGGCCAGGATTGCACATGATGATCTTATTCACTAACTCCCTCACTAGAGGGCCAGGACACGTTATATATATATATATATACATGATGATGATATGATTTTATTTACCGAGTCCCTCACTAGAGGGCTGGGACACGTTATACATATGCATATGAATAGGATGATTCTCTAATGGTGACATTAAGTTTCATAACGAGTTAAGTCAGATATTGAAACCATGATTTATTATTCAAAGGTAAGCCTTGTGGTTTTCTGGTTATTGTACTGGTTTTTTGTACTCCTCACTTCAATATGATCCTGTTTATTGTATTTATGCTTTACATGCTCAGTACATATTCCGTACTGACCCCCCTTCTTCGGGGGGCTGCGTTCATGCCCGGAAGTACAGATGCTCACGTTGGTAACCCGCCAGCTTAGGAGTCCTATTCAGCTATCTTGGAGAGCTCCCTTGCTCCGGAGCCTAGATTTTGGTACAGAATCTCTGTGGTGTATATGTATTTTATCCAGGGGTACGGCGAGGCCCTGTCCCATCATATGATACTGTTGTTACTCTTAGAGGTCTGTAGACATATGTGTGGGTTGTGTATCGATGTTGTTCAGTTGTGTCTATATGGCTTATGTTTTGGGACGTTCCCATTCGTAGTGGCAGCCTTGTCGGCTTGCGTAGATATATATATATATATATGTTTTGAGAAATAATGTGTTATGATATCCTTGTCGGCTCGTTTATGGCGGGGATGTTCCCTTATATATTATGAAAGCCTTGTCGGCTTATGTACTATAATGTCTGTTGAAAGTTGTACCTCCCTAGGAGACAGGTTGTTGTGATACGTCTAAATAATGCGACAGTTTTGAGATGACGTCTTGCCTTGGTATTGAAAAGTCTGTATTATGCTAGTTGTGGATGATTATAGTTAACAAGTACATACGAGTGTCCAGCTCGGGCACTAGTCACGGCCTACGGGGTTGGGTCGTGACAAAAGAATATGTACTGAGCATGTAAAGCATGAAATACAGTAAACAGGATCATATCTGAAATGAGTAGTACAGAACACGAGTACAATATCCAGAATACCAAAATGCTTGCCTTTGAAACATAAATCACGCATATCCATATCATATATCATACTCAACCCGTTATGGGGCGTAGTAACATAATTAGATAATCATCCTGTACATATGTATATATAACGTGTCCCGGCCCTATAGTGAGGGACTCGGTAAATAAAATCATATCATCATCATGCATATGTATATATATAACGTGTCCCGGCCCTCTAGTGAGGGACTCGGTGGATAAAGTCATCATATGCCATCCTGGCCGCCATCACCGTATCATCATATCATCATGTCATCATATCATCATATACATATACATATAACGTGTCCCGACCCTCTAGTGAGGGACACGGTGAACAATGCAGTGAAGCTGTGCACGAAAACATATCCTGGCCCGGGACTCAGTGAAAGACATATTAAGACGTCAAGAATTATGGTTAAGCTACGGAAAGGTTCAAAACGTGTCCCAACGTTAGTAGTTCACTTCTAGAAAATTAGACGGTGTTTCCTTTATATTCAACCAACTACACAATAACCAAGTCAATACCAACAACCACACGTTCAGGTACTATATTGAGACTAACTAAGACAGGGTCCAAGAATGTCCCGAGACAGCCCGCAGAACATTTTCAAGTCAGCCCACATATTACAACATTCGATAGTAACCCACATACGACTATGACATATTCAAGCCATTTTTAATGAGCCATAGTCATAATATTTTCATTGAAACGACCTTATAACAGCCCCACCAACATAACAACACAACGTATAATCTTAATTATAATTAATTTTCCAACTCAACAAGAACAACCAAAATGCTACTTAAAATTAATTCACTAAATCCCAGTAAAACAGCCCCTACACGGTTTCAATCATCAACATACATAATTCCTTATACCCAATTCACATCTACCAAATTATACAAGTCTAAACCACCTCCAAAACATGTATAAGAGAATTAAATCTTACCTTAACAAGATTGGTTCCTCCAAATTAATTCCCAAATTGCTGCCAACGTTTTGGGTCTTCAAAGAATCCATAAATTGATCAATATTGCTGGCAACATTTGTCTTCTTTTCCTATATAATTTCCCTTAAACCTTTTAAACAATTTGACGACGTTTCGTTCGTATTCAAACCAACTACTACCATTAAGCCAATATTGCTAGTCATGCATTCAAGTGTCAACCCAAGACTATTTAAACATGACGCGAGGGAACTTCAGACAGCCCGCACATCAATCAAAACATCCCGACCAACATACCATACAACTCACAATTTTCCAACTTCAACCACAACAATAACACATTTAGCAACATTGTTTATATAATCGCAAGAAACTATATTAACGACATACTAACTTCTACAACAGCCCATAACGACTTCAACTCCAATTTTTTTATCATCAATATCCTCATTCTTATTTTAGAACCCATGACAATAACACTCAACATTAAAAATAAATTTAACCCATCCTTTTTTTCCCTAAAACAGTCCACGGCTTGGACTGTTTTCCTTCATTAACACATACCATTTCTTTTTACACATCAAACTCACGTTTAACTACATCATTATACAATACAAGAAACTATATTAACTCTATCTTAGTTTCTACCACAGCTCACAACGAGCACAACATTAATTTGGACCATTTAAACTCCATCCTCATGGTAATGTTTGTAACGACCACAACAACCAAAACTTCAATTAAATCAACCTACCAATCCCATTTAACACAGCCCCCCCCCCCCACACGACTTCAATATAAACTTCAACAACAACAATTCAACACCAACGTGCACAACTTTTATACACTCAATTTACATTTATACAAATTTAATCACTTCATTAATTAAGCCTAAGAGGCCGTGTGGGCCCCACCCGAATAGAAAAAAAATCAAATCAAAATCAGAAAAATAACAAAACAAAGTGCAATGGTGAGTCAACAAAGGAGGGAGTACGTGTAACCACATTGGCAATCATATATATTGAATTTAGTATAGTGCAAATAACATCTTCCAAGTCATTGTTGCAAAATAAATTTCAAGAACAAGAAAATATATTCATGGCTACTTTCGGCCAGAATTATGGTTGAAGGAGAGAGCTCAATTTTCATTATTTGATAGAAGTTCTAAGGCATGCAATAACGTGTAGTAGTTGGTGGAGAAGCAAGAATAAGTATAAAACATTAAGACACAAATTGGAGCCAAGTATTCAAGGTAAGAATTGATCATTTCTTTTACATTTAGAACGAGCTTGGATGTGTTGTGAATATGTATAAATGTAAATTGAGTGTATAAAAGTTGTGCACGTTGGTGTTGAATTGTTGTTGTTGAAGTTTATGTTGAAGCTGTGTGTGTGGGGGGGGGGGGGGGGCTGTGTTAAATGGGATTGGTAGGTTGATTTAATTGAAGTTTTGGTTGTTGTGGTCGTTACAAACATTACCGTGAGGATGGAGTTTAAATCGTCCAAATTAATGTTGTGCTCGTTGTAAGCTGTGGTAGAAACTAAGATAGAGTTAATATAGTTTCTTGTATTGTATAATGATGTAGTTAAACGTGAGTTTGATGTGTAAAAAGAAATGGTATGTGTTAATGAAGGAAAACAGTCCAAGCCGTGCACTGTTTTAGGAAAAAAAACGATGGGTTAAATTTATTTTGAATGTTGAGTGTTATTGTCATGGGTTCTAAAATAAGAATGAGGATATTGATGATAAAAAAATTGGAGTTGAAGTCGCTATGGGCTGTTGTAGAAGTTAGTATGTCGTTAATATAGTTTCTTGCGATTATTTAAACAATATTGCTAAATGTGTTGTTGTTGTTGTGGTTGAAGTTGGAAAATTGCGAGTTGTATGGTATGTTGGTCGGGCTGTTTTGATTGATGTGCGGGTTGTCCGAAGTTCCCTCGCGTCATGTTTAAATAGTCTTGGGTTGACACTTGAATGCATGACTAGCAATATTGGCTTAATGGTAGTAGTTGGTTTGAATACGAACGAAACGTCGTCAAATTGTTTAAAAGGGATTATTAACGTTAGAATACGTATTAAATTCCCCCATAGCCTAATCGTAGCTCTTGATATCTTAATATAGGATAAGGTACTATTGGGCAGCGTGTACGAGTTGTATTACGACTAAACGCTAAAGGTATGTAAAGTCTATCCCTTCCTTCTTTTGGCATGTCCTCGATATAAGTAAGAAAGAATATGAGCCTTGGGGTAATTCTACTCTTTAGTTCCAAGCATGACTTATGATTTTATTTGTTCCTTGATGCTATTGTCTCGAGTCTATTATATGATTGACTAATATACGATGTATAGAAGTTTCTACTCTTAAAGAATTCCATAATTAGAGGTACTTGACTTTCATAAGCTATCTTATGTTAATTTGATACGTGAATATGATCCCTGAAACGTTCCTTGTTATAGTTTGTGATGACCTTTAGAAAGAACTTATTATGATTATTATCCTGATACTTGAGAGCTGATTGGTTTACTTATCTAATGAGTCTCAAAATATTATTTGTATGTATGTGGTTGCTTATCACTCTGCTCGTGCTTACCGTTACATCCTTCACTGAGTCCCGGGCCAGGATATGTTTTCATGCACCGATCCACTGCATTATTCACCGAGACCCTCACTAGAGCGCCGGGACACGTTATATATATGTATATGATGATATGATGACATGATGATATGATGATATGGGGATGGCGACCAGGATGGCACATGATGATCTTATTCACCGAGTCCCTCACTAGAGTGCCGGGACACGTTATATATATATATACATGATGATGATATGATTTTATTTACCGAGTCCCTCACTAGAGGGCCGGGACACGTTATACATATGCATATGAACAGGATGATTCTCTAATGGTGACATTAAGTTTCATAACGAGTTAAGTCTGATATTGACACCATGATTTATGATTCAAAGGTAAGCCTTGTGGTTTTCTTGTTATTGTACTGGTTTTCTGTACTCCTCACTTCAGTATGATCCTGTTTATTGTATTTATGCTTTACATGCTCAGTACATATTCCGTACTGACCCCCCTTCTTCGGGGGGCTGCATTCATGCTCGCAGGTACAGATGCTCACGTTGGTAACCCGCCAGCATAGGAGTCCTATTCAGCTATCTTGGAGAGCTCCCTTGCTCCGGAGCCTAGATTTTGGTACAGAATCTCTGTGGTGTATATGTATTTTATCCAGGGGTATGGCGGGGCCCTGTCCCGTCATATGATACTGTTGTTACTCTTACAGGTCTGTGGACATATGTGTGGATTGTGTATCGATGTTGTTCAGTTGTGTCTATATGCCTTATGTTTTGGGACGTTCCCATTCGTAGTGGCAGCCTTGTCGGCTTGCGTAGATATATATATATATATATATGTTTTGAGAAATAATGTGTTATGATATCCTTGTCGGCTCGTTTATGGCGGGGATGTTCCCTTATATATTATGAAAGCCTTGTCGGCTTATGTACTATAATGTCTGTTGAAAGTTGTACCTCCCTAGGAGACAGGTTGTTGTGATACGTCTAAATAATGCGACAGTTTTGAGATGACGTCTTGCCTTGGTATTGAAAAGTCTGTATTATGCTAGTTGTGGATGATTATAGTTAACAAGTACATACGAGTGTCCAGCTCGGGCACTAGTCACGACCTACGGGGTTGGGTCGTGATATTCAGGCTATTCTATGACCAGTGCACCTCTACGATTTTCAGGCCAGAGATTTGACAGATCTGCTCGTTCAGGGCTGAGTTTGAGTTTTTCAGGGTCCTAGTTTAGGGGTGATTCGGGTCAGGTGAGGCCACCCGTGCCACGATGTGCCCAGTGTGGGAAGTTGCGTTGGGGTCAATGTCGATCAGGTTCAGATGTTTGCTATTTATGTGGCCGACCAGGCCATATCATGCGTGATTGCCCCTCGGTACATGGTAGTGGTAGGACCCAGCCATCAGGGTCGGTAGTCGGATCTTCAGCATCTGTACGCCCTACGGGGCCAGGTTCACATGCGCCAGTCGGCCATGGTAGAGGCAGAGGCAGAGCTCCCAGTTCTAGCGGTCCTCAGCACTGTATTTATGCTTTGGCTGGATGCCAAGATCTTGAGTCTTCTCCTGACATGGTCACAAGTATATTATCGGTATTCTCTCATGATGTATATGCTTTGATTGATCCGGGCTCCACATTGTCATATGTTACTCCATATATTGCTGGTCGATTTAGAGTCGAGCCGAAGTCGATCAAACCTTTTGAGGTGTCTACACCCGTGGGTGAATCGGTAATAGCTAGCCGAGTATATAGAAATTGTGTGATTGTGATTTGTGATGGTCGTACCATAATTGACTTGCATGAGCTAGAAATGGTCGATTTTGATGTCATTATGGGCATGGATTGGTTGGCTTCTTGCTATGCCAATGTTGATTGTAGAATGAAAATGGTTCGTTTCCAATTTCCGGGAGACCCAGTCTTAGAATGGAAAGGGAATACGGCGTCACCAAAAGGTAGGTTTATTTCCTACCTAAAGGCAAGGAAAATGATCACAAAAGGTTGTATTTATCATCTAGTGCGAGTTCAAGATATAGAAGCTGAATCGCCAACTCTTCAGTTGGTTCCCGTAGTAAATGAATTCCTGGATGTGTTCCCGGAAGAGCTTCCAGGCCTTCCTCCCGAGCGGGAGATTTACCTTGCTATTGATGTGTTGCTAGGCACTAAGCCTATATCTATCCCCCCATATAGAATGGCACCCGCAGAACTGAAAGAATTGAAAGACTTGCTTGAGAAAGGCTTTATTAGGACTAGTTCATCCCCGTGGGGAGCACCCGTATTGTTTGTCCGAAAGAAATATGGCTCCTTGAGAATGTCCATTGATTATAGGCAATTGAATAAGGTGACGATTAAGAATAAATATCCTCTCCCAAGGATTGATGATTTATTTGATCAATTGCAATGTGCCAAATGGTTTTCAAAAATCGATTTGAGGTCCGGGTATCATCAAGTGAGAGTTAGGGAGAAAGATATCCCTAAGACAACCTTCAGAACAAGATATGGTCATTTTGAATTCTGGGTAATGTCATTTGGGCTAACGAACGTGCCAGCAGTATTTATGGATTTGATGAATAATATGTTCAAGCCCTTCCTGGATTTATTTGTGATCATGTTTATCGACGATATCTTGGTGTATTCTAGATCCGAGGCAGAACATTCGGATCATTTGCGTACTGTCCTTGGAGTCCTTCGAACTCGAGAGTTGTTTGCAAAGTTTTCCAAATGTGAGTTTTGGTTGAATTCGGTGGCATTTTTAGGGCATATTGTTATAGCCGATGGTATTCGGGTGGATAGTCAAAAGATTGAGGCCGTAAAGACTTGGCCAAGGCCCACAACTCCTACGGAGGTTCGTAGCTTTCTGGGCTCAGTAGGTTATTACAGGAGGTTCGTTGAAGGTTTTTCTTCTATTTCGGCACAGCTCACAAAGTTGACCCAGAAATCGGCAAGGTTTCAATGGACAGATGCTTGCGAACGTAGTTTGCAAGAGTTAAAGGGTAGATTGACTTCCGCCCCAGTCTTGACACTTCCAGAGGGATTGGAAGGATATGTCATTTATTACGATGCTTCAGGTATTGGGCTAGGCTGTGTATCGATGCAACATGGCAAGGTGATTGCGTATGCTTCAAGGCAATTGCAGAAACCTGAGCAGAATTATCCTACCCATGATCTAGAATTGGCCGCGGTGGTTCATGCATTAAAGATATGGAGACATTATTTATATGGTGTTCACGTGGATATTTACACAGATCATAAGAGCCTTCAGTATATCTTCAAGTAGAAAGAGTTGAATCTGCGGCAACGACGATGGTTAGAATTGATAAAAGACTATGATGTTGATATTTTGTATCACCCCGGAAAGGCAAATGTTGTGGCTGATGCTCTTAGCCGTAATGTGGCAAGTTTACGTGTCCCTGATGTGGCAAGTTTACGCCATCAGATTTTGAGAGAAGCTCATTGTTCTCGTTATTCTGTTCACCCCGGAGCGACAAAAATGTTGTCACGACCCAACCCCGTAGGCCGCGACTAGTGTCCGACGTGGACACTCGCATATACTTACCAACCAAATCTCACTTCTGTCTACATATTATGAATCTCGTGCGTCCCAGAATATAAACATATCATTTAAACCATTATTTATATCATAAAACATAGATCGATCATATTAACTTAGCGTAGGGGTAAACCGGGCACAAACTAAGCAAACATCACGGACCAAACATGACCCATGACCCACATACATGTCTACAGGCCTCTAATACAGACAACAGAATCATATGACGGGACAGGGCCCCGCCGTACCCAAAAAAAGTAACCATAAACATGAAACCATGTACAACAGAGAGTTCTGTACCAAAAGTATGGGCTCCGAATCAAAGGAGCACTCCAACAGCAGACTATGTACCCTAGGCTAGCGGATCACCACAATGAGCGTCTGTACCTGCGGGCATGAAACGCAGCCCCCGAAGAAAGGGGGTCAGTACGGAATATGTACTGAGTATGTAAAGCATGGAACACAAAGATCAGAACTATAATCGAAACAAGCGATAAAAGAATATGTACATGGTCCAGAATATCAAAATCACTCACGTCCCAGGCCCAGGTCATACAGATCATCACATATCATATAAACCGATATAATCTGTCAGAAGGGTTGCCAAACGAACAGAGTTTCCAGACGCAACTTGTGCCTACCTAGTTCATGTGTCAGACGGAGTGTATAACATACAGGATACTCAGATGGCGTCATATATCAAAAGGAATACGGGACTTACCGAGTGCTCAGATGATATAGTATACCGGTTGAAATACAGGACGTACAGAGTATCAGAACTTACTTTCCAAACGCAGATCACGCATAGTGCACATTATAGTCATATGCCATAACAGGACGCCGTAGCATATCGAATCAGATGTTGTAACCTGTGAATCATATGATGTTTACAAGGAGTGTGCCACTCGAGCTCAGCCCAGTACAGTGGTCACACCATACATAAACGTATCGTATCAAGCGGCGTATAGCCGGAGTATATCATATCAGATCATATCATATCATATCAGAACACGCGCCTACAAGGGGTATGCCACCTCGAGCTCGGCCCAGTACAGTGGTCATCCCATGCAGGAACAGCCCGTTTTTCACGCTCGAGCTCTGCCCAGTACACGGGTCACGGATCAGTCTCGGGTGCTCGAGCTCTGCCCAGTACACTCCCAACGCGTCTGCCTGGTATCAGATTATGCAGCGCAGATACTGTCCGCTTTGGGGATCGAGCTCAGCCCAGACCACCCCTCACGGTTTTATTTCAGAACACAGTAGACAACATAGGGGAACAGCGCACGATAACATATCCTGGCCCGGCTCAGTTAATAGACATGCTAAGGCTCACACGAGCAGAGTAGTGAGAAACCAGATGCACATAGAAACCAAGACTCAACACACAAGCGTCCTTACCGATACCTGGAGGCTTGGAACAGATTTCAGGTCAATCCAACGTAGTATGAGAAAGTTACGAGCGTTTGAAGTACAGAACGCTTTATAAGCGTTTCAGAAACCTTTTTCGGAGAATCAGAGTCATATTCATACCAGGCACCTTCAGATGTCCTTACGAATCAGATCAAACGGAGATTTTGGAACCATATGTACATATAGAAAGATCATGAACGTTTTTGGTACCGGAACCTCTTCGGACACTTCTAAACAATCCGATGTCGTAAATGAAAGTTGGAGACGCTAAAGCTTACCGAGAACATTCGTATTGGATACTCACATCAGAGTACTTGTATCAGAATACTCATAGTAGAATACTTATAATAGAACACTTACATCAGAAATCTTGTTTCAGAATGCTTATGTCGAATACTTATTTCAGAAGACTCATATCATAATACTTTATCCGGATACTTATATCAAATTACTTACATCAGATTACTTATATCAAAATATTTATATCGGAATACTTATATCAAAATACTTCTAGCGGAGTACTTGTAGCGGAACACCTATGCCCGAATACTCATGTCAACAAAAGGGCATGCGGTCGAATTGTTATAGTGCGCGTGACCAATAACCGGCCCGGGAGTTAGCTAGCCTTGGAGTCCGTTTGGTCGATTCTGGAGATATTGGGATTTTGTCCGAGAAGTTGCTGAATCGTTGATTAGGGAAGAGGTAAAACAGTGTCAGTTCTAGGATTCTATTCTGGTATGGTACAAAGATACAACCCTTTATAAGAATGGGACCCAGTTGAGATCTCACCTGATGGGGTATTATTATATAGAGGCAGATTATGTGTGCCTGACGTTGCAGGGCTGCGACGGCCAATTATGGGCGAAACGCATAATGTTCGGTATTATGTTATCCTGAATCCACTAAAATGTACCATGAACTTATATGCTTATACTGTGGAATGGCATGAAACGGGACATCGCAGAGTTCGTTGCCCAGTGCCCGAATTGCCAGCAGGTTAAAATTGAACATCAGAAGCCAAGTGGACTTCATTACAGGGTTGCCTCGCACTCCGCGGAGGTATGACTCTATTTGGATTATTGTGGATAGGCCGACAAAAAATCAGCCCACTTTCTTCCCGTCAGAACCACTTACTCAGCGGAGAATTATGCCAGACTATATATTAAAGAAATAGTGCAACTCCACGGAGTTCCTACATCTATTACCACTGACGGAGGTGCCCATTTTATGGCAAATTTCTGGAGATCTTTTCAGGAAAGATTAGGGACTAAGGTGAGTCTGAGCATAGCATTCCATCCCCAGAGCGACGGACAGGCTGAGTGCACTATATAAACGCTAGAAGATATGTTGCGAGCCTGTGTTATTGATTTCAGAGGCAGCTGGGATAGTCATCTGCCGTTGATTGAGTTTGCTTATAATAACAGCTACTAGTCTAGCATCCAGATGGCTCTGTACGAGGCTTTGTTTGGCAGAGAATGTAGGTCACCGATCGGCTGGTTTGATATTGGCGAAACAGAACTAATAGGCCCAGGTATGATCCAACAGGCGGTTGATAAGATGAAACTTATCCGAGAGGGACTATTAGCAACTCAGAGTCGACAGAAGTCATACGCTGATAAACGACGTCGACCCTTGGAGTTCCAGGTCGGTGATTGTGTATTTTTGAGAGTATCGTCTATAAAAGGCGTGGTGCGATGCGACAAAAAGGGTAAGCTCCGTCTGCAATATATCGGACCTTATCAGATTATTCGAAAGATTGGGAATGTCGCCTATGAGCCAGATCTGCCATCTGATTTGAAAGCGATACATCCGGTATTTCATGTGTCCATGCTCCGCAAATGTGTTGGTGATCCCTGCAGAACATTTCCAGTGAATGATATTCAGGTGATGGAGAAATTGTCTTAAGAAGAGCAACTTGTAGCTATTCTGGATCGTCAGGTGAGGAGCCCGCGTACCGAAGATATACCCTCTGTTAAAGTCTTATGGCGAAACAATAATAAAGAAGGAACGACCTAGGGAGCAGAGGATGAAATGAAGAAAAAGTACCCTCACTTGTTCTCTACACCTACAGGTGATCTAAATCTCTAAACTTGTTATATTAATTGGTAAATAATTCATGTGTGCTACTCATTAGAAGAAACTCCCCCGGAGTGTTTGTAAGACCTATAAGGCTAATTTAACATTCGAGGACGAATGTTCTAAAGGGGGGAAGGATGTTATATCCCGTATTTTTGAACGTCGGATTATTTGCTGGGGTGGGGCCCACACACCGAGATTTTTTTTTTGGAACATCTGAAAAGTCATATGAATCACATATGTAAAGTTAAACACAACTCATGAAGTACCCTTGGACCAAATCAAAGTGGAAGCCCTCCAAACGAATATTTTTAAGAAAACATTTTCGGGTGACCTGACTTTGAGGGGCAAAAACGGTATTATAAGTTTGGAATTTGGAAAGATACCATGAAATAGAAGTTGTAGATAATTGAATTAGCTTTCTATCCATAGGTCGTGGGTTCCTAGGTGATGTCGGTACAAGGAGATATGAACGTTTTAAGGTCGAAAGGTCAGTGGGCTAGGCCCAACTCGGGATCAACCGAGTTGACCCAAAAAAATAAAATGAAAATTTAGGCCCAATGTTTAAGGGGTGGCCGGCCAAGTGAGGACCAACCCATGGTTTTAATGAATATTTCCATGTGCTAATTAATTATAAATGGTCACTATCTAATAGAAGTTTCAAGAAACAAAGAAAGAAGAGAAAGAAGAAAAACCAAGAGCAAACATAAGAGCCATTTCGGGTTGGCCATAGAAAAATCACCCTCAAAAAAATCTTGACTCTAAAATTATTTTCTTGTTGAATTCCTACTAATTCAAGGTCCCTCTACAACTTGGTGTAGTTGTTTTGGAAGATTGAGCATTAGTTTCATCAATCTCACACTTTGGACAAGTGAAGAAGATTGGAGAAAAAGGTAGGAATTCATACCTTTTTATTATGTTATGAAGGTTTGTTTGTGTTTTAGTATATGGAAATGAGTAGAAACTATGGAACTATGGAAGTTTATTAAGTATATATATATATATATATGTAGCCGTGAGTGTATGTATGTTGTATACATATATGAGTTGAATTTTATGTTGTATTCTAGTTCTGGTTATGGTGAAAATTATATTGGGAATGAAAGTTGAATGAACTTTGGTTGAAGTTGGAATGTAGAAGATTATGTCACTTTAGAATGATTTTGTGATATTATGGAAATGAAGTTGTTAAGATGTGAATTATGATTATGGTTGATGAAATTGGAAGATGGAAATATGTTATGGATATGTAGGTTGAATATTAGAAGTTTTGGATGAATTATGACTTTGGTGGAAAGTTTGTATATTTTGTATATCTTGTGAATATTTTGTGGAAATGATATGAAATGCTTCCAAATTATATTGTGATAATCTAGATTAATAATGAATATGAAAACATTGAGATTGGTTTGGAAATGGGAAGTCGGAATGAAAGTTCTTGCATTATGTCGGAAAGAAGACTAGTTGTGTTATATTGTGTCCTATATTGATTGTTGTCATTGTTGGTGTTGTTGTTGGGTTGTTGTTGATTGTTTTGGCCGAGTTAAATTCTCGGGGATGCTATATGTAGAGGGGAGATGCTGCCCAAATTTCTGTAGGCAATTATGAATAAAGATTGAATACTTAAAGATTGGAAATTGAGAATTGGTAAATGTGACCAATTGCAGATTTTGGGCGAAACGGGAATTGAATTTGGAAAGGCGTAAAGAGCATATAAGGTATGTAAAGCTATCCCGATTCTTCTTTTGGCATGTCCTAGGTGTACTAGGATCGGATTTGAGCCCCGGAATATATTCTGTCCATCGGAATCCGCGTTTGAAATTGTCACTTTTTCATTCAATAGAATTGAACCTTTTAGGTATGCTTTGTTGGAAGAATTAGGCAAACTTTCACAAATTGTTTAGAAAGTTATGAAATGTCCCTAGTACCTCTATAGGTGACCCCACAAGCTTAAAATACGTAATTTGAGCCCACCGCTTCGTTTGTCCCGAGGTGGGCCCACTATTTCCGATTTTACCCCTTTTGTATTTATGACTTGTCTTCGAGCTGCTTTAAAGGAAATGTCTTAACTACTCCTCTAACTATTATCTAAAGAATTGTTTTAAATACTCCGTTAAGTCTTATAAACTGTTTTGGATCTTGGAAACGATCTCAGAAAGATTATGCCTCCGTAACCCATTATGACATCCGAAGTTTACTTACTATGATTCCGTCCGATTTCATTGTTTTGACTTGTCACTCGATATGCCTCATTGAGTCCCTGGAAGTATACATGGTATTTTATTGCATTTAGTTTCTCACTACTCCATTCGTGGATGCCTCAATGTTTCCCACACTGAGCCCGGGCCAGGATATGTTCTCAAGCGTCTTCCACTGCATTGTTCGCCGTGCCTCGATGTGAGGGGGCAGGTATATATGTACATGGGTTGTGGAGTATGCTGTGCCATGTACACTATTCTGACATGATATGATATGATCTGATATGGCCATTTGATATGTTATGCTATGTTACGGGGTTATTCCCCTTTTCTGATCCTTATGTGTTGTGGCACCAGCGTCGGGGGGTGGC
Organism: Lycium barbarum; assembly: GCF_019175385.1. Taxonomy (NCBI): domain Eukaryota; kingdom Viridiplantae; phylum Streptophyta; class Magnoliopsida; order Solanales; family Solanaceae; genus Lycium; species Lycium barbarum. The sequence continues at coordinate 70,052,702 of NC_083347.1, read as the reverse complement.
CACGTTCTGTCTGCCGAGTCCATTGGCAGGGGCCGGATATGATATGGCATATGTTTCTGTACACACTCTTCATGTTTTGAAAATATGCATTTGATACTCTGGATATCACACTCACTTTTCTGTATGTTCTGTTTCGGTTATGATTTTGTCCCGTAGTGGGACCAGGTATGACATACGTTTTCTGCAAATACTATTTATGCTTTATGATCAGTATCTTTGCTAATCTGGATATTCCGTTCATTTTCTGTATCTTCTGCTTCGATTATGACTTTGTTTACTACGTTCCATGCTTTACATACTCAGTACATATTTCGTACTGACCCCCTTTCTTCGGGGGCTGCGGTTTCATGCCGCGCAGGTACAGACTACAGATTTGCTGATCCGCATGTTTAGGACTATATTCTGCCGTCTTGGAGTGCTCTATTGTTCGGAGCCTATATTTGGTACAGTCCTTGCTATGGTACATTTGTATGTTGTTCAGGGGTATGACGGGGCCCTGTCTCGTCTTATGATTCTGATGTGTTCTGTAGAGGTCTGTAGACATACATGTGGGTTCTGCATATGATTTGGGTTGGTATGATCTGTGACAGCCTGATCGGCTTCCTTGTGCTTTATCCGTTAATCTGTGATAATTAAAAACGCCAATTGACTTTTACATTTAAATATTCTGCTTATATGCTGGTTTGGGTTATTGGGTACGTTCAGGTGTCCAGTACGGACACTAGTCGCGGCCTACGGGGTTGGGTCGTGACAGTAATAAAGGGGCACGAGCAGAGGCATGAGCGACTAATACAATTTATAAATCGAAATAGTTATAAAACTTGATATAATCATATATCAGCCCATTAGTCAAACTAGTTCGAACAATTGGTCAATACAGGATTTATTTCACGAAAGTACTTCCAAAATTACATTTATAGTTCGAAATGTAATTTAGAACGTCAGGGACAGTCAATACAGGATTTATTTCACGAAAGTACTTCCAAAATTACATTTATAGTTCGAAATGTAATTTAGAACGTCAGGGACAGTCAAGACATTATTCTATGGTAGCCAAAGTCATAAACAATAGTCTTTTTCCGACACTATACAAAAAATACGCCTATTAGAACAAACAAAGGAGTCTCGGGATTAGTGGGCCCACCTCGGGTCAAGTCGAGGTGGCGGACCTGAATCACAAGTATTAGGATCTATGGAATCATCAATGGAAGCTTCGAAGCGATTCTATTACATTTACAAGAGTTTCGGACGTTTGATCATTTTCCAACGAAATGTGAGATTTATAGTTCAATTAGATTGAATGAATAGTACTCAAATTTAAATTCGAATTTCCATGAACAGAATTGCCCCCGAGGTTCAAGTATCGACCTAGTATACTTAGGACATGCCAAAAGAAGGAATGGGTTAGCTTGACATACCTTGCGCGCGTCTTATGCTCGCTTAAACTCGATTCCCGTTTCACCCAGAATCTACAAATGATCACATTTACCAATTGTAAGTTATGGATTTTAAGGATTCAACTTAAAGTCATAGTTGTCTACCGAAATTTCGGCAGCACCTCCCCTATAAATATAGCACCCCCGAGAATCATCTCGGCTCAAATAGCAGCAACAACAACCCAACAACATCAACAATGCCAACAATCATCACAAAAATGCATTATATCAACAATAGTCTACTTTTCTATATAGTCTACAACTTCCATCCCACTTTCCATTATCCAACTAACATCAACATTTTCCATATTCATTAGCTACTTCAAGATCATCCAAATACATTCAATAGCATTCCAAACAATATTCATGAATTCAAGTATTCCCGCTAATTTCACATTCCATCCGATGTTTCTACAAATGTAACGAAACTTCCAACTCACATTATTTTCCTTCCTAACTCATTAACAACAACCAAAATTCACATTTGAATCTTACATCCATACTTATATAAAAGTCATACAAAATTTACATAATTTCTCATAATTACATACAAGCAAATTCAAGGCTAATTCAAGTCATTAAACTTTCATTTGCGTCACAATGGTCACAACGATGCAACTAACAAACTAAATAAACATGAATTCACTACTCCTCCACTCTAACATGGCACACGGCCAAACACACTCTTCACACACACACACGCCATGCACACACACACACCACACTTCCATAATTCTCATCTAATTCTAATCCTTACAACATATATACTCATTCCATAACACAAAAGAGTAGAAATCTTACCTTTTTCTTCAAACTTTCACTTGCCAACACAAGCACTTTCTTGCCTTAAAAATTATACCAAGTTGTAGAGCATCTTGAACTTACTAAGAATTCAAGAAGAACAAGATTTTTGGATCAAAATCTAAGACTTGGAAATTTTTCTCCTTTTCTTTCTCCTAGCCGTAGCTCCTCCTTTTTTTTTTTTTTTTTTTTTTTTTTGTGTTGTTTTGCTCTTATCTTGAGTTCATGAAACTTCTAATAAAATGCTAAGGACCCCTTTATTTATACATATTAATCACATGATTGAATTAGTGGGTTGGGCCTCATCCATGGCCGGCCACCCTTCAAATTTTTGGGCCTCAATTCTCTTATTTTTTTTTAGCCCAATTCATCAAGATCTTATTTGTAATTCCCGAAACCAATTTCCAAAATTCTAATTTTGCCCTTAGCCTTCCTCCGTATTTCCGCATTAACATCTTTCATGAATATCACATATGTTAAATAAAATAAAAACATGACCTTATTTCTTACAAGTCAAAATTATTCCCAATTTTCTAAATGCGCAAAAACACGGGATATAACAAATGTATCATGATCTTAAGTCCATATACTGGTGGAATGGAATGACGAAAGATATAGCGGAATTCTTAGCTCAATGTCTAAATTGTCAACAAGTGAAAATCGAGCACCAAAAGCCGGGTGGATTGTTGCATGCTATAGAAATCCCAACTTGGAAGTTGGAAGTGATTAAGATGGACTTCATTTCAGGTTTACCCCGTTCTCGGCGTAAGTATGATTCCATATGGGTGATTGTGGATAGACTCACAAAGTCAGCTCATTTCCTACCGGTCAGAACGACCTATGTGGCAGAAGATTATGCAAGTCTTTACCTTAAAGAGATAGTGAGACTCCATGGTGTTCCGGTATCTATTATCTCCGATGGAGGGACTCAGTTTATGGCTAACTTTTGGAAATCTTTCCAAGAGGGTCTAGGGACCCAGGTGCGCCTTAGCACGACCTTTCATCCGTAGACCGATGGGCAAGCTGAACGCACCATTCAGACTCTTGAGGATATGTTACGGGCATGCATGATAGATTTTGGAGGAAACTGGGATGACCATTTGCCACTCATTGAGTTTGCTTACAATAACAGTTATCATTCTAGTATTCAAATGGCACCGTACGAAGCTTTATATGGGCGAAAGTGTAGATCCCCAACTGGGTGGTTTGAAACAGGGGAGACTAAATTGATAGGGCCGGACCTGGTCCAGCAAGCTATAGAGAAAGTCAAGCTCATACAAGATCGGTTGTTAGCAGGCCAAAGTCGTCAAAAGTCCTATGCGGATAATCGTCGAAGAGACTTGGAGTTCAAAATAAAAGATTGGGTATTCTTGAAAGTGTCGCCTATGAAGGGTGTAATGAGATTTGGCAAAAAGGGGAAGCTTAGTCCCCGGTATATTGGGCCATATGAAATTGTACAAAAGATAGGCAAAGTGGCCTATGAGTTAGACCTACCTCCAGAATTAGAGTCAGTCCATCCAGTATTTCATGTCTCGATGCTTCAAAAATGTGTTGGAGATCCCACTAGGATCGTCCCAGTAAATGATGTTCAAGTGACAGAAAAGCTATCTTACGAAGGGGTACCCATTGCCATATTAGATAGGCAAGTACGAAGGCTTAGAAACAAAGAAGTGGCCTCGGTTAAGGTTCTATAGAGAAGCAGTAAACGAAAAGAGATGACATGGGAAGCAGAAGAGAGTATGCAATCCATATACCCGCATTTATTTCAGCCCTTGGAAGAAGTCCAAGATGAGACGTCGAGATCATAAGATATGCATGTTTTCCTTTTATGCTTTTTGGGTCGTGTGTGGACAAATCTTTATGCTATTGTGTTGTGGCCCTGTGAGGCATCGATATTATAGGTTGTTGTGGCAGGATGGTAGTGCCATATTATAGGGGAAACTCTGGCGAAATTTTTATAGAATTCCCGAAGGCTTTAACATTCGAGGACGAATGTTCTTAAGGGGGGAAGAATGTTACACCTCGGAAAATCTTCCGTCGGTACGCAAGTGAATGACCTAGTGATGAGCACGAGTGTATGATGTTTCCGTGAGTAAGAAAGGACATTTGATGACCCTAAATAAGATTCCAAAGGCAATTGCGATAAGAGATAGGTTATGCTCCACAATGACTAATTATAGGTTTTGGAAATGTGAAAAGTTGCAGGCTTGCATTCTGGCCAGTTGGTCGTAAAGTGAAATATGGACCCTAAAGTGGTATACGGTCTGTAAACTTCCATGTCGTATTTTGGCTTCCAAAACATCAACTTTCTGCCAATTGATCAAATAGTTAAATACGACCCAAAATACAGACCGTAAAGTGGTTTACGGCCCGTAAACCGTGATCGTAAATCACCATGCTTCAGCCTGAGTTTCTGGTTCTGTTATGATTAAATACGACCATGAAGGACGGTCCGTAAACTGGAATACGGACCGTAAACCAAGTTTACGACCATTGTGCACTTCAAATCAGATTTTCAAGTCATTAAATAAGGGGACCAAGGCTTATTTCATTTCACTTCTACATCACACCCCTTCTCTCTAAAACATCTCTCTACATTTATTCCACAAGAATTCAAAGATATTTGGTGACCAACAACATAAAACAAGTAAATCAAGAGTAAGAAAACCATCAAAGATCATCCAAGGTCAAGAAATCCAAATGGAGATAAACTAGGGTTTTGCTCAAAGTGGAGTATTATCAACTAAAGCTTGTTCCTACAACATCTAAGGTAAGATTCATGATGTTTATATGTTTTTTAAGATATTGGAGAGTTTGAATACTTGGAGTGTAGAAGAATATGGTAAAATGGGTCATGAATGATGAATAGTGCCATTTAGAGAATTACTTGGAATCGAATCATGATTGTTGTTATATTGTGACATGAATGGGTTATAAATGACGTTGAAAGACCATGAAATAGACATTGTATGTGAATGGACGAAATCATGTGTTATAGCCATAGATATGGGCAAATGAAAGTAAATTGAGGAATGTGGATAATGTGAATGACTAATGGCCATTGTTATGATATTGTGAATGTATTGTTGACGTTTGGGAGTTGAATTATGATGTGAAGGAAATGTTGTCCGATTTTCCCCTAGTTTTAGCCATGTGTGCTAATTATCAATTCTAATGATAGTACGACTTTAATGAAGGTAGAAACGCTAACGTTGGAGGGGAACGCGCAAGTGTAGAATAGTGCGACGGAAAGGTTTGTAAGGCTAACCCTTCTTTCATAAGGCATGGTTCTTTGGCCAAACATCTAAATCCTCTATACGAGTATGTTGTCTTCCAAATGAATTGATCTTCTGAGCTTGTAAGCTCACGATTCTTGATACGCTACGATTGTACTATGTTTCTCGTATTACGAGTAGGCCTATTAAGGTAGAAGAGGTGGATGACGATAGTAGTGATAATGCTATTGATGATGGCTATAATTATAATAACGATGATGATTATTATAACGATGATTAAAAGTAAAGATGTTTATGAGCTATTTTGTATATGTACGACTATTATAGAACCCCGAGCTTATAAGGCCGGGTATGATATGTAAATAAGTATATATACGATTACGTAACGCGCGCGCACCTCTACAGAGGGTACGGATAACCCTGAAGCCTTGGTAGGGCCAGGTATGAGTAACCTTGAGCCTTGGTTGGCCAAGTATGTATGAAACACCGATCCTACGTGGTCGGGTATGCTATGGAAATATTATGTATATGATATGAGTACGAATATGATATGACTATGTATATGAATGTGAATAAGGGCATGTATACGAATACGAGCACAAATATGGTACGGGTACTATCACGGAATACGGATAATGATGTATGTACACAAATACGTATTAGCAAGGGAAAGTTCCTATGAAAGGCAAGTAAGTTCATATGACGACAATATTGCCATCTCCCATCCTATGCTATTTCTTATGTTGGTATTTATGTTGCTATATTGATATTGATCATGCTTTACACACTCAGTACATTCTTCGTACTGACGTCCTTTTGTTTGTGGATGCTGCGTCATGCCCGCAGGTGCACAGGGAGACAGGCTTGATCCATAGCTGCTTTCTCAGAGACTTCACAGCAGAGCTCCATTTCATTCGGAGCCATAGCTTTTGGGTACTTATTCTTTTGTGTACATAATAGTAGGCATAGCGGGGTCCTGTCCTGCTTATGTGATATGTTATACTCTCCTTAAAGGCTCATAGTCACGTGTGTATGATTAGACGTGTCCAGCCTTGTCGGCCTATATTTTGTATATCTTTTGATAGCCTCGTCGGCTTATATACATTTTATGTGGCATAGATGTCAATGATGATTTAATGATGTTGTCGTCCAATGGGACTAGCGTGATTAATAAGAAAGAGATATATGTTTAATCGTATGGCTCACCTAGATGTAAGTATATGTGTAAGCCAAGGGTGCCCGGGTGGGCTAGCACCGGGTACTCGTTACGACCCTCTAGACGGGTAGTGACAATGACGGTATAAGAATGTTGAGCTATTTCTTGACCACTCAATTTTATTCATGAATGATAACTATTTTTAAATATTCCAAAGTATATGAATTGATGCTTTATGAGATTTACGATTTTACTCTATATTCTCTTAATGCTATTCTTCGTTGATAGCCTCACCTTTTAATAATTTTTCCTTCAAGGTGAGACAAAGCGATGATGATTATTCCATAATATAATCGGAGGTTACCGACATTACGTCACTCCGATAGATACATGACTTTCTTTGGGCTCTCATGCATGCTGCTTATATGATATATGTACATGATATATGTATATGTATATGGGGGATATGGGGAAAAAGGGACACATGTTGCGCTATAGACGCATTGCCACCTGGTCAGTTGGCGTAATATGATATCATCCCGGACGCGGGATGCCCGGATGCGGGACACATGTGGCTAAATGGATCGGCTGCCGACGCCTCGGCATATTTTCTGTATATATGAACAAGAAATGTTTTTCAAAGAAAGCTAAGCATGCATGGCATCCGCCCTAAGAGGAACTCATATGTACAGGTTACTCTCTTATCTCACGATATGCTCTATATTTCCATTCTGTTATTGTCCATACTTGGATCGCTTATTATGTTATCGTTCATGTCTTACATACTCGGTACATTACTCGTAATGACATCCCTTCTTGTGGACGCTGCGTTCATGCCCGCAGGATCAGGTAGCCAGTCAGACGATTCACAGCGGTAGGATCTCTGCTCAACTGCAGTCAATACGCTCCATTGTTCTGGACCTACACCCCTGTGGTATGCTATTCCGTTATGTACATATCTATGGGTACGACAGGGCTTGTCCTGTCATTTCTACAGTTTGTATTCCATACAGGTCTTTAGACAGTGATATGTAGTCGTATTGTTATGCAGCCTCGTCGACACTTATTTTGTTGTACAATATATATGAAGTGGCCAATTGGCCTGCGCTGTTACTCTGAGTATTTGTATTTATATGTATGTGTTGGCCATGGATTCGCGATACGGTACCTCTTATGTTGATTGTTCGGGAGACAGTCCAGTTCAGTTACAGATTGTGTATGGGCCCAGGATAGTGAGTTAGAGGTAGATACAAGTATAGGAGTACTTGACCAGCAACGGTCGGGTACTTGTCGCGGCTCATCGGTTTGGGTCGTGACACGAAGCTCTCGAACTCTGACCCTGTCCCGAAGGAAAAGAACGATCAAATCTCCTATCCGCGAATCGTGGAGGCGCACTAGTCGCTGACTGGCCTGAATATCGGGAATAAGTCTGCCTCGATCCCCCTCTATAATCACTGCCTGTGCCCATAGATCTAGGCCCTTTTGCTTTGTCTTTTATCAATGTCGCGATCACCCCTTTATGGTTTTTGTCGCCCCTCTAAGTTCTGGGCATGGGCTTGTATGCCATAAATGTCCATCCCATCTTGCAATGTAGCCGTCAAACAGTCTTTGAACAAATGTGGCCCCAACCCACTCACAAATCTATGTACACGATATCCCATGTGGGCCACCATAGTCGGGGCATATCTAGCCAAGGAGTTAAATTGCATGCTATACTCCCGTGCACTCATACTCCCCTGCTTTAAATTTAGAAATCTATCCGCTCTAGCTCAGCGGACCTCAGGTGGCAAGTAATGACGAATGAAAGCATCTATGAATTCTTGCCAAATCGGAGGAGGCACATTCTCTCCTCTTGATGCTATCCAATTATTATACCATAAGACCGCCACATCTCGGAGTCTATATGATGCCAACTCCACGGATTTAGTCTCGGAGGCATGAATGATTTTTAAAGTCCTTAACATTTCATCAATAAAACCTTGCGGGTCTTCATCCGGCTTTGACCCGAAAAAATCTGGAGGATTTAATGTCATGAAGTCACGGGCTCTAGTACTAGCTGACCGATCACTTGGCCCCGCATTTTGCCATTGTACCTGAGCGGCAACCAACTGCGTCAATAAATGAATAGCCTCGGTCACTTGTTGAACCGAAGCAACCGGGGGAGGAATTGGAGCTGGAGCTCCTCCTTGTTCTCCCACATTAGGCGGGGTAGAGGAAGTATCAGATGGAGCCTCATTATGCGATTCACCCTCTTCAACATTCATCGGGGGCTTTGTTTCTACCCGTCTCTTCGTCGTAGTCTTGCCCTTCTGGGCGGCAGTAACTTTTCCCTTTGGCGGCATTTCTGAAATCACAACACACTATTAGGGAGGATAAAATCTTATACACGGCTCTATCGCACTATCTCCTAAGAAGAAAGATGGTCATTTTTACTAAATGCCCTGTAGCCTCTTGTTTATTAGCGTGGCGCTCAACACACCATAAACAAGACTCTACTAGACATGGCTCGTAGACACGTCCTAGGACTGAACTGCTCTGATACCACTTTTGTCACGACCCAGCTAGGGACCGTGACAGGTACCCGGGGCTAACCACCGAGCACCACTCGTTCTACTACTCATTATGCTCATCCGACATTTCTTTATCAATTATGCTGATGTCATAAGAAAATAATTCTTCCATTTGGGAACATAAAAACACTCTTTTACATACATAAGCCATTGGGCTATCAAAATAATAGATGTATACATGTACATAACGGCAACCTCGTGACACCACATAACCCACACTGTGTATCTACGAGCCTCTACTCGATTACTAGACATGTAGACGGGACAGGACCACGTCGTGCCCAACATATACAAATATACACAAAAGAATAATCAAGCACCTCCGGAACAAATGAGTGCTTTCAATCAGCTAACAGCTCCTACGGGTCTGGCTCAAGCTCGCCTCCCTGTCTACCTGTGGGCATGAACACAGCGTCCAAAGAAAACGGACGTCAGTATGAACATTGTACTGAGTATGTAAGACAAGAGTGAAATAAATATAATAGAAGGATCGTGAGCCATAAGAGAAAGATACAACCTGCAAGAGTGTCATAAGCAAATACATTTTGTACATATGTCATCACATCACATGTCTCGTCACATCAAAATCCCCATCGTTAACCCGCGTCCGGGTAACCGTCATATGCCGCCCACTAGTGGTGATCATGCTCGGCCATCTAGGCTCGGTGTAACATCGCAGCCCACCTTAGCGGTGACATGCCCGGCCATCTAGGCTCGGTCGAATCGTATGCCGCCCGCTTTAGTGGTGACATGCCCGGCCATTCTGGCGCGGTAGAATCATATCATCACATAATCAATCATGACCCATCACTATTACACATCTCATGAACGTATCATAACCTTATCATAGCTCGACAACTTCCTTACATAACATAGGCATATTATAAGCTAGCACTATTCATTATCTTATAGACATATCATGACTTAGAATTATTTCACATTCATTGTTAGAAGCATACATTAGGCTTTGAAGACAACCATAACTACCTCGGGGTGACGTAAGGTCGTAAACCCCCGATTATATTATGAACATTTATGAGTATCCTGCCTCACGTCGAAGGAAATAGTGCATAAGGTGAGTGTTAACAATAATGACATCATTAGTGTTGTATCATGAACCATCGGATCTCTATACTCTAGCTCATCATCATCATTATCATGCTCGAATGTAGTTTAGTATATTTAAGGACTCATAAGTTCTATCGTATAGGAGGATCATGGAAAGCTTGAAAGATTCATCCCTTTGAAGGAAGGGATAAGCCTTACATACCTTTGACGTTTAACTAAGCTAGCGCTTGCTTGTTCTCCTTCGATGTCACGTTTCTACCTTCACGAGAGAATTCGCACTATCGTTAGTTAATCGACTATAAGAACGCGTTACTAATTCTAGGGAAAATTTGGCAGAGCTTCCTTTATTTATACCACTTTTCCCATAATCTGTATCAACTCCCAAATGCTCACAATAACATCCACAATACTGCAATCAACAATCATCATTTATATACATTGGCCACAATCCACCATTTCTCATCTATTTCTCCACATTTATGGTTATATCTTACTATCGCATTTTCCTCGGGTATAACACTTATTTCATGTTCTAAATGTCATTCATAACATTTTTATAATCACAACTTATCAATGATCATGGCTCAATTCAACCCTTTACTCAACAATGCTACTATTCACACTTTCATGACCCATTTCTTACATCTTTCTATAATTCAAGTGTTTCAACTCCCCCGTACCCTAAATAACATGTAAATTCCATAAAACGTACCTTAGATGTTGTTGGAACAAGCCCCGAGTGGTATTGTTCTTCTTGCACCCAAAACCCTAGTTCATTTCTCTTGAAATTCCTTGACTTGGATGTACTTTGATGAGTTTCATAAACTGGATTCACTTGGGTTCTTGATATTGATCCTTGATTTCCTTTGTTTTCTTGTAGATGAAGAGTGGTGAGTATTCTAGAGGTGTCTAGAGAGAAGTATCGTGGAAATGAAATGAATTAATGAGCTTGGGTCTCCTTTTTAATAACTTAAAATCTTATCCGGATTGAATAGTAGTTGAAGTGTACAGTGGTCGTAAACCCAGTTTACGGTTCGTATTCCAGTTTACGAGCCGTATTTCGTGGTCGTATTTAAGCATAACAGAACCAGAAAGGTATGCTGGAGTCATGGTTATTTACGATCGCAGTTTACGGGCCGTATTTCAATTTACGGTCCGTATTCCAAGTCGTAATTAACCATTAGAACATTTGGCAGAAAGTTGAAGTTTTGTAAGTTGGAATACGACATGGTAGTTTACGGACCGTATACCACTTTACGGTCCGTATTTCATTTTACGACCAACTGCACACTTCCATCCCTCACTCAATGCGCAGAACGATTTCGATTGAATTTAATTACTTCCAGAACATAACTAGACGAAGACATTATTAAGGTGTTAGAGTTTTGTCTTTCTTCAAAATTTACAGTAACGATGAAATGAGTCGTTACAAAGCTGAAACATGGAGACCATGTAACCCTCTAAACTATCTTTCCCATTTCTCACGAACTTCTACAATAAATGAGTCTATTCGCGACTCCATACAACAATCGAGTCTAATCGTGACTCCACACAGTCGAATCCTTAGGCCATAACTAGAGACTGATCTTGATCACGTGTCCAAACCAGAATAATAAATCTCATACCATACCACCACACGTCATATATCAACCATTGCATAAGAATTTAAGGACGAGTTTCCACCCTCCGTGGGTGATTAAGATAAGAAAGTACATATACCAATTAGAATCGACTAGATACCAATTTGAATGAACTCGCACGAGAGAATGAAAGAATTGAAAGTTTCTTAAATGTCTTATAGCTTATCACAGATAAATATGGAGCTCATCGTACCGATCCACGAGACACTATTAGACACGCTCTTATATTATAGATCGGTTAACCTAATGCTCTGATACCAACTTGTCATGACCCAATTTCACTAAGTCGTGCGGGCACCTATCTTTCCTACCTTGGTAGGCGAACCCTACATTCATAAAAGATAGAAAATAGCGGAAGAAAGTAAAATAACGTAAGTCTCATGATAATAATATAAAGAAATGCGGAAGTAATAAGAACCCATCCCCAGTATCTGATCTGGTCATACATGAGCATCTAGCAAACACTACATGTCTGAATAATACATAAGATCTCAAAAGATGTCTCGAAAAGGAAATAAGACATAAATAGTAAGAAGAGTCTTAGAGTAGCGAACGTCCTCATGCTCACCCTGAATAGACTCGCCAGCAACCTCGATAATCAGCCATGAGGGTTAGAAGTAGATCTAACCTGGTACTCTGCATTCATAAAAGAATGCAGCAAGTGCAGGTCAGTACAAACAACAAGTACTGGTAGGTATCATGGCCAAACTAAGACTATCTAACGTATATAAAGATGAAAAAGCAAGATAAACAAGTAAAACAATAAGGTACAAGTCAACATGAATCCATTACCACCGTACAAGTCATCACCTATGTTATAGCATCTAAACCCAACTGTGCCAAGTATTAGTCTAATCATTCCAAACCAGTATATCCTAATCATATCACAACAAGTCATCACCTATGTTATAGCCGCTAAACCCAACGGTGCCAAGTCTCAAGAATAATCAATCATGAATCAACATCAGAACAAGGAGCATATGGAAGAATAAGATGGAATATTATGAAGTGTGTAATGTGGATGCAATGCCAATGCAGTCTTTGCACAACATGTCTCGGATGGAATACCTCTACGTCTCGGCGATCATGACCCATGAGGTACCCACGAAGTCTATGTACCACTCGTCCCGGCAACAACCTGGCTGATGAGTACCTTTTCGATCCCGGCAAGAGACCTCGGGGATCGAGCACTCATTCATTCTCGACAAAAGACCTCGGGCAACGTACACTTACTCTGCTCTAATAAATGACCTTGGATCACGCACTCTCATCTCTCTTTTATGCTCTCCAGCAAATACCTCGGATGCTACACTCTCTCACTTATCATCATCAGTACCATAACCATGCAATATTAATGTATCATGGAAATGAGTATGAATACGATGTATTTTAATATCAATAACCAATTCAATCCCAAACAGTACCACACATGGCACGCAAGTAATATCAATAATGAGTCTACATAATAAGCCATAATGGAATCACCATTCTCATCTCAATATCAACCAAGTAAAGTACTGCAATATCATAACCATGATATATCACTAATCACCAATATCTGATGTCTCAATGTGGCAACAAGCCAATAAGTAAATAGAACAAGATAAGTCAACAACGCAACGCGGTGGCTAGCCCCCAAATCAGATAATAAGGCCAAACTAAAGACAATATCCAACCGAACTTCATACCCGAAGGTTTACATGCATTGTCCAACAATATTATCTAAACATACGCTTCACTAATCGAAGTCTAACTATAAGATAAATCGTAACCTACCAGGAAAGACGAACAACAAAGTCTCCAATAGTCAAACCTTAGTGTTTCCCTTCCTTTGAGCCTCGAGATTAGGGAAGTCTAATCATATACGAATCATGAAATTAGAATCAAGAAGAAACATCATTCATCCTTACTACTATTCAAGACCCAAATCCCAACCTATGGAATGGGTTTTATGAACAAAAAAGATGAAATTAGAAATCTATAGGTCTCAACATGAAATTAATACTCTAGGTGATCAATTCCCATTAATTAGAAGCTAGAAGAACTCATAAATTACTAAAATTCGGATTCTAGGTGAAAGCCCCAATTTGGGTATAAACCTCAACTTCCAATTCCATAAATTAGCCACTAGTTAGGAAGGAATCATGCAATAATAGTTTCTAATCATCAAATCATGCTTAATGAAGCAAACCCAATCAATAATACAAGGTTTATAGCCTAGAAAAAAGAACCCATATATATATATATATATATACACATACATACATGGCTATGTGTATATAACGCCTCGCCCTTTTCCCCATATCCCCTGTATGTTATGGGGAAGTATGACAATTGGTATATTATGATATCGTCTCGGATGCGGTATGTCCGGACGCGGGACATATGGGTATGGATCGGGATACATGTTCCGCAACACTATTATGTTATACAAGTATGAGAAATGTTTTTATGAAAGGACTAAGCATGCATGATATTCGCCCTAAGAGGCAATTAGATATACCGGATGTCCTTATCTCATGTTTTGTTCTATATCTCTTAAGTACATTGTTCGTACTGACATCCTTTCCTTGGACGCTGCACTCATGCCCACAGGTAGACAGGTAGACGGACATGATCCCTAGGAGCTCCATCAGTGGCATCTCATAAGCACTCCAGTTGTTCTGGAGCTGTAGTCTTTTGGTACTGTTCCTATGTACGTATATGCTTGGGCATGGCGAAATCCTGCCCCGACTTATGGGTTCATGTATGTTACTTAGATGTTCGATAGCTTCTTCAGTTCCTATTGTTGTATAATATTTTGGTTATCTCGTTGGCTTATGCTTATGAATGCTGTTATTGATGGTTGTGCCAAGTATGACATTCATAAGCCGTCTAATTGGCCAACTTAGAAATGGTTATGGAATGTTAGACTAGGGGTGCTCGGTAGACTAGTACCGGGTACCCGTCATGGCCCTCCGGCTGGGTCGTGACAACCCTTCCTCCCAGGTAGCTAGGCCAAACATAAACAATATAAATCATGAAAATAGTGCCGAATCACCATCCTAGCATAGAAGCTGAATCACTCAAATCATGGCATGGATGCCGATTCACAAGTCATGTTATGATAGTCATATTATTCATTAAGGATTACGTTCATCATCCCATTATAAGGGTACATCAAATCATTTCAGTTTTAGAAAATCGGGTTCACTTCTTTAAACAAGTTTCAAGTTCAACACAATCCATTATAGAGCTTTCACATGCGATAGTCAAGATTTCAAATTATCAAGTTTAAACATCCCTTATGGGGTAATTCAAGTTCGAATACCACAACTTTATATCTAAATTTTCAATCATCCTTCAGAGAGGAAAACAATCATGAATACGTATATATAATATAGTACAAACAAGGTTTAATGTGAGCTTGTCCCTCACGCACACAAACCACAACCAAAGAGTTTATAAAACCGATCGAAAGAGTATGTTCAAAAAGAGACATACCTCTAATCCCGTTATAATCTAGAGACCGGATTCTTCCAAGTTCAAAAATCACACTACAATAGTTTTTAAATTACAAAGTTTAGAACGTTAACGAATTCTAGGGATTTCTGCCCTTATTTGAAAACTAGGGCTTTTTTCTAAGGATATAAACGGGTTCTTGAACCCTTTCATGAATCACCAAAGGTTTCCAACCTTTTAGAACTTTCTACTCTAACCCAAACATTATTAATACTTAGAAAATTCAGAAACTTTACCTCTTTAACGAAATCCACACGCCCCTATCTTCTTCTTCTTGAGATTTCAAGAACGTAGGGTTTTAGATAGATGATTTACTATCAAGAAGGGATGAATATGGTGTGGGAATGATCAAGTTCGAGTGGGAACTCACCTTAGGGTTAGAGAGACCTTTCTAGGGTTCTTTTCATCGGAAATATTTTTTTGGAATAAAGTGGGAAATAACACAACGAGATAGGACTTAAAGGAAATTCAGAACAAGAAAATAGCCCGATCCGCGTTGAGCCAACGTCGCGGGTGAAACACCTGATCATGGGATCCGCATCGCCCATGCGACACTGCTCCAATACCTGAACACGTTTTTGTCTGCAGCTGGATTCTGCGCGACGCATGCTTAACAGACATTTTCGATAATCGATATTCGCTCATTAAAACGATCATAAATCCCTGCACATAACTCGGTTTGAGCCCCACTTTATATGGTTTCAAAGTTATTTCAGATAGGTACAACTTTCATGTTTTGAATTTTCCTAGACTCCCAAAGAAGATACCCTTAAACTGGACATAACTGAAAACTGTCTTAGACTTAGGCGAATTTCAGGATTTCTAACGAACTTCCTTACCTCGTTTGACCCCGAAAAGATCATTTAACACCTGTACCTATAACGAAGGAATCTGTATAGCTAGGATGATATCTAAACCCCAATTATTTCACTTTCATACCTAACTCAAATTTGCGGGTTGTTACATTGTCGCCCCCTTAGGATCATTCATCCCCAAATGAAAGTCATGGCCTGAGATTCTTTACTAAACCTTAAATTTTTCAGAAATTTCAAGAGTTCCATTAGTAAAGTGAAACATCCTTAGATATAACTGTTATAGCCCGTACTTCATACGTACAAATGATTTGAAGAAGCCGTGGAATGTTGAGGGCAAGATCGTTTCCAAAACTATTTTAATACGCAAGTGGGTTATGAAAGCTAACTAGGAATATCGTTGATATGGAATATTGAGAAAGACTAAGGGCGAAGAGGAAAATTCACAAAATGGCCCATGGTGATATCATGGAAGTCTAAGGGTAAAATGGTAATTTCGCAAATGTTCAAGAAAATTCTTGAAAAATCCCAAGTTGGCCGTGTGGCATGTATTGCATATGTCCACATTTCTATTAATTAGTGGGGGCCTAATTATAAATTATAAGGACATATGGACCAAAGCTTACAAAGGAAGACACTTAGTCTTCTTTATTCATTTTTAAAAAAATTCAAGAAAATGGAAGAATTCTCTAGGAAAATAAAGAAAAGAGCATGTGGCCATTCCATAAGTGAAGGGGGAAAAGTGTAAATATAGATGGAATAAGGTGTACAAAAGAAGACACTTGGTCTTCTTTGACCAAGTGAGGAAATTTAAGAAAAGAAAAGAAAAATCAAGAAAAAAGAGGAAAACTCTAGAAGAAGAAGAAGAAGAAGAAGAGGGACATGAGGCCATACTTGAGGGACTTATTTATAAATATGGAAAATTGGTGGAAGACATGTATATATATATATGGGATGTAATCATTTTAATGGAAGAAACTAGAAAAAAAAGGGAAAGAAAGAACAAGAAAAGAGAGATAGGGGGAGGGTTCGGCCAAGCATGGCCATGAGGAGGAGTGATCACAAAATTATTTTCTCTTAGTTTTCCTACTAAATGGAGGGTCCTCTACAACATGGAGTAAGCGTTCAAGCAAGTAGAAGTCTTTTTGGTGTCATTTACCAACCCTAAATCAAGTGGGAAGTTGAAGAAAAAGGTAAGGTTTCATCTCCTTTGTGAGTTGTGGATGGTTCATATATGTTGTAGGTTTAAGAAATGAATGAACTAAATGAAGACATGTGTGTTTCATGTTGGCCGAATGTATGTGTAGTGTTGGATTGAAATGATGAATTAATATTATTTAGTAATTTGATTGTTATTGTTGTAGAAATGTATGAGAAGATGAGAATTTATGAAAATATGCATGTAGTGTATGTAGCATGTTGGTTGTTCTTGAAATGAGTGAAAACATCATGGAAGTATGTATAAAGTGTGGTGGCCGTGTGGTCCTTGAATGGTGTAGGAGAAAATGAAACAATTCTATTTAGTATTTTGATTGTTATGTTGTTGTTGTAATGTAAAGGGATGGATGAGAATGCATGAAAATATGTAAGAAGTAGTTATGGTCGAATAATAGGTGTTTTGGTAAGGTAATGTAAATTGATGTTATTTGACGTTCTAGTTGTCGTCGTGATGGATTATGCGGTGAAGAATGAAGGTTGTTGAAAGACTATGTGAATTGAATTGAATAGAATTGATTATTGAAGTGCTGCTAGTATAATTGTTGGTATTGTTGATTGTTTGGCCGGGTTGAATTCCCGGATTGTTGATGATTAAATTGGCTAAGTTGAAGTTTTGGGGGATGGTGTATTTATAAGGGAGGTGCTGCCGAAATTTCGGTAGACAAATGTTACCTTAAGATTCTACTTCTAAATGTTCTAATCAAGGTTTGGTAAACGTGACCAAATTGTAGATTTTGGCGGATTTGTAACGTGAATTTGGAATAGCATAAGGAGCGGGAAAAGGTATGTAAGGTTTTACTCTTTCTTTCTTGGCATGTCTTAGACATACTAGGTTGGATACGAGCCTCGGGGACAACTCTATTCTCCGGAATCCGCACCTAAAGTTTCCCCTTTTTCATTCAGTAGAATTGAATTAAAAATTTTGTGAAATGTTGGAAAAACTTCCTAAACCTCTAGAACTTGCATAAATAGGACCCGATTACCTTAAAACCTTCACAAGTGGCGCCATGAAATGTAACATATGCAAATTGTGTACGCTACCTCATTCGACCCGAGGTGGGCCCATTGTTCTCGGATTTTCCTTATTGTTCCGCTTGACTTATTTTGAAGCAGTATCCAAAGGAAACTTTTGATCCTTATCCCGATTATCAAACGATAAGTACTGTATCATTCTAATGGAAATATGTCTATGATGACCATGATAACGATGATGCTAAGGAAGAGAATACGTCTATGATAAGTATGACAAGAATGATTCCATGACTAAGAGTCTTAAGCTAAGGATTCAATATGAGTATGAAAGTGTCCAACTAGTTCTTGATCCTTAATTCTATTCCTTGGTTATGACACTATCTTCTAAAGATTCCAAAGCAGATGAATTGACTTCTATGACACCCATGACTTCATTCTATGTTTTCTCTCAACACTATTCTCCGTTGATAGTCTCGCCTTAAAATACTCGTTCCTTCAAGGTGAGACAAAGCGATCACGGTTATTCCATAATATAATCGGAGGTCACCGACCTTACGTCACTCCGATGGATACATGATTTTCCTTGGGCTCTCCTGCATGCTTATATGACATATATATATAAGATATGTATATGAACATGGGGTGGGGGAAGGGATACATGGGGGATGGGAAGGGAAAAATGTTTCATTGCCACCTGGTCAGCTGGCTTTATCATCCCGGACGCGGGATATATGGGCGAGCCGATGTATTTCGGTGCTATGTGGGCGAGCCGACATTGTTCGGTGCTATGCAATGACCTGATATGATATGACACGATATGTTATAACATGATCTCATATGATATGATACGATATGATATGATATGATAAGACATGACATGATATAAGTTCTATTTTCTATGTCTATGAAAAAGAAATGTTTTTAAAAGGGAAAGACAAGCATGCACGGTATTCGCCCTCAGCGGCACTCATATGTACAGTTTACTCTTTTATCCTATGACATGTTCTATGTTTCCATGCAGTTATTATTCATACGCACATTTCTTGCTATGTTACTATTCATGCCTTACATACTCAGTACATTGCTCGTACTGACCCCTCTTCTTCTGGGGCTGCGTTTCATGCCGCGCAGGTACACCCAGATGATGCAAAGTTAGCATAGAAGATGTTCCAGCGGAGTTGGTAGGCTCCACTTGTCCTGGAGTGCTGCCGAGTCAGAGTATATGTACTATGACACTTTGTTCGAAGTTAGAGACTTTGCAGACAGAGTCGTGGGTTTTGGGAGTCAGTTTGTATTGTGATAAAGGTTTTACACAGTTACAGACTTTGTTTGACTTGAAACCTACAAAAAGAATATTTCAGTAAGCTTTACTATGTGTACTCGATTTAGAGGTTCAAAGATTATATATGTAATAAGAATCAGTGGGTTCGCTCGGCTCCGGATATGAGGTCGGGTGCCCATCACACCCTAGTAAAGTCGGGGTGTGACAAAGTGGTATCAGAGCAGGTCGGTCTAAGGGTTGTCTGCAAAGTCGTGTCCGGTAGAGTCCTGTTTATGGGTGTGAAGCCGGTCACATTTATAGACAGGAGGCTGCGGGGCATCTAGGGATTGTTGACCTTCTTTCTGTCTTAGATCGTGTGATAGAGCTAAGTCATAAAGAATAAGATTTCCCTATATGAGCTATACGTACGACGAAAGAAAACGAGCGAGGCTGTGGAAGCTTATAGAGGTAAGTCCTGACAGAATTGTTCTGCTACCTGAACTGGAAGTACTGGATGGCGGGGATGTGCCATATAGCCGTACGTTCTGTGAGGCATCGATGACATTGGCCGCACACAGATTTCGAATAGTAGGAACGGTAAAGGAGGTTCTGCCAGGACGGGTACGCCCCACAGGAAGAAGCATGGAAAAGAAATACTGTGAATAGGTAATGAGTGAAATGCATTGGTTTAGAAAGGATATCGATTTGTCATGGCGAAGAAGGTATATTTGCTACCACTGAAAGTCTGGGAATCTGGGATGAAAGGAGGTGATACACGAAGGTGAAGGGTAAAACGGTTATTATAAACGAAAGGACATGTTACGAAAATGTTTCGGAACCTGTAAGACTTCAACTTGCCCCACAACATGTAATAAAGGTCAGGCGAGGAAGCTGACGCGAAAATATCAGCATTAAGACACCGAATTCCAGTGAAGTTTTTGGGTTAAGCGTGCTCAGGTGGGAGCAATCCTATGATGGGTGACCCCCTGGGAAGTTGGCAAGAAATTCTATAAATTGAGACATAAGAGACAAATGAAAAGCTAGGGTAGTCTAAGGAAAACTAGAGTGTACGGAATGGTTGGAGACTATAAGAAGACACGTAGGACGAGGCAGATTAGCTCGGTGAAGAGACAGAAAGTACATCACAGCCCTAGAATTAGGATAGGCTTGAATAGCATTTGGACGTACTTTGTGGGCTAGCTGATAGTAATTATATACATATATATGTGAAGATGTAGGATATTCCAAAGTGATTGTATATGTGAATCTCGGAGTTCCAGTAACCGGCACTATGGCAAGGAGGGCATTAATCAAACAAAGGAATCGAAGCCCGAGTGATAGCGAAAGTAAATGGTACTGGTGCTATAAGGTAAGCTGTTAGTGCCTCTGCGACTGATTAAGACTGGAGAATCTAATACAGTAATAGTTGGAAAGGAAGAGGAGTGAGCTAATGGAAAATAAGGAGACCAGAGGGCACGGAAGGGTGAACGATAAGGAATCGGAGTGAAAGAAAAGTAGGAAAATCTAGTGAGGGGAAACCCCGAGAGAAGCTATCGACAAGACACGAGACTATTTGGGCCAAAATTTAAAAAGATAGGTGTGAGAAGGGGTAGAGTGTGGCAATATAGATCAAAAGGGAAAAATGTGGAGTCTGAGAACCGATTCCAATAAGTAGGGCCAAAGGAATAGTTCACGAGCTTTAGAACCCATAAGAAGACATAGCAAGAGAAGGAAGGTACCTGAAGACAGTTAGCATATAAGGAGCCCCCTAAAGGGGGGGAGACCGTATTATATTAGACCTAAAAAGGAATTGCAACACTATTAAGTGTCAAAAAAGGAAATCTATTAGCTTGGGATCAGAGTTTAAAATATGTCGGCGTGTCGCAAGGATACTTGGGAAAAGAGTAGAAGCGAAATAACAATGAGTATATTAAGAGATAGACCTGAGGAAAAAGAAATAGCCTACGGCTACATTGAATCGTTAAGTAAGGATTGTGTACTAAGACATGGCTTTAGTTAAAGTATGGTGACGAGACAATAATAGAAAAGGAAGGACCCGGAAAGAACATGGATAATGAGGTGACACAATGAGTTAGAAAAACCTATGACATGGAGCAATGAGGACTCATGTAAGGATCCAGGAGTTCGATATCAAGGAAAGTAAGATAACAGATATGGAATAGACATGGAGAAAAGGGCAACTATAAAGGAACCCCCTCCCGAAGTGATACAAGACACCACAAGGTCAGTTGAACATTCGAGGATGAATGTTCTAAAGGGGGGGAGGATGTTATAGCCCGTACTTCATACGTACAAATGATTTGAAGAAGCCGTGGAATGTTGAGGGCAAGATTGTTTCCAAAACTATTTTAATGCGCAAGTGGGTTATGAAAGATAACTAGGAATATCGTTGATATGGAATAATGATAAAGACTAAGGGCGAAGAGGAAAATTCACAAAATGGCCCATGGTGATATCATGGAAGTCTAAGGGTAAAATGGTAATTTCGCAAATGTTCAAGAAAATTCTTGAAAAATCCCAAGTTGGCCGTGTGGCATGTGTTGCATATGTCCACATTTCTATTAATTAGTGGGGGCCTAATTATAAATTATAAGGACATATGGACCAAAGCTTACAAAGGAAGACACTTAGTCTTCTTTATTCATTTTTAAGAAAATTCAAGAAAATGGAAGAATTCTCTAGGAAAATAAAGAAAAGAGCATGTGGCCATTCCATAAGTGAAGGGGGCAAAGTGTAAATATAGATGGAATATGGTGTACAAAAGAAGACACTTGGTCTTCTTTGACCAAGTGAGGAAATTTAAGAAAAGAAAAGAAAAATCAAGAAAAAAGAGGAAAACTCTAGAAGAAGAAGAAGAAGAAGAAGAAGAGGGACATGAGGCCATACTTGAGGGACTTATTTATAAATATGGAAAATTGGTGGAAGACATGTATATATATATATGGGATGTAATCATTTTAATGGAAGAAACTAGAAAAAAAAGGGAAAGAAAGAACAAGAAAAGAGAGATAGGGGGAGGGTTCGGCCAAGCATGACCATGAGGAGGAGTGATCACAAAATTATTTTCTCTTAGTTTTCCTACTAAATGGAGGGTCCTCTACAACATGGAGTAAGTGTTGAAGCAAGTAGAAGTCTTTTTGGTGTCATTTACCAACCCTAAATCAAGTGGGAAGTTGAAGAAAAAGGTAAGGTTTCATCTCCTTTGTGTGTTGTGGATGGTTCATATATGTTGTAGGTTGAAGAAATGAATGAACTAAATGAAGATATGTGTGTTGCATGTTGGCCGAATATATGTGTGGTGTTGGATTGAAATGATGAATTAATATTATTTAGTAATTTGATTGCTATTGTTGTAGAAATGTATAAGAAGATGAGAATTTATGAAAATATGCATGTAGTGTATGTAGCATGTTGGTTGTTCTTGAAATGCTAAGAAATGAGTGAAAAAATCATGGAAGTATGTATAAAGTGTGGTGGCCGTGTGGTCCTTGAATGGTGTAGGATAAAATGAAACAATTCTATTTAGTATTTTGATTGTTATGTTGTTGTTGTAATGTAAAGGGATGGATGAGAATGCATGAATATATGTAAGAAGTAGTTATGGTCGAATAATAGGTGTTTTGGTAAGGTAATGTAAATTGATGTTATTTGACGTTCTAGTTGTCGTCGTGATGGATTATGCGGTGAAGAATGAAGGTTGTTGAAAGACTATGTGAATTGAATTGAATAGAATTGATTATTGAAGTGCCGCTAGTATAATTGTTGGTATTGTTGATTGTTTGGCCGGGTTGAATTCCCGGATTGTTGATGATTAAATTGGCTAAGTTGAAGTTTTGGGGGATGGTGTATTTATAAGGGAGGTGCTGCCGAAATTTCGGTAGACAAATGCTACCTTAAGATTCTACTTCTAAATGTTCTAATCAAGGTTTGGTAAACGTGACCAAATTGTAGATTTTGGCGGATTTGCAACGTGAATTTGGAATAGCATAAGGAGCGGGAAAAGGTATGTAAGGTTTTACTCTTTCTTTCTTGGCATGTCTTAGACATACTAGGTTGGATACGAGCCTCGGGGACAACTCTATTCTCCGGAATCCGCACCTAAAGTTTCCCCTTTTTCATTCAGTAGAATTGAATTAAAAATTGTGTGAAACGTTGGAAAAACTTCCTAAACCTCTAGAACTTGCATAAATAGGACCCGATTACCTTAAAACCTTCACAAGTGGCGCCATGAAATGTAACATTTGCAAATTGTGTACGCTACCTCATTCGGCCTGAGGTGGGCCCATTGTTCCCGGATTTTCCTTATTGTTCCGCTTGACTTATTTTGAAGCAGAATCCAAAGGAAACTTTTGATCCTTATCCCGATTATCAAACGATAAGTACTGTACCATTCTAATGGAAATATTTCTATGATGACCATGATAACGATGATGCTAAGGAATAGAATACGTCTATGATAAGTATGACAAGAATTATTCCATGACTAAGAGTCTTAAGCTAAGGATTCAATATGAGTATGAAAGTGTCCAACTAGTTCTTGATCCTTAATTCTATTCCTTGGTTATGACACTATCTTCTAAAGATTCCAAAGCAGATGAATTGACTTCTATGACACCCATGACTTCATTCTATGTTTTCTCTCAATGCTATTCTCCGTTGATAGTCTCGCCTTAAAATACTCGTTCCTTCAAGGTGAGACAAAGAGATCACGGTTATTCCATAATATAATCGGAGGTCACCGACCTTACGTCACTCCGATGGATACATGATTTTCCTTGGGCTCTCCTGCATGCTTATATGACATATGTATATAAGATATGTATATGAACATGGGGTGGGGGAAGGGATACATGGGGGATGGGAAGGGAAACATGTTTCATTGCCACCTGGTCAGCTGGCTTTATCATCCCGGACGCGGGATATATGGGCGAGCCGATGTATTTCAGTGCTATGTGGGCGAGCCGACATTGTTCGGTGCTATGCTATGACCTGATATGATATGACACGATATGTTATAACATGATCTCATATGATATGATACGATATGATATGATATGATAAGACATGACATGATATAAGTTCTATTTTCTATGTCTATGAAAAAGAAATGTTTTTAAAAGGGAAAGACAAGCATGCACGGTATTCTCCCTCAGCGGCACTCATATGTACAGTTTACTCTTTTATTCTATGACATGTTCTATGTTTCCATGCAGTTATTATTCATACGCACATTTCTTGCTATGTTACTATTCATGCCTTACATACTCAGTACATTGCTTGTACTGACCCCTCTTCTTCGGGGGCTGCGTTTCATGCTGCGCAGGTACACCCAGATGATGCAAAGTTAGCATAGAAGATGTTCTAGTGGAGTTGGTAGGCTCCACTTGTCCTGGAGTGCTGCCGAGTCAGAGTATATGTACTATGACACTTTGTTCGAAGTTAGAGACTTTGCAGACAGAGTCGTGGGTTTTGGGAGTCAGTTTGTATGGTGATAAAGGTTTTACACAGTTACAGACTTTGTTTGACTTGAAAGCTACTAAAAGAATATTTCAGTAAGCTTTACTATGTGTACTCGATTTAGAGGTTCAAAGATTATATATGTAATAAGAATCAGTGGGTTCGCTCGGCTCCGGATATGAGGTCGGGTGCCCATCACACCCTAGTAAAGTCGGGGTGTGACAATAACATACGATTAACCACATCATGAATGCATTATTCAAGCCTAGACACAATAGTGGGAGATTCACACTCTTCTCTAAACTTTCACAGGAAAACACAACCGAAAGGCTCAACTCATACCTGAAGCAGGGAAAAAATAAGGATATCTCCTCTTTATGTCCTCCTAGGCTTCCCAAGTTATCTTCTTCAGTATTATGATTACGCCACAGGACTTTAACCGAAGCCACATCTTTTGTTCTCAACCTCCTAACTTGACGATCCAAGACTTGCACAGGTTCTTCTTCATAAGATAACCCTCGTTGATTTCAATCTCATCATGATTCAAGACATGAGAAGGGTTAGGCTTGTACAACCTCAAAATCAAAATGTGAAACACAGGGTGCACCATAGCAGTCACAACCCAACTAGTGGGCCATGACAAGTACCCGGAGCTGGCTACCAAGCACCACTCGTCATGCTATCTATCATACTCAACCTGTACATACATTATTCTCACCATAAAACTTATCATAAAACGATCATCAATATCTCCTAAAACATGTATGTGCGCATAAGCCCATGAGGCTATAAAAATAATGTACAGAATATACAATGAAGGGGCCACATAGCATCTACCACCCACACATAAGTGTCTACGAGCCTCTAACTAGAGTACTGAGACCATAGGGACGGGACAGGACCCCGCCGTGCCCCAAATATGTACACAAGAGAATATACCAATAAGCGACAATTCCGGAGTAGTGGAGTGCCCCTGCAAATCCGCTGAAATAAGCTCCTAAGCATCTGTGTCGTCTCCTTGTCTGCCTGCGGTCATGAACGCAACGTCCATAAAAGAAAGAACGCCAGTACGAACAATGCACTGAGTATGTAAGACATGTACAACAGCATAATAAAGGAATAAAAGAGCCTAAGATGAAGAGAAAACCTGTAACTGATTGCCTCTTACGGCAGAGTCATGCATGCTAACTTTTATATAAAAATAATAATATCATATCATCCATATATAAGCTGCCCGACTATCTGAGTACGGTGTGATCATCATTAGCCCGCGTCCAGGCCTCCCGCGTTCGGGACGTAAGCTGCTCGCTACAGTGGTATGTCTGCCCGGCCGCCTATAGGGCGGCGCGGTGTTATACTGCCCGGCTATGTAGGCATGGTGTGATCATACCTGAAAATAACATAAGCATGCATGAGAGCCCAAGTGAAAGCTATAACTCTATCGCAGTGACAGAAGGTCGGTAACCTCCGATTATGGTATGGATCAAACATCATCGCTAGGTCTCACCTTGAAGGAACTAATATCATGAGGTGAGACAACAATAAGAAATAACATCAATGAAATCATAAAGATAGGATTGTCAAGCTCATACTAGCATCATCTTATAGGCTTCGGAACCTCTGAAATAGCATCATTATCATGGGACATATCTCATCTTTATCTCATAAGAAGCTCTTAAGAATCATGAGCTTTCAACACTTAGGATGTAAGAAGATCATGGAATATAGAAAGGAAATCATAGCATAGAAGTCATGCCATTGAAAGAAGGGGGCTAGCCTTACATACCTTTGCGTCTCCTAAACGACTAAGCGTTCTCCTTCCAAGCTCACAACCCTACATTTAAGAGAATTCGTAGTTCATTAGATCATTAGAAACATGCTTAAGGCTAAGCTAAGGCGACTAAGACCTACCGAAAATTCGGCAGCATTTCCTTTGTTTCGACAACTTCTTCCATATACCAAACAACTCCTAAACATCAATAACAACACCCATAATATCATAATCAATAAACTTTCTCGAATTAAACATTGTTCACTTCTCAAATTCACTTTCAAAGTCATCCATAACCATGACTACAATACAATACCATATTCACTCTTCACCTAATACTTCCTCAACGTCATTAGCATCATTCCTAACAAGATTATACTCATCTCATACTAAGAATCATGACTCAAATTAACGTACTACTCAAAATACCATTATTTTCATATTTTTAGCTCATATTCTACTTTCTTCCTTAATCCAAGTCATTCAACCACTCAATACTTTTAATAACATGAAGGAAATGTAAAACTCGCCTCTAATTATGTAGGAATGATCTTTGGATGAAGATAATCCACTTGAGAGAACCCCCAGCTTCAATTCCAAAGGAAACCTTGACTTCAATTAACCCTAGTGAGCATCCACACACTTAATTCTACTGATACATGGTGTTTAATCGTTGATTTCTCTTGGATGTGTGCTAATATGGTGTATGGAATATTCTAGAAGTTTCAAGACGTGTGGAGAAAATGAGAAATGAAAAATAAGAACTTGGGTCTCATATATATAAATTATAAAATCTGACCCAACATGATTTATACGAACACTTATACAGTCTGTATAATCTTATATGGTCCGTATAAGTGACCATAGAATCGCACCAACAATCAACCCATTCTATAACTATTATACGGACATTTATATGGTCCGTATAAGTGACCGTATAGTCTCACCAGAAATGACCCCTCATTGTGACCGTTATACGGACCCTTATACGGCAATATAAAATTATACGGGCCGTATAAGTGGTGGTATAACCTAACTTTTCCCCAAAATTGATCTTGTCGATTCATTTGATCTTCAATCCTTATAGAATCTTCTTGGCACTTGTTTACCACTTCATTAACCATCCAAGGATCCCTATAACTCCTTCCCAAGACATCACTAAATAATCGTTAACTCGATACTTGCAAAAGCCTCTCCAAACACGACTTATACTTTACTTCCTTCGACAAACTTAGTTTCACTGATTCATATAACTTCAAAATCTTATCTTATACGTTTTGAAGGTGCCACATACTCTCCTTAATGTCATAAGAATTTCATGTTCACCTTAAGTTCGCGTTAGTCTAATTACAGCACAACGACATGAAATTGCCGAGGTGTAACACTCTCCCCCTTTAAGAACATTCGTCCTCGAATATTAAGTTCTCAAGAATTCTACAAAATTTTCGCTAGAGTTTCCCCTATAATATGGCACTACCATCCTATCACAACAACCCAAAATAACATCGCCTCACGGGGCTACAACAACAACTGCAAGAAAATATGGCCACACACGACCAAAAGCATTACATACCTGGGAACAACGGCGTTTCATCTTGTGCCTCTTCTGGGGGTGGAAATAAGTGTGGATATCTAGAATTCATGTCTTCTTCTACTTCCCAAGTCATCTCCTCTTTATTATTGTTTATCCACGGAACCTTAACTGAAGCTACGTCCTTAGTTTGAAGTTTCCGCACTTGCCTATCTAGTATGGCAATAGGTCTTCTTCATAAGCCAACTTCTCTGTAACTTGAACATCATCTATAGGCACGATTCTGGAAGGATCTCCAACACACTTACGGAGCATCAACACATCGAAAACTAGATGACCTGATTCAAGTTCTGAAGGTAAGTCTAGCTCATAAGCCACTTGACCCACCTTGCGCACAATCTTATAAGGCCCAATTTATCGAGGACTAAGCTTGCCCTTCTTGCCGAATCTCATTACACCTTTTATTGGCGACACTTTTAGGAATACCCAATCATTAACTTGGAATTCCAAGTTTCGTCGACGATTGTCCGCATAAGATTTCTGATGACTCTGGGCTGTTAACAATTGATCTCGAATGAGCTTAATCTTCTCCACTGCTTGCTGAATCAATTCTGGACCTATTAGTTGTGTCTCTCCTACCTCAAAACACCCAATTGGCGATCTACACTTTCTTCCGTATAGAGCTTCATACGGGGCCATCTGGATAATGGAATGATAACTGTTGTTGTATGCAAATTCGATAAGTGGCAAATGTTCATCCCAATTACCTCCGAAGTCTAATACACATGCCCGCAACATATCTTCCATGGTCTAGATAGTGCGTTCAGCTTGTCCATCAGTTTGTGGATGAAATGCTGTGCTAAGCCTCACTTGAGTTCCCAAACCTTCTTGAAAAGGCTTCCAGAATTTAGCTGTAAATTGTGCCCCTCTATCTGTGATAATGGATACTAGTACACCATGAAGTTGGACTATCTCTTTAAGATATAACCTTGCATAATCTTCTGCTGAGTATGCAGTTCTGACTGGAAGAAAATGAGTTGATTTAGTGAGCCTATCAACAATTACCCATATGGAGTCATACTTACGCCGAGAACGAGGCAAACCTACAATAAAATCCATATTGATCACTTCCCATTTCCAGGTTACAATTTCCATAGCTTGCAATAATCCTCCTGGCTTTCGATGCTCAATTTTCACTTGTTGACAATTCGGGCATTGAGCTACAAACTCCGCTATATCTTTCTTCATGTTGTCCCACCAATGCATTGACTTAAGATCGTGGTACATCTTTGTCATTCCTGGATGAATAGAATAACAGGAGTAATGAACTTCTTCCAGAATCTGGTGGCGTAGTCCTGCAACATCTGGGACACATAGTCTGCCTCGATACCTGAGAATCCCATCTACAGAAATCTCAAATGGTGACTCCTCTTTCTGGGGAAGTGTATCTCTATAGTGACTCAACTGGGGATCTTCATTGTCACACCCTAACCTTATTAGGGTGTGATGGGCACCCGACCCCACCTACGGAGCCGAGCGAACCCGCAGACTCTGATCACACGAAACGTACAATAGGACTTATAACAGAAACAGAGAACCGACATCGTCTTAAGCGGCCACGTGTATCAAACACATCAAACATATCATATCAAATGCCGTAAGCAGGCGGAATATACATCGCCTGAACATACATACATATACGAACGTATAGGCCGTTTAGGCCATTATAGCAAACAGGGCGGCCTAGGACACCGATCTCAGACCAGACCAAACAGAATCTGTAGACATATGAGGCTGCTTACAGACTTACTCTCAGTACCCACAACTCTGTCTGCAAAGTCTCTAACACAAATCAGCAAGCACAACTTGTATATATACTCAGACCCGACGACACTCCGGAGAGAGGTGGAGATCGCCAATCCTGCTGAAACCTCCTAGCCAAGTCTTCTGACCATCTGGGTGTACCTGCGTGGCATGAAACGCAGCCCCCGAAGAAAAGGGGTCAGTACGGAATATGTACTGAGTATGTAAGGCAAGAATACAGAAAACATAATCATAATCAGAATCAAAAGTACAGAAGTATAACAGACGGAAACATAATCAGACTCAGATATACAGAGCATATGTGCGATAAGCAGAATAACAGAAACAACTTACTGGGATACAGACCATGCATGCCAAGAACGGTATGCGGTCCTTTACAGGACCCGGGGAAAACGTGGCGCCGCCCTGCCTTCGGCGCCACACACATCTAACTCCAGAAATATTGCTCCAGTCTCCGACACACAAATCATCATATCAGAATGTACATATACATGTAGGCGGTTCATCGAACCAAACACATCATACTTCAGAATTCATATACGGCGCCCGGCCCTCAAGCGAGGAACTCGGGAACCGTGCGCACGATACAAACCGGCCCGGGACTTGGTGAAGGGAGTAGACTCTATGCACGAGCAGAAAATGAGAAACTAAATGCACATAAATCAAGACTCGATGGATTAATCGAACGTGCTATCCGAATGTCCGTAACAGATTACCCATAACAGAATACTTATGTCAGAATGCTTTTATCGGAATATTTCTGTCAGAGTACTTATATCACTTTTGTCAGAATACTTATATAAAAGTTAGGAATACCCATATCAGATTTTCCGTATCGGAGTACTTATATCAGGATACTCAGATCAGAATACATACTTGTATCAGAATTTCTCATATCAGAACGCTTATGCCAAATACTTACATCAGAATATTTATGTCTGAATTCTCAGACCAGAATACTTATGTCAAAATACGGATGTCAGAATACTTAAGTCAGAATTCGCCTATCAGGATTATTAGATACTTACATTAGGGAGAACATACGGATCACAAACAGACTCGGAATCACAGAATAGAATAACCCCAATGTACATATCAATATCATACCTTACTTTGCTCTAGGACATGCCAAAAGAATGAAAGGGTAAGCCTCACATACCTGTGGCACGACCAACTAGTTATGCTTATTTGTCCCAACTCGTTAATCTACATACAAAAGAATTCATATAATCATTAAACCCATTATCATTCGCTTGTCTCAACTTCTCAAACAAATTCACTTATATTCTGCCGAAATTTCGGCAGCATCTCCCCTGCAAATATGCCATCCCCGAGAATACGGCTCGGCCCCAAATCAACAACAACAAACCCGAGAATTCAACTCGGCCAAACAATCAACAATACCAACAATTTTTCTAGCAACATTTCAATATCTAATTCAATCCAATTCAATTTAATTCAATTCAACTCACATAATCTTTCAACAACACAATCTACATACTACTTCATTCGAAACCTTCAACTTCAATCACGTCCATACATTTCATTGTTATTCATATACGTTAACTTCAACAACACTCTTCGTTTGACACCACATAATCCATAACAACAACAACTAAATGTCAAATAACATCAATTTACCATAACTTACCAAATCCTATACCATTCGGCCACAACAACAATACATAGGTTTTCATGAATTTCCATTCTTTTCTATACATTACAACAACAACCAATACTCCACATAAATTTAATTCATTCTCCCTTACACAACACCTCATACATACGGCCAACACCATGCATATACAACTACAACTTCAACATGCATGATTTCATACTTTTCATTCACTTTTACACATTACAACAACAAACATACTACATTAATTCAATCTTCCCTCACAACATCACACATACCATGCACGACCACTTACAACATCCATATTTTCACGACTTTTATTCATCTCTACATACTACAACAACCATAACATTAAATAAAATTTGTTCATCATTCCAACATAATATAACAATATACACGGCCATACACACAATATATATGTTTCACTGCCACACCCCTACATCCGTTTTCTTCACGAATTTCACTTATTTTCATACGCTACAACACACAACAACATTCATAACACATAAAAGAGGATGAATTCTTACCTTCTTCCTTGGTTCTTCACTTGGCTAAAGCCTGTCACTTATATGAATATGAGTTCTTCTTGCTCCAATGAACACTCCATGTTGTAGAGGACCTTCCATTTAGTAGAAAAACTAGGAGAAAATAATTTTCCTTGGTCAATTTCCCATGGCTCAATTTTGAGAGCCATGGCCGAAACCCTCATGCTCCCACTCTCTTCATTCTTTTTTTTTTTTGTTCTTGTTTTCTTGAATTAAAATGATGACTTGCTATATATACATGTCTTCCACCAATTTTCCTTATTTATAATTTGGCCCCTCAAAATA
The DNA here is from genome assembly GCF_019175385.1 of Lycium barbarum. Lineage (NCBI taxonomy): Eukaryota > Viridiplantae > Streptophyta > Magnoliopsida > Solanales > Solanaceae > Lycium > Lycium barbarum. Next base: position 70,019,961 of record NC_083347.1, on the reverse strand, counting down.
AGAATATAGCCACATGATCCCTCCTCTAGAGAATTCTTTCTTTTTCCTCTAGAAATTTCTTGAAATTAAAAGAAGACTAATGTCTTCTTAAGCAAGCTTTGGTCCATAATTTTTATAATTTACAATTAGCCCCCATTAATTAAAATAAGGGCATATAGTGCACGGCCAACATGGCCCCTTCATGAATTTTTCTTGAACTTTGTAAAATTACCATTTTGCCCCTAAGCTCCCACATTATTTCCATTGGTCATTTTGCGAATTTCTCTTTTTGCCCTTAACCTCTCTCAATATTTTCACACTAATAATAATCATGAATAATATTTACCACGACTCGTACCCTAAAAAAATTTTGAGAATGGTCTCGCCCTTAACTTTCCACGACAACTTTGGAAATTTTCAGACGTACAAAGTACGGGCTATAACATTCATATTGGCGCCTTTTCACTTTCATGTCTAAGAATGAAACAGATGGATTATGAACAGCAACTCCTGCATTGCCCAAGTCCATTAAGCGGACTCCTAGGCTAGCTAGCTGGTGGAGCTCATGGACTAATTCTTTATTTTCAGGTCGAACGTCACACAGACTGCCCATGCATTTACGGCTAAGAGCGTCGGCCACCACATTTGCTTTCCCGGGATGATATAAGATACTTACATCATTGTCCTTCAATAGCTCTAGCCATCGCCTCTACCGCAAATTCAACTCCTTCTTCTTAAAGATATACTGGAGACTCTTATGATCTGTATAAATATCAACATGTACACCATACAAATAATGTCTCCATATCTTTAGTGCATGAATAACCACAGCTAATTCAAGATCATGGGTCGGTTAATTCTTCTCATGTTTCTTCAACTGTTTGAAGGCATAGACTATATCCTTTCCGTGTTGCATCAACACACAGCCCAATCCGACACCGGAGGTATCACAATAAACAACATAACCTTTTGATCATTCTGGAAGCGTCAAGATAGGGGCTGTAGTCAATCTATCTTTCAATTCCAGGAAACTACGCTTATAAGCATCGGTCCATTGAAATTTTGCTGATTTCTGAGTTAGCTTCGTCAATGGCACTGAAATAGAAGAGAATCCTTCCACAAATCTTCTATAATAACCTGCTAATCCCAAAATGCTACGGACCTCTATAAGTGTTGTAGGCCTTGGCCAAGTCTTCACGACTTCAATCTTCTGAGTATCAACCAGAATGCCATTAGCTGAGTTAAAATGGCCCGGAAAAGTTACATAATTCAATCAGAACTCACATTTTGAAAATTTTGCATATAATTCTCGAGTCCGAAGAATTCCAAGGACAGTACGTACATGATCTGCATGCTCCGTTTCTAATTGAGAATATACCAAAATGTCATCGATGAACACGATCAGAAATAGATCTAGAAAAGGCCTGAATACATTATTCATCAAATTCATAAACACTGTCAGAGCGTTAGTCAACCCAAATGACATTACTCGAAATTCATAATTATTGTATCTGGTTCTAAAAGTTGTTTTCGAAATGTCTTCTTCCATGACTCTCACTTGGTGATATCCTGATCTCAGATCTATCTTTGAAAACCACTTAGCACCTTGTAGCTGATCAAACAAATCATTGATCCTCAGAAGCGGATATCAATTATTTATTGTTACCTTGTTCAACTGCCTATAATCAATACACATTCGCAAAGAACCATCTTTATTCCTCACGAACAAGACAGGTGCTCCCCATGGCGATGAACTGGGTCTAATAAATCCCTTCTCAAGCAAGTCCTTCAGTTGTGCTTTTAGCTCTTTCAATTCCGCTGGAGCCATTCGGTAAGGAGGAATAGATATAGGTTCGGTGTCCGGCAGCACATCAATGGTAAAATCAATTTTTCGTTCCGGTGGAAGGCCTGGAAGTTCATCTGGAAATACATCCGGAAACTCATTTACTACCGGAACCGATTGAAGAGTCGGCGGCTTTGCTTCACTGTCATGAACCCGGACCAAATGATAAATATAGCCTTTTGCAATCATCTTCCTCGCTTTGAGATAGGAAATAAACCTGCCCCTAGAAGACGTTGTATTACCTTTCAATTCAAGCACTGGTTATCCCAGGAATCGGAATCAAACCATTTTTGTTCTGCAATCCGTATTAGCGTAACAAGAGGCCAACCAATCCATGCCCATAATCACATCAAAATCTAACATTTACAACTCAATCAAATCAGCTATAGTCTGAAGATCACATACCACAATCACATAAATTTTTTTTTATACTTGTCTAGCTATTACTGGATCACCAACCGGAGTAGATACCTCAAAAGGCTTAATTGACCCGAGTTTCACCCCAATACGACCAATAATATACGGAGTAATATACGACAAGGTAGAACCCAGATCAATCAGTGCACAAAAATAATAGAAGAATACGGATAATATACTGTGACAACGTCAGGGGAGGACTCAAGATCTTGTCATTCAGCTAATGCATATATACTAGGCTGAGAGCCACCTGAACTGGATGCTCCCCCTCTGCCCCTACCACGACCTTCTGAAGTCTGGGGAGTCTGCCCTACAAGGCGCACGGACCAAGAAGAACCAACTGCGGATCCTGCAGGCTGGGCCCTATCTCTGCCACTCATCGAGGGACAATCAGGCATCATGTGCCCAATCTGACAACAGGCATAACAAGCATCGGAGCCTTGGCGACACAGAACGGAATGAAATCTATCGCACGAGCTGCATCGTGGTAACGGTGGTTTCCTCGGACTGCGATCACCTCCAAACTGGGAACCCGAAACTCTCGAACTCTGACCTGGCCCAGAATAAATAGGGCATTTAAATCTCCTGCCTGCAAATCGAGGAGGTGCACTAGCCGCTGATTGACCTGAATATCTAGAGTGCAGTTGCCTCTGGTCCCCTCTATACTCACTACTAGCACCAACAGATCTAGCCCACTTGTTATGCCCTCTGTCCATATCACGCTCACCCCTTTACGGCTGTTGTTTCTCTTCTAGATTCTGAGCGTGAGCCTAAATACGAGAGATATCTATCCCTTCCTGGAGTGAAGTTGTCAAACAATCTTTGATCAAATGTGACCCTAGGCCACTCACAAACCTATGCACCCGGTCTCCCATATCGGCTACCATGGCCGGAGCATACCTAGCCAATGAATTAAAATGGAGACTATACTCCCGAGCACATAAATTTCCTTGCTTTAGATTCAGAAACCTGTCGGCTCGGGCCCTTTGAACCTCGGGTGGCAAATAGTGGAGAATAAAAGCATCTACGAATTCTTGCCACCCCAAGGAAAGTGCATTTTCCTTCCTCGAAGATATCCAATTATTATACCAAAGAACCGCTATATCCCGCAACCTGTATGAAGCTAACTCCACCAACTCAGTATCAGAAGCATGTATTATTATCAGCGTCCTCAATATTTCTTCTATAAAACCCTGCGAGTCTTCATCCAGCTTTGAGCCAAAAAATTCTAGAGGATTCAAACTCATAAAATCACAGACCCTGGCACTAGCCGCTCTATCACCTGGACCTGCATTCTGCCGCTGAGCTTGAGCAGCAACTAGCTGGGTCAGTAACAGAATAATCCCGGTCATCTGCTGGCCCGAAGCACTTGGTGGAGGAACTGGAAGCATTGGGGATGGAATGTCCAAGAGGGAGCCTCATTGTGGGACTCATCCTCTTCTATATTTACCGGGGACTCTTGTTCATTCTGCCTTGCTGTCGCAGTCTTGCCTTTCTGGGCGGCTGTTGCTTTTCTCTTTACTGGCATTGCTGAAATCATAACGTATAACTAGGAAAAAAGTAAATCTTATAACATAGCTCTATCGCACGATCTACGAAGAAGAAAGACGGTCCTTATTCCTAAATACCACACAGCCTCTTGTTTGTAAGTGTGGCACACTTCACACCTATAAAAAAGACTCTACTGGACACGGCTCATAGACACACCCTAGGACGGAACTGCTATGATACCACTTTTATCACGACCCAACTAGTGGGCCGTGACGGGTACCTGGAGCTGGCAACCGAGCACCACTCGTCATTCTATCTATCATACTCAACCTGGACATACATCATTCTCACCATAAAACTTATCATAAAATGATCGTCAACATCTCCCAAAACATGTATGTGCACATAAGCCCATGAGGCTACAAAAATGATGTACAAAATATACAACGAAAGGGCCACATAGCATCTAAAACCCACACATAAGTATCTACGAGCTTCTAACTAGAGTACTGAGATCATAGGGACGGGACACGACCCCGCCGTGCCTCAAATATATACACAAGAGAATATACCAATAAGCGGCAACTCCGGAGTAGTGGAGTGGTCCTGTAAATCCACTAAAATAAGCTCTTAAGCATCTGTACCATCTCCCTGTCTACCTGGGGCATGAACGCAACATCCATGAAAGAAAAGACGTCAGTACGAACAATGTACTGAGTACGTAAGACATGTACAACAACATAATAAAGGAATAGAAGAGCCTAAGATGAAGAGCGAACCTGTAACTGATTGCCTCTTAAGGGGAGTCATGCATGCCAACTTTTATAAAAAAAATATCATATGATACATATATAAGCCGCCCGACCATCTAGCTATGGTGTGATCGTCATTAGCCCGCGTCCAGGTTTCCCGCGCTCAGGGCGTAAGCTGCCCACTGTTGTGGTTTGTCTGCCTGGCCGCCTATAGGGCGGCGTGGTTTTATACTGCCTGGCCATGTAGGCACAGTGTGATCATACATGAAAATAACATAAGCATGCATAAGAGCCCAAGTGAAAGCTACAACTCTATCGGAGTGACATAAGGTCGGTAACCTGTGATTATGTTATGGATCAAACATCATCGGTAGGACTCACCTTGAAGGAACTAATATCATGAGGTGAGACAAGAATAAGAAATAACAACAATGAAATCATAAAGATAGGATTATCAATCTCATACTAGCATCATCTCATAGGCTTCAGAACCTCTGAAATAGCATCATTATCATCATCATTATCATGGGACATATCTCATCTTTATCTCATAAGAAGCTCTTAAGAAGCATGAGCTTTCAACTCTTAGGATGTAAGAAGATCATGGAGTATAGAAAGAAAATCATAGCATAGAAGTCATGCCTTTGAAAGAAGGGGGCTAGCCTTACATACCTTTGCGTCTCCTTACCGACTAAGCATTCTCCTTCCAAGCTCACAACTCTAATTTCAAGAGAATTCATACTATATTAGATCGTTAGAAACATCCTTAAGGCTAAGCTAAGGTGACTAAGAGCTAACGAAAATTGGGCAGCTTTTCCTTTTTTTCGACAACTTCCTCCATATACCAAACAACTCCTAAACATCAATAACAACACCCATAATATCGTAATCAATAAACTTTCTCGAATTAGACATTGTTCACTTCTCAAATTCACTTTCAAAGTCATCCATAACCATGACTACAATACAACACCATATTCACTCTTCACCTAATACTTCCTCAACGTCATTAGCATCATTCCTAAAAAGATTATACTCATGTCATACTAATAATCATGACTCAAATTAACGTACTACTCAAAATACCATTATTACCATATTTTGAGCTCATATTCTACTTTCTTCCTTAATCCATGTCATTCAACCACTCAATACTTTTAATAACATGAAGTAGATGTAAATGTTCCACCCCGAAAATTTCCCATTAACGTACAGTGAGTAGACTAACGAAGGGCACGACGTATAGGATGTTTTGATAAGTATCAAATAACAATTAATGGCTCTAAATGAGATTTCAAAGACATGTGAGGTAGGAGACGGAAGTTGGTAAGGAAAGCAAGGTATAGGTTGTGTGTCGAGCAAGATTTACGAGTATCTAATTAACGATGGCTTAATGATGTTTTGGAGAAGATCTAAAAGGTCTCTCAGATTGTTTAGGAGGTGTTAAAAAAGTGTCAAGAAGGTTCCATAAGGATTGGAGATCAAACGAGTCGACGAGAAAGAGTTCAGAAAAGCTGGGCATTGTACGGCCAAACATACTGGCCGTATAAAACATACTGGCCGTATGTTCAACAGTATAATCAGCCCAGATTAGCATCCCTCACTGGACCAAATCTACGGCCATACATACAGTCAGTATAATTTATACAGACCGTATGTTGGTCCGTAGAAACTGGTCGGGACAGATTTTAAGTGGATATAAGGAGGACCCAAGTTCATTTATTTCATTTCATTTTCACCTCTCACCTCAAGAACACTCTAGAACCCTCTCTACTCTTCATCCACAAGAACTCAAGAGAGATTCTGATCAACTTCATCAAACCAACAAAATCAAGTCTATGAAACTCATTGAAGTTCATCCAAGCCAAGAAATTCCAATGGAAGTGAACTAGGGTTTTGGTGCAAGAGAAGTATTTCCACTCAAGGCTTATAACTATACCATCTTAGGTAAGTTCTATGATATTTCCATGTTGTTTAAGGTATTGAGAAGTTGAAACACTTGGATTGTAGAAGGATATAGAAAATGGGTCACAAAGATGAGAATAATGAGATTTTGGGTAGTAGTTTGGAATGAATCATGAATATTGATATGTTGTGATTATAAATATGTTATGAATAACATTTAGAGCATGGGATAAGCATTGTATGTGAGAGAACATAATAGTGAACTATGACCATGATTATGGAGGAATTGAAGTGCAATTGTGAAATGTGGAGAACGTAGATGAATGATGATTGTTGCTTATAATATTGTGAATCTTGTTATGGATGTTTGGGAGTTGACATGTGATATGAGGAAAGTTGTATAAATAAAGGAAATGCTGCCCAATTTTTTGTAGCTGTAGTAAGCACGTTCATATAATCGATTAGCTAATGTGAATGCGAATTCTCTTGGAGGTAGAAACGTGAGCATTGAAGGAGAACAATGAAGCGATGGAAATTGTTAAACGAAAGAGCTATGTAAGGCTAGTCCTTTCTTTCTAAGGCATGACTCCTATGGCATGAATGCTCTTATCTTTCCATGATTTTCCTACATGTCGGAAATTATGAGTGTACGATTACAAAGTGCTTCATACATGATAATGAAAAGAGATACGTTACGAGCATGACAATACCGATGATGAATCTAAGCCTAGAAGTTCTAAAGCTCATGATATGACATTCCTTCGAAGCTAATGATCCTTATATGATTCCTATGATATTGTTTCCCTACCTCTCCATGACTTTCTTACATTCCGGGAACTATGTGTCAACATTGATAAAGAGCTTCTTATGAGATAAAGATGAGAAATATGTCATGAATACGATAATAATGATGATAAGTTTAAGCCTAGAGATTCTAAATCAAGATATGATGTCTATGAAGTAAATGATCCTATTTACAATCCCTTGATGTTGCTCATGGTGTACATTCACCTTAAAATGTTAGTTCCTTCAAGGTGAGATATGATGAATATGATCACTCCATAATGTAATCGGGGGTCCTCGACCTTATGTCACCCCGATATTGTTATAGATTGTTTATAAGCTCTAATGCATGTCCGATGACCAATGTCCTAAACAATTATGAGTCTATGTTCGTAGAGGATTTAATATGAGATAAAGGTAAGAGATATGCCATAGATACAATGATGGTAATGATGAACCTAAGTTTAGAGAGTATAAATTTTATCATACGGTATTTTTACGAAGTTCATGCTACTAATATGATATGATTTTCATAGATTGTCTTTAAATTCAAATGCATGTTCTATGGAAAGTTATGATAAGCTTATGAGATGTGTGTGATGATAAAAGATTCCCGTAGTGATGGCAACGATGACGATAATAGTGATAACGATAATGATGACGATGATAATGCTGATGATGATAATGATGACGATGATAATAGTAATGACGCTAAAGATGTTTCTAGGATTTTTATGTATATGTGCCTATGTATGGCTATTATGAAACCCCGAGTTTATATGGCTGGGTAGAATATATATATATATATATATATATATATATATATATATATATATATATATATATATATATATATAATGCGCGCGCACCACTGCAATTGGGTACGGATAACACTGAGCCTTGGTCGGTCAGGTACGGACAACACTGAGCCTTGGTAGGGCCAGGAACGCATAACACAAAGCTTTATTATAGCTGGGTATGTAAGACACCGAACCTATATGGTCGGGCATGATACTACTATGAATTCAAATGTATGAAAAGCCCGGAGCATATGTATGTGATATTGTCGAGCCACTACGTGGCCGAATACGGATAATGTTTAATGTGTATGAGCAGGTACGGTACTATGATATATATATGATACGATGATGTATGCGCTATGATGATACATGTACTATGATTATATATGATATAGGCATGAAAGGTATCCACCCTTAAAAGTTACACAGGTTATATCTTCATCTTATGTCTTATGATTTCTCTATTATGTTCATTTCATTCATGTCATACATACTCAGTACAATATTCGTACTGACGTCCATTTTCTTTGGATGCTGTGTTCATGCCCACAGGTAGATAGGGAGGCGACCCATATTTATAGAAGCCGATAAGCAGACGTTTGAGAGCACTCCATTATTCCGGAGGTGCCATTGATTTACTGTTTTGTGTACATATATGTTTTGGGCACGACGGGCTCCTGTCCCGTCCATTTGTCTAGTACTCTAGTAGAGGCTCGTAGATACGTATGTGTAGGTAGTATGGTCTCACGATTTTCCACGTGTATATATGTATTATGTGGATAGCCAAAGGGCTTATGTGTATAAAGGTAAATACGTTTCAAATGAAAATGGTTTTCCTACGATTATGAGCATAAGAAATACGACTGTACGCAGAATGAATAATAGAACGAGTGGTGGTCGGTGGTTAGCCCCGGGTAGCCGTCATGGCCCTAGCCGTGTCGTGACAAAATTGGTATCAGAGCAGTTCAGTCCTAGGAAGCGTCTACGAGCCGTGTCTAGTAGAGTCTTGTTTATGGTGTGTTGCGTGCCACATCTATAAACAGGAGCCTACAGGGCATTTAGGATGGTTACTCTTCTTTCATCTCTAAGATCGTGCGATAGAGCTAAGCCATAGGAAATGTGATTCCTTATACTCACCCTTGATTGCAGCAGAAGAACGGTATTGACAAAAGAAAGTGATTGATGACATTGAAAGTTACGGTGGTAAGTTTCTACATCTTTATGCTTTTACTTGAAAGTGGGAGCCCTGTGTGGTTGAGGTATGTCATATGTATATATTAGCCCGGTGAGGCATTGTTGGTATTTGTTGCATGCAGGTTTTGGGGTAGTAAGAAATATAGAGGAAATTCCGCCGAAATTTTCCTAGAATCTAAAGGAGATAAGATATAAGCTTGTAATATGTCCTAACGGGAAAAGATGTTGTGCAAAAAGTAATGGCAGGACGAGATTAAGTTAGGAGTATCGTTAACAACTGCAAGAGATGAGTTAAATACTATTGAATTGATAGTAATGGCAATTATAAGAGCGACATTGATACGGTAAATAGAAATGCTAGAGTAAATTAGGGAGACTGGTAGTACTAAAACATGACATAGAAGAGAAAGGGTAACTCCAATAGAGTGCGATACCGAAGTATTGATTGGATGGATAAGCACAAGAAAAATACGACAAGTCTATTAGCAAAATAAAGTAATAGCATCACGAAGACAGAGGTACGAATATGGAGGGTTATAATGAATGTGAATATATTGGTAAGATAACTTATATGGTAAGTGTAATGGGGATGATCAGAAAGAGTAACAGGTCAAGTATGCTTGCTTCACGAGGTTTATTCTATTTTATAAGCGGGGTTGCGAATGAGATCAAGAGGTGGCACTCTATAGCGATGATTTTGATCATGATATAATGAAAGTGTGGCAAGAACTGTAATACAATGTATGTAAAGTATAGTGAGGAAATGATTAAAGATGTGACATGTTCTATATGAATAAAGAATGAATGCAAGTGTGAAACCAGCAAGCGAGGCATGGGGCAGTAGATAAGAAAGCTTATAAGACCTTGTTAGAAAAATCCAGCATAGAGGTTCTGCAATGACAGTAATGATAGCAAGTAAGCTTGAAAAAGGAATCAGAGAAATGTGATATGGAAAAGTAGTAGTAGTTTGTGATTTGTACAATTGAGAGCATGAGTGATATCTTTAGCTGGATGTAAAAGACCAAGACTACAGAAAGATGAATAACGAAATAGGACTATTGTTAGACAAAGGATCAACACAATAAGGATGAGAAGGGATGATCAGAATGAACAGAATAAGTTTTGGAAGCGAAGAATGGATTGTACAAAGGTAGTATATTCTAAAGGACAAAGCGGTACTGAGTTAAGAATAGGGTTCTTGGAGTAAAGGATCGATTATAAAACGAGAGGTAATAAAATAAATTGAGGAGGAAAGAATGTAAAAGAGTAAGTATGGGTATAGAAAGAAAAGGAAGATGCGTCTCCTACGAATATTGTATACCAAGTTATAACAAGTAAAGTATATGAAGTAATGAGTTGGAGAGAAAAATGTGGCCATGAATTATGAGTTTACTATACGATGATAAAGCGATAAAGTAAGGCTTATCAACAACGACAAATACGACATGATTATGATTGGTTTTGAAATCAATGTTGAGTGCAACACAAGAGTAAAAGAGTATGAGGCATAAGGGGTAGTAGTTGCGCATGAGACTTAGGTCCTGGAAAACAAAGATGACGTTACAAGTGAATTTTGAGCACCGAAGAAGAGAGGAAGTGACATTGCACGGATGGTATGGATAGCTAGGCATACTATTATTGTGAGCATCCCTATGGGACAAAAGTTGTTAATTGGAGCGGATTTAGACATTGACTCATAACTACCGGATGAGCTAAGAAAAATATATCCTTGTTCGGATTGCTATATCGGTTGTATTACTTGATTACAAAACTGCAAGATGAGTATGTTAAGACTTCACATATGAATTATCGTAGCTATAAATTATAGGAAACGGCATGAATAAGATGTAGTATAGTAAGGGATATATGTGTCACACCCCAATTCTGCTAGGGTGTGATGGGCACCCGACCCTTACTTAGAGCCGAACGAACCCTCAGACTCTTACTGCACATAAAATCACATCAAACCTTTTAAGTCGAATAAGATAAAATACATAGTAAATTTTTTTTTCCAGAAAGTTCTTTCTCGTAGCTTCCAAGAAGAACAAATCTATAATCATACAAAATTTAGTACATAACACAGACCGGCATATCGACTGACGGAGCCGCTTACAGACTGACAAACAATACCCACGACACTGTCTGCAAAGTCTCTAACGTAGTCCAGAAAGCATAACATACAAAATCTGACTCGGCAGCACTCCGGGAACAATTGGAGCTTGCCATCTGCACTGGAACATCTTCTATACTGTCTTCAACTCGCCTGGGAGTACCTGCGCGGCATGAACGCAACCCCCGAAGAAGAGGGGGTCAGTACGGAAAATGTACCGAGTATGTAAAGCGGAAATATAACAAACATAATCATAGTCCGAACCAGAAGTACAGAGATATAGCAGACAGAGTCGAACCCGAATCCGAAACAGAAATACAGAGTGCATGGACAGAACCACAATATGTATCGTAAGTACAGGGTGTAGCCGACAGAGTCATATTGTGAACTAGAGGTACAGAGTATAGCTGGCAAAATCATCATACGGATCAGGGCACAGAAAGTGGCTGACATAATTGTAATCAGAGTCAGAGGTACAGAAGTGTAACAGACTGAATCATAGTTTGAGTCAGACATACAGAAGTGAAACAGACAAGATCATTATCCGAATTAGATTTCCAGAAATGTAACAGACAGAGTCATATTCCAAACCAGACATGCAGAAGTGTAACAGACAGAGTCATAGTTCGACTCAGATTTCCGGAAGTGTAACAGACAGAGTCATATTCCAAACCAGATATGCAGAAGTGTAACAGACGGAGTCATAGTTCGACTCAGATTTCCGGAAGTGTAACAGACGGAGTCATAATCCAGATCAGACATACAGAAGTGTAACAGACAGAATCATGCATGCAGAGTCATAACCATATACAGATACAGATATCATATATATCAGATCCCGGCCCTCTGGTGAGGGACGCGGTAAAAAATCCCGGCCCTCTTAGTACGGGACGCGGTGGACAGACAGATCAGATCATATGCCATCCTGGCCGCCATCCCCATACAAACACAACATCAAATCATATACAGATATAAACAGAACCCGGCCCGCACACCGAGGGACGCGGTGAATAATGCAGTGGAATGTGCACGAATAACAGAACCTGGCCCGGGCGCAGTGAAGGAAACATTGAGGCATCCACGAACAGACTAATAAGAAACCATATGCATACAAATCGTTACACAGACTCAATGAACTGGAGTAGGCCAAACGGTAGGTCAAATCAAAGTAATCAGACAATATTCATAATATACATATATGTCATTTGGGATGGCACGACAGATTTCATCAGAATAAGATGTCCAGACGTCAAAATATACTATAAGACTCATAAATATCGTCATAACACTTATCATATGGCAGACAGAACAATAACCAAAAGTTACCTGTGAGTTTCGGACAGAAATGAGTTAATTAGATTCATACAGAAAATATCAGGTTTTGTGGGCCCATCTTGGGCTGAACCGAGGTGACGTACGTAAATTATGGATCATAGGTCTTATGGAGTCATCCATGAGAGTTTTAGGGCATTCCGACTTTATTTGTGAAAGTTACATACATATAGGTCGCTTTGGCGACAATTTATAAAAAAAACTAGTTCAATCTTACTGAACGATTTGGAGCCAATTTCAATCTCTAATTTCTCGGAACATGGTCGTATCTAAGGCTCGCATTCGAGCCTCTTATGTTTAGAACATGCCAAGGAATGAAGGGAGAGACTTTACATACCTTAGTTGCGCTCTACGCTCGTTCAGATTCAATTCCCGTTTCGCCCGAAATCTACAAATGGTCATTGTTACCAATTGTCAATAGTAGACTTATAGCATTCTTTAATTCACTATTTGTCTATAGAAATTTGGGCAGCACCTCCCCTGTACATATGCCCAGCCCAGAATTACAATTCAGCAACCAACACATCAACAACAATACCAAATATATTAACATCATTTCCAACACCAACATATGCCATAAAACAGCCCGCACATTATTTTCCAAATTTTCCCAACCAACCAATTCGCGATATAACTATTTAATAATTTTATTTCCGCAAAGAGGTCAAAATTAACACTAACAACATCAATAACAACATCCTCCACATTCTACAAGTTAGATACATTTGTTTTCATCTAAAATTTTCTTCAAACCCCATTCTACAATTCAACCATACCAACAAACGAATTTATCACGCTATTTTCTTCGTTCTAATCCGTTAAAACTCTAAATAAACTTGTTAACAATGAAAAAGAGCCTTATTCATACCTTAAGTGCACAGACACCACGTCCAACCTCTTATTTGTAGTTGATTTTTAGCTCAAACCGAAGGCAACGCGACGTAGAACACTTTTCTCTTCATGGGCTTCGGGATTCGGGGCTCCGATTTTGGTCAAAAACTGGTTTTTTTTTCTCTAGGCTCTCCTCTCTCTTTTTCTCTAGAGTTTTCCAGGTCTTCTTGATCTGAAAATGAGGGAGAGAAACTGATTTTTTTCTATTAAAAAGCGTGGGTAACGGGCCTGACCCGAATTGGAATCGGGTTGGGCCCATTTCACTGCCCAGCTTGACCTATCTTCCTTAAAACGTTCATATCTCCTTATCCCGATGTCAATTATCTACAACTTTCAGTTCTGGGAGTTTTCCCAAATTCCAAACTTATAATGCCGTGTTTGCCCCTCCAAGTCAGGTCATCCGAAAACGTTTTCTTAAAAATATTCGTTTGGAGGGCTTCCACTTTGATTTGGCCCCAGGGCCCTTCACGAGTTGTGTTTAACTTTACCTATACGATTCATATAACTTGTCACATGCCCCAAAACAAAATCTTGACATGTGGGCCCCACCTCAGCTTACAAATAATCTGACGTTCGAAAATACAGGATATGACAATATGAATTCAAGATTTGAAGGTGAGGCAACGGATTTGAGAATGGTACAAGTAAAACCCTTAAAATGGGGAAGCGAGTAAAGAGAATACAAGGGTAAGATTGAAACGATGGACCCTAAGATGTGACAGATATAGACTCTAAAACAAACATTGAGAGTTAGGCAGAAATGAGTCTAATAACTAGTAAATGAACAAACACAAATTGAGCAGGCATCTGAGACTGTACTGGAAATCATTCGCGAAGACCTTGAACCACGTGACATTGAGAGCAAATAACTCAAGGGGTATTGTAAAGAATGGAGATGTTATATTAGAATAGAGGCAAAGGCACTAACGGTAGAGTCGTTGTTAATGATATTGCGATTTATAAGCGACAATTAAGAAAGGGACCTAAGTTTTTCTATAGTAGAACATAAGATATGATAATCAAGGGAAAAATAAAGGAAGGAAGAGAGCATGACAAGATAAGTTACTACAAATAGACAAAAGAGTTTTGGTATGAATGACACCAAGCCTTGTCGTGGCCAGATATGCGAAAACCACCGAACCTTTAAGGTCGGGTATGCTATGGATATGAATATGGACACGAATATGTATACGGATATGGATACATGTATATGTATAGATGTGTATGTACACGAATCACACAAGAACGATTATGTAACTTGCAAGTATTTATACGTCGCCAATGAAGGGAGTTATGAAACTTGGCAAAAAGGGGAAGCTTAGTCCCCGATACATTAGGCCTTATGAGATTGTGCGCAAAGTAGGCAAAGTGGCTTGTGAATTAGATCTACCTCTTGATTTAGAGTCAGTTCACCCAGTTTTCCATGTCTCGATGCTTCGTAAGTATGTTGGAGATCCTACTAGGATCGTGCCAGTAAATGATGTTCAAGTGACAGGAAAGTTGATTTATGAAGAGGTACTCATTGCCACATTAGATAGGCAAGTACGGAGGCTTTGAAATAAAGAAGTGGCCTCAGTTAAGGTCTTATGGCGAAATTATGACTAAGAAGAAATGACTTGGGAAGCGGAATAAAATATGAAATCCAAGTATCCACACTTATTTCAGCCCCCAGAAGAGATCCAAGACGAAACATCAAGATTATGAGGTATGTATGCTTTCTCTTTATGCATATGGGTCGTGTGTGGCAAAACTATATTGTTATTATGTTGTAACCCTGTGAGGCATTGTTATTATAGGCTGTTGTGACAGGATGGTAGTACCATATTACAGGGGAAACTCTGGCGAAATTTTCATAGAATTCCTGAGTGCTTAACATTCGATGACGAATATTCTAAAAGGAGGGAAGAATGTTACACCCCGAAAATTTCCCATTGACGTACAGTGAATAAACTAACGTAAGGCACGATGTATACGATGTTTTGATAAGTAAGAAATAACAATTGATGGCTCTAAATGAGATTTCACAGACATGTGAGGTAGGAGACGGAAGTTGTTAAGGAAAGCAAGGTATAGGTTGTGTGCCGGGAAAGATTTACGAGTATCGAATTAACGATGGCTTAACGATGTTTTGGAGAAGAGCTATAAGGCCCCTTAGATTGTTAAGGAGGTGTTAAACAAGTGTCAAGAAGGTTCCATAAGGATTGGAGATCAAACGAGTCGACGAGAAAGAGTTCGAAAAAGTTGGGCATTGTACGGCCAAACATACTGGCCGTATGTTCAACCGTATAATCAGCCCAGACTAGCATCCCTCACTAGACCAAATCTACGGCCATACATACGGTCAGTATAATTTATACGGAACATATGTTGGTCCGTAGAAACTGGTCGGGACAGATTTTAAGTGGATATAAGGAGGACCCAAGTTCATTTATTTCATTTCATTTTCACCTCTCACCTCAAGAACACTCTAGAACCCTCTCTACTCTTCATCCACAAGAACTCAAGAGAGAATCTGATCAAATTCATCAAACTAACAAAATCAAGTGTATGAAACTCATTGAAGTTCATCCAAGCCAAGAATTTCCAATGGAAGTGAACTAGGGTTTTGGTGCAAGAGAAGTATTTCCACTCAAGGCATATTCCTACACTATCTAAGGTAAGTTCTATGATATATCCATGTTGTTTAAGGTATTGAGAAGTTGAAACACTTGGATTGTAGAAGGATATAGAAAATGGGTCACAAAGATGAGAATAATGAGATTTTGGGTAGTAGTTTGGAATGAATCATGAATATTGATATGTTGTGATTATAAATATGTTATGAATAACATTTAGAACATGGGATAAGCATTGTATGTGAGAGAACGTAATAGTGAACTATGACCATGATTATGGAGGAATTGAAGTGCAATTGTGAAATGTGGATAACATAGATGAATGATGATTGTTGCTTATAATATTGTGAATGTTGTTATGGATGTTTGGGAGTTGACATGTGATATGAGGAAAGTTTTATAAATAAAGGAAATGCTGCCCAATTTTCTCTAGCTTTAGTAAGCACGTTCATATAATCGAATAGCAAATGTGAATGCGAATTCTGTTGAAGGTAGAAACATGAGCATTGAAGGAGAACAATCAAGCGATGGAAATTGTTAAACGAAAGAGGTATGTAAGTGTCACGACCCGACTATGGGCCATGACGGGTACCCGGGGCTAACCACCGAGCACCACTCATTCTAGTACTCATTATACTCATTTAGCATACATTCATTAATTTCATACTCAATTTATAGGAAAACCATTTTTCACTTGGAAACATAATTACTTTAATATACATAAGCCCTTCGGCTATCAAAATAATATGTACATATATACGAAGAGGACCTCGTGAGAGCATACTACCCACACCTGCGTATCTAGAAGCCACTACTAGACTGCTAAACATATGGACGGGACGGGACCCCGTCGTGCCCAAAATACGTATATGTACACAAAAGAATAAACCTAATAGCACCTCTGGAATAATAGAGTGCTCCTGCAAATCTGCTGATAACTCCTACAAGTCTAGATCGCCTCCCTGTCTACTTGTGGGCATGAACACAACGTCCAAAGAAAACGGATGTCAGTACGAACATTGTACTGAGTATGTAAGGAATGAATGAAATGAACATAATAAAGAAATCATAAGTCATAGGATGAAGATATAACCTGCGTGACTTGTAAGGGAGGATACATTTCATACATATATCGTATACATATAATCATAGTACATTTATCATCATAGTGCATGCATCATCGTATCATGTAAATCATCATCGTTAACCCGCGTCCGGGTAACCATCATATGCCGCCCACTAGTGGTTATCATGCCCGGCCCTCTAGGCTCATTGTAAACATAGCAGCCTGCCTTAGTAGTGACATGCCCAGCCATTTAGGCATGGTGGAATCGTACGCAGCCAGCCTTCGCGGTGGCATGCCCGGCCAACTAGGCGTGGTGGAATCGTATCGTCATACAGTCATCATAAACTCATCATTATCATACATATCATAGGCATATCATGACCTTATCATAACTTAACATCGTCATACATTCATCATTAATCCTACATTAAAACTTGAAGGTAGCCATGGCTATGTCGGGGTGACATAAGGTCGTGAACCCCCGACTACGTTATGGAGTAGTCATAATCGTCATATCTCACCTTGGAGGGACTAGCATTTTAAGGTGAGTGTACACAAGGAAAATCATCAATGGAACTATACTTAGGACCATTAGCTTCATGGACATTTTATATTACTCTAGGATTCTTCATACTTAAGTTCATCATCATCATTAACATGCTCGTATCATATCTCCTTTCTTTATCATGTACGTATGTAGCTCTATATAATCATGGGCTCATACTATCCAGTATATAGGAAGATTTCGGAAAATTAGAAAGATTCATGCCTTAGAAGGAAAGGATTAGCCTTACATACCTCTTTCGTTTAGCTACTCTGTCACTTGAACGTTCCTCTCCAATATTCACGTTTCTACCTTCAAGAGAGTTCACACTCATATTAGATAATCGATAACATAAGCGTGTTTGAACTGAAGCTATAGAAAATTTAGCAGCTTCCCCTTTGTTTCTACTACTTTCTCCGTATCATATATCAACTCCCAAACGTCAATAATAACATTCATAATATCATCATCAATGACTTTAGTCAAATTCATCACTATACAATCCCCATAATTTCCTCTCAAGGTCATCCATAATCATAATCATAACACAACGTCACATTCATTCTCATCTAACGGTTCTCCCATGCTCCTAACATCATTCATAACGTAATTACAATCACAACGTATTAAGAATCATGATTCATATTAATCTACTACTCACAATTGCCACTAATATCATATTTTGTAACCCATTTTCCATCTTCTTCCATAATTCAAGTGTTTCAACTTTTCAATACCCTAAAAAACATGGAATAATCATAAAACTCACTTTTGAATGTGTAGGAACGGGTTTTGGTTGGCAATACCTCACTTGAAGAAAACCCTAGCTTCAACTTCCAAGGGATTTCTTGACTCTAGCAACCCCAAAGAGCTTCCTTGCACTCTATTCACTTGAATTTATGGTATGAACCTTTGATTTCCCTTTGTGTTCTTGAAAGTGATATGTATGGAATATTCTAGAGGCTTGGAGAGAAGTGGAGAAGTGGAAAAAATGAGAAAATAAAGTGGGAACATGTATTTATAGTTGCAACTTAATCAGTCCGTCGGCCATTATACGGACCACTTATACAGTCCGTATAACATTATACGGTCCGTATAAGTGTCCGTGGTTCACCACCGTGGAAAACATTGTTGTTGTTGGGTTATACGGACCCTTATACGGTCCATATAATGTGGTCGTGTAACTCACAGTTTTTTCCGAAGTTGTCCTCGTCGTTTCGTTTGATCTCCAATCCTTATACGACCTTCTTAACACTTGTTTAATACTTCATTAATGATCTAAGCATCCCTATAACTCATCCTCAAGGCCTTACCAAACATTTCTTAATCCAATAATTTTACGAAACCTTTCCTAAACCCTACTTATACTCCACTTGTCCTTATCATTCCTTATTTTTGTCAATTCATATGTTACGTCCCGTATTTTATACATTGGGACAACCCGGATTAACTATGATAATTTAAGGCCAAGATTATTCCGGGATTTGAAGTCGAGACTTTTGACCATTTGATTTTATTTTGAGATATAAGTTATGTATGAAATTGATGGCATTAAACACTTAGGGAAAATTGGGACCACAATTCATAAAATTGGAATTAAAAATGTTGTGCAAAAAAAAAATCCTTTGGTGGCCATGTAAATGGGAATTGGTCCCACACATTGTGTGGCCAATTTTAATTGGTCCAACACATTGTGTGGGCCAAAGTCAATTGAGATATTTGTAGACACTTAAAAGATGACCCTTAAGTCATCTTTCCCTCATTTACACTTCAACACTTAGAACAAAAAAAAAAAAAAAAAAAGAGACAAGAACTTGAGAGCCCTTCAACCCACTGTTTCGGCCAAGGTGGAAGAAAACAACCTCCAATTTTTAGCTTCCCAAAAATTAATTCCTTGGTGTTAACCCACTAATTTAAGGTCCCTAAGTAACGTGGAAGCATCGTTGGAACGATCAAGTCTTTCATTTAAGAGATTTGCAAACCCTAGCTACTTGGTGGAAGTGAAGAACAAAGGTAAGTTTTGCTCTTGTTTATGTGTTGTGGACGTTTTATTCATGTTATGATATATTAATATGGATGGAAATCACGAAATATGGAATGTTGATGTTGGGTCTTGTGTTGGGTGTGTTGACCGTGTGGAGTATAGGTGTGTGGGTGTGGATTGAATTGATGAATTTATTCTTGTATCATGTTAAATTGTTGTAGAATGGAGAAGAGAATACAAATCGTCAATATATGTATATATGTGTGCAATGTAGCCGTGTATAGCTCCCAAATATTTGGCAAGGAATGAATTAGTGTCGTTTAGCGTCGTAATGGTTGTTGTGATGACTTGTAGGTTGGAAATGAGAATTTAATGTCCCAAATTGACATAGTAAGCGTTGCGGACTGATTTGGGGAACTTTGTGCATTGAATAAAATTTGTATATATAAGAATCATTAACATATGTATATGTGTAGTGTGGACGAATGTGAGTCTTATAATGTGTCGAAGATCGCTTTACTATCGTTTGGTATTTTAGTTATCGTTGATACGAATTCTAGTTTGGAAATGAGCTTTAAATGACTTAAGATTGATGTTGAGAATTTGTGGGTTGTTTTGAGGGTAGTTGTGCGTTTGACGTAAGTTGTACATTTTATGAAAATCATATCGTTCTATTGTGGATTGTGATACAACACATAATTGAAAATGAGGGATGTGTAAAAAAGGGGGGGGGGGGGGGGCTGCTCTCGGCCATAGGGGCTGTTTTTCGGCCAATTTAGAGGAAAATTGTGGATTGTTGGAAATGTTATGTGAATGGTTTAGAATGTTCTTGAATGTTGTTAGTATGGATTTGGGTTGAAAATCGAATGTATGAACAATATTGTGACTTGAATGTAAGCCATAGAATTGAATAATTGGAAAGTTGTCGAATGGCGTAAAAGAGATCTACTATTATTATTTTGCCTTTCGAATTGGTTATCAATGTTACTAGGTTGGTTATTGTGGTTGGTGTTGTTGATTTTGAGGGAGATAAATTCTCGGGATGGCCTATTTACAGGGGAAGTGCTGCCGAATTTTCTGTAGAATTTAATGATTAGTTTGGAATGAATGGCTTAAGTGCCCTTAGCTAATGTTTGGTATTCGTTGGCGTAATTGTAGACTTTGGGGAGCCCGAGGCGTAGATTTGGATTAGCTTTATATTGGCTATCTTGGAAGTGCGTTCGAGGTATGTAAGACAACTTCCTTTCTTTTTGGCATGTCTTAGTTTTCATAGGCTAAATTAGAGCCTTAAGGAAAATTCTAAATCCGAAATCCGAGCATGTTATGATCCGTATATGTTCTTTGGCACTCTTATGTATGATTTGATGAAATATGAACCTTTACGTATTCGAAAAAAATCGCTTTTCGAACTTTGCGCAAAAAAAAGGTTTCACTTTAAAGAATTTCAAAATTTCCGAATGCCATATCTTTCACATAAATGCTCGGATTGCTCCAATATATATATCTTTATAAAAGTTTGCATTACGTATAACGAGTATGTTTTCCATAAGCGGGCCCGACTTGGGTAAATTCCTGTCCGTGGGTCCCGCGACTTTCCTTTATGTAATTCGGGAACTTTTGAAAGAATTTGTTAAGACTATTATTTCGATTTTCAAATATGATCATTTTACTTATGTTTGAATTTATGAGGATGATTTTATGCATATGACTACTCACGACTCTATTCGTGCATTTTGTTATTCCCTTCGCCGAGTCCCGGGCCGGTTCTGTTGTCGTGCGCACTTTGTTATACTCCGGAGTTATGCTGTGTTTATGGTTCACCGAGCCACTCACAAAAGAGGGTCGGGTTCCACTTATGTTTGGCGTTATGCGGTGATGTGATATGTGACGGGGATACGGAGATTTGAAACTTTCTGGTGTTATGTTGTGTTATGGCGCCATCGACGGGCGGGCGACCATATTCTTCTGTACCCTATGCATGACTTACATGTTTGAAACTAAACATTTTGATATGATTGGATTTGCACTTATGTTCGGCACTTCTGTTTCGTTTATGTCTCAGGTTTGATTTCTGTATATTCTGCTTTGCATACTCAGTACACATTTCGTACTGACCCCCGTTCTTCGGGGGCTGTGTTTCATGCCCGCAGGTACAGACGCACAGTTTGGTGATTCACCAGTTTAGGACATCCCCTTCTGTTGGTTGGAGTGCTCTTCCTATTTCAGAGCATATATGTTGGTATATATTTGTTCGCTGAGTATGTACATATTGGTTCAGGGGTACGGCGGGGCCCTGTCCCGCCATATGTTTTGATCGGTCCGTTTAGAGGTCTGTAGACGTATTTGTGGGTGTGTGTGCCTACTTCTGTACAATTGTGTTTATATGATTCTATTCGTTATGGCAGCCTTGTCGGCGTGCATTTGTATATGTGTTCTGGGCCGTTGTGCCATTTGATAGCCTTGTCGGCTTTTGACATATTTGACAGCCTTGTCGGCGTTTGACATATTTGACAGCCTTGTCGGCTTTTGACATATTTGACAGCCTTGTCGGCTTTTGACATATTTGATAGCCTTGCCGGCTTTTTGAGATATGTGTATATGTTCGGCGATGTATATTCCGCCGCCCCTTCTGATTCTGATATGATGTTTTGTACGCGCAATCGCGCAAGATAATATTCGTTCCCAACTTTGTTTTAAAATTATGAATATGAAATCCGTGTTAAGCTTTGCTATGATGATTTAGTTTGTATGTCCATTTGGGTGCCCAAGTAGGGCACCAGTCGCGGACCACGGGGCTGGGTCGTGACAGAAGTGGTATCAGAGCGGTTTGTCCTTGGGATGTCTACAGACCGTCTCTAGTAGAGTCTTGGTTATCGGTGTGTTGTGCACCACATCGATAAACAGGAGGCTACAGGACATTTAGGGTGTTTCCTTTCTTTGAATCTTAGATCGTGCGATAGAGCCAGCTGTATGAAATGGATTTTTTTTTTGCTAACCTTTAATTTCAGCTGGAGGACGGTATCGACGTAAGAAAGTGACTGATGATATGGAAAGCTGCACAGTACTCAGGTAAGAAATGGTATGAAAGATGTATGTCGGGAAAGCTATTTGAAGTATGATGGAGATGTAAAGTTGAAGATTGAAAAGAAAAATAAACAGGAAGTTGCCCCGATGCCATTTGAGTTAGGCATGAGAGGTAAATCTCGACATTTTCATACTTTTTATTGAAATTGTTAGCCATGTGTGGCGATGATACGATGTGATATGATGATATATATACGTATATGTGTTGGCCCTGTGAGGCATGGTTGGTATTTCCTGTGTACAGGTTTTGGAATAGTAAGAAATACAGAGGAACCTCTGCCCAAATTGTTCCAGAAATATAAAGAGGGAAAAAGAGATATAAGTTCTTAACATGTTTGGAAAGTCGATGCCGTTAGGGTAAATCCATTATGCGGGATTAAAGTTTAAGGGATACCTCCGTGTCATTCGTAAGAAGTATCATTCTTGTTTGGAAAATGCCTTACAGTAATATTTTATCAGTCTTCATCGACTAATTGGAGATGGAATTTTTGGAACAAAAACTTAAATTGTGGGTTGTTTAAAATTATATATGTATATGCATGAAGGTAAAATATCGAGGATTTACTGGGGGCGACACGGTAATTGTATAGTAAGAAAAGTAAAAGAATTCTCTCTAGCTCGGGGTGGGACCCGCTATGAGAGCGCTTTGGAAAATTTATTAAGACCCCGATTTGCCTTAAATTATGTGATAAAGGTTGTGCGGGGAAATTGATGCAATTATACCGGCCTTAACGCGTCTAAATGCATTAAAGTTGTAAGGTTAAGCGTGCCTGGGCCAGAGCAATTCTGGGATGGGTGACCCCCTGGGAAATGTACAAACAATTTCGCAAATATGGATACAAGAGACGAATAGGAAACTGGAGTAACCTAAAAGGAAATTAGGGTACGTGGAATGATTAGAAACTTTATAAAGGTCGCGTGGGCTGAGACGGATTAGATTAGTGAAAAAGAAGAAAGAGCAACGCAGCTCTAGAATTAGAGGGAGTTTGGACAAATGATTGCAGATGTCTAGTAAAAGAAATGCTAGTGATATATATATATGTATGTGTAGGGCCCCATTTATGACTATGTTGATCGTTGGGTGGATTTTAATAGCCAGCGTTGTAATATATGGGAGACATTAACAGAATAGAATTTGTGAGACAAAGTGAGAGGTATGGTACAAATGTTACGAAATGAACTGATATTTATTTTGCTACTGGTTGAGATATTTTATCCATAGGTTCTCAGAATTCATAAAGAAAGACAGAGTGACTAAACTCAAATTATTACGAATAGGTCTTTCTAATGATAAGTAAGTATGGACTCATTCGCTCTTAGAAAATGGGATCAACTCCCCCACTGCGCATTGGTACTTATCGAGTATAGAATATGGAAGATTCTAATACGACGATATTTTGGAAGGAAAAAAGAGTAATTGAGTATAAGATAAGGAGATCAAAATGCCAAAAAATTGAAAAGTAAGAAACCTATTTAAGCAGAACCTCAAAAGGGTCGGCAGGCAAAATACGAAATTATTTGCGAAAACGAACTTAAGTGCAATAGTGTAGGGAAAAGGAGAGCCTATGGCATGGAATGACGAATCATACGAATATTAAGAAATTGGATTATCGAGAAAATAGAACGACGGATAAGGAACGGGTATGAAGGAAGGATATGACTATTAGAGGATAAATTGCTATATTAATTAAATTATTCGAGTGCCAGCTATCAGATAAGATTTGTACTATATGATTGAGAACTTCATCATTTCGTAATTCTGTTAGGATCTCGTAAGAAGGTAATCAAGTTATGGATTATAAAGGAAAAGCATGGATACGGTATAAGCACAACCCCAAAAGAGGGGGAGCGGATGAAAGTGAAGTAAAGTAAGTAGAAATCGAAACAATTGACACACGGAAGATTCAAACGATACAAAGTTGGCCTAGGTCTTCGACATAGACCGAGATATGCAGTTTTGGGGATTAGCTAGGTATTACAGGAAATTTGTGAAGGACTTTGCTTCTATTACGGCACTATTAACGAAGCTAACTCAGAAGGCCGTGAAATTTCAGTGAACCGGTACGTGTGAATGCAGTTCCCAGTTACTGGAGGAAAAATTAATTACAGCTCCAGTTCTAGCTCTTCCCGAGGGGCCAGCCGGTTATGTTATTTATTATGGTGCTTTTGGTATTGGGATAGATTATGAATTAGTGCAGCACAGTCAAGTTATGGCCTAAGCTCCCCGGCAGTTTAAATCGCACGAGAGAAATTATCCCATACAAAATCTGGAATTTGCCGCGGCGATTCGTGTTTTGAGAATGTGGCGGCATTACTTACATGGAGTCTACGCTGATATTTATACGGACCATAAGAGCCCCAGTATATTTTTGAGCGAAAGGGAGCTAAATCTGCGGCATAAATGGCTTGAATTATTGGAAGATTATAATGTCAATATTCTGTATCATCTCGGAAAAGCCAATGTGGTAGCTAATGCACTTAGCCGTAAGTCCATGGGCAGTTTGACTGATGTACAGTTTGATGAGAAAGAATTGGTTCGTAGAAATTTATCAGTTAGCTAGCCTTGGAGTCCGTTTGGTCGATCCTGGAGATATTGGGATTTTGTTCGAGAAGTTGCTGAATCGTCGAGTATAGAAGAGGTAGAACAGCATCAGTTTGAGGATCCTGTCCTTGTACAGTACAAAGATACGACCTTTGATAAAGAAAAGACTTAGTTTGAAATTTCGTTTGAAAGGGGTATTATTATTTCGGAGGCAGATTATGTGTGCCCGACGTTGCAGGGCTGTGATGATCAATTATGGGCGAAGCCCAAAATGTTCGACATCCTGTTCATTCTGAATCCACAAAAATGTATTATGACCTTAAATATTTATGCTGATGGGATGGTATGAAAAAGGGACACTGCAGAGTTCGTTGGCCAATGCCCAAATTGTCAGTAAGTCAAGATCGAGTATCAAAGGCCTGGCAGATTGCTTTAGGAACTAGAAATTTCAGTTTGGAAACGAGGAACGACTCGCATGAACTTCATTATAGGATTACCGCGCACTCAATGCGGATACGATTTTATTTTGAGTATTGTTGATAGATTAATGAAATCAGCCCATTTTCTTCCAGTTCGGACTACCTACACAGCTGAAGATTATGCCAGGCTATATATTAAGGAGATTGTGAGACTGCACGGAGTTCCTGTGTCCGTTATTTCCGATAGAGGTGCCCAGTTTACAGCTAAGTTCTGGAGATCATTTCAGGAGGGATTGGGGACCCAGGTGAGTCTGAGTACAACATTTCATCCTCAGTCCGACGGACAGGCCGAGCGCACTATTCAGACATTGGAAGATATATTGCGGGCCTGTGTTATTGATTTCAGGGGTAGCTGGGACGATCATTTTCCACTTGTTGAGTTTTCTTATAACAACAGCTACCACTCCAGTATTCAGATGGCACCATATGAGGCTTTGTATGGCAGGAAATGCAGGTCTCCGATTGGTTGGTTTGACGTGGGTGAGATTCAGCTAATTGTTCCAGATGTAGTCCGGCAGGCAGTCGATAAAGTGAAACTGATTCGAGAGCGATTATTAGCGGCCCAGAGTCGACATAAATCTTATGCTGATAAACGACGTCGACCGTTAGAGATCCAGATTGGCGATTGGGTTTTCCTGAAAGTGTCACCTATGAAAGGTGTTATGCGATTTGGCAAGAAGGTAAAGCTCAGTCCGAGATATATTGGGCCTTATCAGATTATTCGCAAAATAGGCAAGGTGGCCTACAAATTGGATCTGCCAGCTGACTTAGGAGCGGTTCACCTGGTATTTCATGTTTCTATGCTTCGTAAATGTATTGGTGACCCTTCCAGAATCTTTCCTTCAGAAGATATGCAGGTCACAGAGGAGCTATCTTATGAAGAGCAGCCTATAGCCATTTTGGATCGTCAGGTAAGAAAGTTACGGAATAAAGATGTAGCTTCGGTTAAAGTGTTGTGGCGGAATAATAACCGCGAGGAGATGACCTGGGAGGCTGAGGAGCAGATGAAGAAAAGGTATCCTCACCTATTTCTGGCACCTTCAGGTAATCCAAATTCTTTGTTTGCTTATGTTGATCTGTGAATGATTTGGACATGTTGGCTATAAAGGAAACTCCCCCGAATTTGAGTAAGATCCGTAGAACTAATCCAACATTCGAGGACGAATGTTCTTAAGGGGGGGGGGGGGGGGGGGGGGAGGATGTTATGCCCGTATTTTATACATTGGGACAACCCGGATTAACTATGATAATTTAAGGCCAAGATTATTCCGGGATTTGAAGTCGGGACTTTTTACCATTTGATTTTATTTTGAGATATAAGTTATGTATGAAATTGATGGCATTGAACACTTAGGGAAAATTGGGACCACAATTCATAAAATTGGAATTAAAAATGTTGTGCAAAAAAAAAAAAATCCTTTGGTGGCCATGTAAATGGGAATTGGTCCCACACATTGTGTGGCAAATTTTAATAGGTCCAACACATTGTGTGGGCCAAAGTCAATTGAGATATTTTTGGACACTTAAAAGATGACCCTTAAGTCATCTTTCCCTCATTTACACTTCAACACTTAGAACAAAAAAAAAAAAAAAAGACAAGAACTTGAGAGCCCTTCAACCCACTGTTTCGGCCAAGGTGGAAGAAAACAACCTCCCATTTTTAGCTTCCCAAAAATTAATTCCTTGGTGTTAACCCACTAATTTAAGGTCCCTAAGTAACGTGGAAGCATCGCTGGAACGATCAAGTCTTTCATTTAAGAGATTTGCAAACCCTAGCTACTTGGTGGAAGTGAAGAACAAAGGTAAGTTTTGCTCTTGTTTATGTGTTGTGGACGTTTTATTCATGTTATGGTATATTAATATGGATGGAAATCATGAAATATGGAATGTTGAAGTTGGGTCTTGTGTTGGGTGTGTTGACCGTGTGGAGTATAGGTGTGTGGGTGTGGATTGAATTGATGAATTTATTCTTGTATCATGTTAAATTGTTGTAGAATGGAGAAGAGAATACAAATTGTCAATATATGTATATATGTGTGCAATGTAGCCGTGTATAGCCCCCAAATATTTGGCAAGGAATGAATTAGTGTCGTTTAGCGTCGTAATGGTTGTTGTGATGACTTGTAGGTTGGAAATGAGAATTTAATGTCCCAAATTGACATAGTAAGCGTTGCGGACTGATTTGGGGAACTTTGTGCATTGAATGAAATTCGTATATATAAGAATCATTAACATATGTATATGTGTAGTGTGGACGAATGTGAGTCTTATAATGTGTCGAAGATCGCTTTACTATCGTTTGGTATTTTAGTTATCGTCGATACGAATTCTAGTTTGGAAATGAGCTTTAAATGACTTAAGATTGATGTTGAGAATTTGTGGGTTGTTTTGAGGCTAGTTGTGCGTTTGACGTAAGTTGTACGTTTTATGAAAATCATATCGTTCTATTGTGGATTGTGATACAACACATAATTGAAAATGAGGGATGTGTAAAAAGGGGGGGCTGCTCTCGGCCATAGGGGCTGTTTTTCGGCCAATTTAGAGGAAAATTGTGGATTGTTGGAATGTTATGTGAATGGTTAGGAATGTTCTTGAATGTTGTTAGTATGGATTTGGGTTGATAATCGAATGTATGAACGATATTGTGACTTGAATGTAAGCCATAGAATTGAATAATTGGAAAGTTGTCGAATGGCGTAAAAGAGAGCTACTATTATTATTTTGCCTTTCGAATTGGTTATCAATGTTACTATGTTGGTTATTGTGGTTGTTGTTGTTGATTTTGAGCGAGATAAATTCTCGGGATGGCCTATTTACAGGGGAAGTGCTGCCGAATTTTCTGTAGAATTTAATGATTAGTTTGGAATGAATGGCTTAAGTGCCCTTAGCTAATGTTTGGTATTCGTTGGCGTAATTGTAGACTTTGGGGAGCCCGAGGCGTAGATTTGGATTAGCTTTAGATTGGCTATCTTGGAAGTGCGTTCGAGGTATGTAAGGCAACTTCCTTTCTTTTTGGCATGTCTTAGTTTTCATAGGCTAAATTAGAGCCTTAAGGAAAATTCTAAACCGAAATCCGAGCATGTTATGATCCATATATGTTCTTTGGCACTCTTATGTATGATTTGATGAAATATGAACCTTTACGTATTCGAAAAAAATCGCTTTTCGAACTTTGCGCAAAAAAAAGGTTTCACTTTAAAGAATTTCGAAATTTCCGAATGCCATATCTTTCACATAAATGCTCGGATTGCTCCAATATATATATATCTTTATAAAAGTTTGCATTACGTATAACGAGTATGTTTTCCATAAGCGGGCCCGACTTGGGTAAATTCCCGTCCGTGGGTCCCGCGACTTTCCTTTATGTAATTCCGGAACTTTTGAAAGAATTTGTTAAGACTATTATTTCGATTTTCAACTATGATCATTTTACTTATGTTTGAATTTATGAGGATTATTTTATGCATATGACTACTCACGACTCTATTCGTGCATTTTGTTATTCCCTTCGCTGAGTCCCGGGCCGGTTCTGTTGTCGTGCGCACTTTGTTATACTCTGGAGTTATGCTGTGTTTATGGTTCACCGAGCTACTCGCAAAAGAGAGTCGGGTTCCGCTTATATATGGCGTTATGCGGTGATGTGATATGTGACGGGGATACGGAGATTTGAAACTTTCTGGTGTTATGCTGTGTTATGGCGCCATCGACGGGCGGGCGACCATATTCTTCTGTACCCTATGCATGACTTACATGTTTGAAACTAAACATTTTGATATGATTGGATTTGCACTTATGTTCGGCACTTCTGTTTCGTTTATGTCTCAGGTTTGATTTCTGTATATTCTGCTTTGCATACTCAGTACACATTTCGTACTGACCACCGTTCTTCGGGGGCTGCGTTTCATGCCCGCAGGTACAGACGCACAGTTTGGTGATTCAACAGTTTAGGACATCCCCTTCTGTTGGTTGGAGTGCTCTTCCCATTTCAGAGCATATATGTTGGTATATATTTGTTCGCTGAGTATGTACATATTGGTTCAGGGGTACGGCGGGGTCCTGTCCCGCCATATGTTTTGATCGGTCTGTTTAGAGTTCTGTAGACGTATTTGTGGGTGTGTGTGCCTACTTCTGTACAATTGTGTTTATATGATTCTATTCGTTATGGCAGCCTTGTCGGCGTGCATTTGTATATGTGTTCTGGGCCGTTGTGCCATTTGATAGCCTTGTCGACTTTTGACATATTTGACAGCCTTGTCGGCTTTTGACATATTTGACAGCCTTGTCGGCTTTTGACATATTTGATAGCCTTGCCGGCTTTTTGAGATATGTGTATATGTTCGGCGATGTATATTCCGCCGCCTCTTTTGATTCTGATATGATGTTTTGTACGCGCAATCACGCAAGATAATATTCGTTCTCAACTTTGTTTTAAAATGATGAATATGAAATCCGTGTTAAGCTTTGCTATGATGATTTAGTTTGTATGTCCGTTTGGGTGCCCAAGTAGGGCACTAGTCGCGGCCCACGGGGCTGGGTCGTGACATCATATGACTTCAAAATCTTAACGTTGCATTCTAAGATCACTAATTATCCATCTTATAGTCTTAAGAACTTCCTGTTACCCTTAAACTCGCATTGGTTCATTCACTACGCGACGACATGAAATTTCCAAGGTGTAACACTCTTCCCCCCTGTTGGTATATTCGTCCTCGAATGTTAAGCACTCCGGAATTCTACGAAAATTTCGCCAGAGTTTCCCCTGTAATATGGCACTACCATCCTGTCACTACATCCCACAATAATATTGCCTCTCAGGGCCACAATACAATATCAATACATTTATGGCCACACACGGCCAAAAGCATGAAAAGAAAGCATACATACCTCATAATGTTAATGTTTCATCTTGGATCTCTTCTAGGGTTGGAATAAGTGCAGGTACTTGGACTTCATACTCTCTTCTGCTTCCCAAGTCATTTCCTCTCGGTTGTTATTCCGCCATAAGACTTTAACTGAGGTCGCTTCCTTATTTCGAAGTTTCCGTACTTGCCTATCTAATATGGTAATGGGCACTTCTTCATAGACTAGTTTTTCTGTCACTTGAACATCACTTTTTGGAACAATCCTCGTAGGATATCCAACACACTTGCTGTCACACCCTAATAATACTAGGGTGTGATGGGCACCCGACCCTTACCTAGGGCCGAGCGAACCCGCTGACTCTTACTACACACATAACCGCTTTAGACTCTTTAAATCAAATAAGAATGAAATACATAATAAGGGCTTGCAGAATCATTTTTTTCATCGTTCTCAAGGCAAGTAAATCTGTAATCATAAAGAATCTGTAACATAATACATAATGACACATCGGCTGGTGGAGCCGCTACAAGACTGACATTCTATACCCACGACTCTGTCTGTAAAGTCTCTAACATTAATCAGAAATCATAACATATGTACTTAGACTCGGCAACAATCCGAAAGGAAGTGGAGCTCGCCACCTCCGCTAGAACATCTTCTATAGTGGCTTCTACTCATCTGGGTGTACATGTGCGGCATGAAATGCAGCCCCCGAAGAAAAGGGGTCAGTACGGAATATGTACTGAGCATGTAAGGCATGAAATACAGAAAACAGAACCATAATCGAAACAAGCAGTACAAAAGGTAAGTACATTAGCCAGAATACCAGAGTGCTTATCTTCCGAACGCAAATCATGTATACCGATGTCATATGTCAGAAAAGTACAGAAAATAAGTAGATCATCCAGAGTGCCACAATGCTTACTTTCCAAACACAGACCATGCATGCTTAGTGCTGCGGAACGTGCAGCCCGATCCATATATATATATTATATTGCTGCGGAACGTGTAGCCCGATCCATTTATATATTATATTGCTACGGTACGTGCAGCCCGATCCATATACATATATTACATTGTTGCGGAACGTGCAACCCGAACCATATACATATATTATATTACTGCGGAACGTGCAGCCCGATCCATATACATATATTATATTGCTGCGGAACGTGCAGCCCGATCCATTTATCCATATATCCCGCGTCCGGGACGATATCATATTATACCAACTGATCAGGTGGCTATGCGTCTATAGAACTTCACCTTTCCCTTACCCCATATACATATACATATACATATACATATATCATATAGCAGCATGCAGGAGAGCCCAAAGAATGTTATGTCTCTATCGGAGTGACGTAAGGTCGGTAACCTCCGAATACTTTATGGAAGAGTCGATGGACAAGTATACTTACCGACACCTGAAGGCTCAGAAACAAGTTTCGTGTCAATCCGACTTAGTATAAGAAAGTTATGAGCATTTGAAGTACAGAACCTTCTACGAACGTTTCAGAAGCCATTTTTGGAAAATCAAAGCAATAATCATATCAAGTACCCTTCGGATATCGTTATGGATCAAATCAAATAGAGCTTTTGGAACCATATGTACGTATCAAAATACATCAAAGACTCAATGGAATAATCGAACGTGTTAGCATTTGAAAATCAAAACTTTAGTCATAAATTATCTTTCGAATGCCATTCGGAAACATATCAAATAGAACTTCGGACATCATGGATACGCATCAAAACCATATGAAATAGCTTATGGAAGTCAAGAATATTAGCCATCCTAGTGGCTCTAAGAGTAGGAATTTCTTTGAAATCATACATATACGTTGTCGGTTCGTTTCACAAAGATCATGCCAAAAGAAGAAAGGGTAAGCCTTACATACCTTGCCCCGCTTTCTACGCTAATTTGAACATAAGTCTTTGGCTTCGCAAAATCTACAACAATATTCATACATACCAAACATTAGCCATAAACACTTAAGTGTCCAATTCTAAACCAACACTTTATTTACAGAAAGTTCGGTAGCATTTCCCCTGTAAATACAACCATCCCCGAGAATCCAACTCGGCTAAATCATCAACAACAAATCCGAGAATTTAACTCGGCCAAATTATCAACAACATTACCAACAATCATACTAACAACTTCAACAATCAATCCCAAAATATATTCTAACATCGTTCAAGAACTTTCAAACAATTCACATAATGTTCAAACAACCCAACCAACATACCACTTCACCCGAAACCTTCCAAATTCAACAAGAACAATAACAACACATTTCTTCTCTTCCAAGTTCACGAACTATATCAACAATCTACACACTAACAACTTCATCAACTAATCCAAAATACATTCTAACGTTAGTAACTTCTTTTACATCATCCAACGACATTTTTCTTATATTCAATACAATCACAACAACCCAACTTACAACCTTCCAAACACATGTCTCACTTCCAAATTCATGAATTATATTTACAACCTACTCATTAGCAATATCATTCATATAAATATAAGAGACCATATTAATGTCACATTAACATCTTCAACAATCCCACAATGATTCCAACTTCATTTCAAGCCATCAAACTTTCATTTTTATTATGGAATTCACAACAACAACAATCAAACTACTAAATAAAATCATTTCATCATATCTACACAACACTACTCCCATTCGGCCATACCTCACACATGCATATTTCATGAATTTCACCCATTTCCACATACTACAACACTCAACAACATGCATAGACCATCCATAACATATGAAAGAGAGTTAAACCTTACCTTTTCCTCTTAGCTCTTCAACTTGGCTAGAGTTATGCCTTGCACAAAGGAATGGTTTTATTGCTCCAACAACTACTCCATGTTAATGAGGACCTTCCAATTAGTTGGAATACTAGAAGAAAATATTTTTTTTTTTGGATCAAAATTGAAGGCTCCATTTTTCTTGCTATGGCCGAATATGGCCCCTTATTTTTCTCCTTCTCTAAGCTTCTTGAAATCTCTATGGATGAAGATGAGAAATATGACCATTAAGTCATCTTTTGGTCTTATTTATTAAGCCTCCATGTGGGCCTAAGCCCACTCCCTATTGGACGGCCAACTTGGCCCCTTTTTGCTTCAAGACCATTTTTTTTTTTTGGAATTCATGAAAAATTATTTTTCCAATTTCCAAATTTTCCCTTAGCCTTCCTCCATATTTCTATGAGTCATCTTGCGAGTTTTCCTTTTTACCCCTAGCCTTTCTTAATATTTCCACATCAAAATTTTCATAAACAACATGTGTATTAAACAAGATCAAAATATGGCCTTGCCCTTAACTTCTCGCAATTATCTTGAATTGTCTGAACGTACAAAATACGGGCCATAACACTTGCGGAGCATTGAGATATGAAAAATTGAATGGACCGATTAAAGTTCTGGAGGTAAGTCCAATTCATAAGCTACTTGACCCACCTTGCGGATAATCTTATAGGGTCCAATGTATCGAGGACTTAACTTCCCTTTTTTACCAAATCCCATCACCCCTTTCATTGGTGACACCTTTAAGAATACCCAATCATCAACTTGAAATTCTAGGTCTCGCCGGCGGTTGTCCGCATAAGATTTTTGGCGACTTTGGGCTGTCAATAATCGATTTCGGATCACTTTGACTTTTTTCACTGCTTGTTGAATCAACTCAGGGCCTATTAGCTGTACTTCTCCTATTTCGAACTATCCAATTGGGCATCTGCAGTTCCTTCCATATAAAGCTTCATACGGAGCCATTTGAATACTGAAATGGTAGCTATTGTTGTATGCAAACTCTATTAGAGGTAAATGATCATCCCAACTACCACCGAAATCGAGTACGCATGCTCGTAGCATATCTTCCAAGGTCTGAATGGTACGTTCGGCTTGCCCATCAGTCTGCGGATGAAATGTCGTGCTAAGCTTCACTTGAGTACCAGACCTTCTTGAAAAGATTTCCAGAACTTGGCTGTAAATTGCGCTCCTCTATCTGTGATAATGGATATCGGAATACCATAGAGTTGCACAATCTCCTTGAGATACAACCTCGCATAATCTTCTGCTGAGTATGTAGTCCTGATTGGAAGAAAATGAGCTGCTTTCATCAATCTATCCACAATCACCTATACGGAATCATACTTGCCTCGGGAGCGAGGTAACCCCACAATAAAATCCATGTTGATCACTTCCCATTTCCAAGTAGGGATTTCCATTGCTTGCAATAACCCTCCTGGCTTTTGATGCTCGATTTTCACTTGCTGGCAATTTGGACATTGGGCTACAAATTCTGCTATGTCTCTCTTTAGGCCATCCCACCAATACATCAACTTGAGATCATGATACATCTTTTTTGCACCTGGGTGAATAGAATACCGAGAGTAATGGGCTTCTTCTAGAATACGACGGCACAATTTTTTAACATTCGGAACACATAGCCTGCCTCGGTATCTAAGAATCCCAGCCATAAAGGTTTCAAATGGAGACTTCTCTTTTCCATGAAGTGCGTCTCTATAATGGCTCAACTGAGGATCTTCACATTGACGTTTTTTTACTTCCATATTCAGGGACGAAACTGTGGGATCATTAATACCAATCCCTGAACTACCCGAATCAATTACACGTACTCCAAGATTAGCTAGTTGGTGGAGCTCATGAATCAATTCATTCTTTTCCGGAGGAACTTCACATAGGTTGCCCATTGATTGGCGGCTAAGCGCATCAGCTACAACATTTGACTTTTCGGGGTGGTATAAAATACTCATATCATAATCTTTCAATAACTCTAACCACCGCCTCTGCCGTAGATTCAATTCTTTCTGTTTGAGAATATATTGAAGACTCTTGTGATCTGTATAGATATCAACATGCACACCATACAAGTAATGTCTCCACATTTTTAATGCATGAACAACTGCAGCCAATTCAAGATCATGAGTTGGGTAGTTCTTTTCATGTTTCTGCAGCTGTCTCGAAGCATAAGCAATGACTTTACCATGTTGCATTAACACACATCCTAATCCAACACCGGAAGCATCACAGTATACAACGTAGCCATCTGGCCCTTCTGGGAGTGTCAAGACTGGGGCTGAGGTTAATCTGTCCTTCAACTCTTGGAAGCCGTGTTCACAAGCATCATTCCACTGAAACTTAGCTGACTTTTGGGTTAGCTTCGTCAATGGGGATGAAATAGAGGAAAATCCTTCTACGAACATTCTATAGTACCCTGCCAATCCCAGAAAACTACGGACTTCTATAGGCGTCGTAGGCCTTGGCCAAGTCCTCACAGTTTCAATTTTATCAACTCGAATACCATCGTCTGAAATAACATGACCCAGAAATGTAACAGAATTCAGCCAAAACTCGCACTTCGAAAATTTTGCATACAATTCTCGGGTTCGAAGAATTCCAAGAACAATACGTAAATGATTTGCATGTTCTGATTCTGTGCGAGAGTATACCAGAATATCGTCAATGAATACTATTATGAATAAATCCAAGAGAGGCCGGAATACATTATTCATCATATTCATGAACATTGCCGGAGCATTAGTTAACCCAAACGACATCACTCGAAATTCATAATGGCCATATCTCGTTCTGAAAGCTGTTTTGGGAATATCTTCTTCTTTAACTCTCACTTGATGATAACCTGACCTCAAGTCTATTTTGGAAAACCACTTGGCACCCTTAGTTGGTCAAATAAATCATCAATTCTCGGAATGGGATATTTTTTCTTTATTGTCACCTTATTCAACTACATATAATCAATGCACATCCATAGGGAACCATCTTTCTTCCTCACAAATAGGACTGGTGCTCCCCACGATGATGAACTGGGTCTAATAAACCCCTTCTCAAGCAAATCTTTCAACTGTGCCTTTAATTCTCTCAATTATGTCGGATCCATTCGGTAAGGAGGAATAGAAATAGGTTTGGTGTCCGGCAACACATTAATAGCGAAATCAATCTCTCTTTCCGAAGGAAGGCCTTGAAGTTCATCTGGAAATACATCCGGAAATTCACTCACTACCGGAACGGATTGGAAAGTTGGCGACTTTGCTTCGGTGTCACGAACTCAGACTAAGTGGTAAATATAGCCCTTAGCTATCATCTTTCTTGCCTTATGATAGGAAATAAACCTACCTCTTGGAGATGCTGTATTACCCTTCCATTCAAGCACAGACTCTCCCGAAAATTGAAATCGAACCACATTCATTCGGCAGTCAACATTGGCATAACATGAGGCCAACCAATCCATACCCATAATCACATCAAAATCTAATATTTCCAGTTCAACTAAATCAACTTTAGTCTGGTGGTCGCATATCACAATTACACAATTTTTATACACTTGTCTAGCTATCACGGGATCACCAACCGGAGTAGATACCTCGAAAGGTTTAATTGGCTCAGGTTTCACCCCAATACGACCAACAACATACGGAGTAATATAAGATAGGGTAGAACCCGAATCAATCAATGCATACACATCATAGGAAAATATTGATAATGTGCCTGTAACTACATCCGGGGAGAATTCAAGATCCTGTCGTCCGGCTAAAGCATACATACGAGGCTGAGTGGCGCATGAAGTAGATGTTCCTCCTCTGCCTCTACCTCGACCTGCTGGAATCTGGGGAGTCTGTCCAACCGGGTGCACTGAAGAAGAACCAGCCGCTGATCCCGTGGGCAGAACCCCACCTCTACCATACCTCGAGGGACAATCGCGCATCAAGTGCCCAGTCTGTCCACAAACATAGCAAGCATCTGTGCCCTGGCGACATGGCCCGAATATAACCGCACAGATTACATCGCGGCACTGGTGGTCTCCTCAGACTATGGTCACCCCCAAACTAAGAACCTGAAACCCTCAAACTCTGACCCTGTCCTAAAGGAAAAGAGCGATCAAATCTCCTATCTGCAAATCGTGGAGGCGCACTAGTCACTGACTGGCCTGAATGTCTGGATATATCTGCCTCGATCCCCTTCTGTAATCACTACCTGCCCCCATAGATCTGGCCCTCTTGCTTTGCCTTCTATCAGTATCACGATCACCCCTTTGTGGATGTTGTTGTCCTTCTAAATTCTGGGCATGAGCTTGAATGCGGGAAATATCCATCCCATCTTGCAACGAGGCCGTCAAACAATCCTTAAATAAATGTGGCCCTAAGCCACTCACAAATCTGTGCATTCTATCTCCCATATCGGCCACCATAGTCCGGGCATATCTAGCCAAGGAATTAAACTGATGGCTATACTCCCAGGCACTCATATTTCCTTGTTTCAAATTTAAGAACATATCCGCTCTAGCTCGGCGGACCTCGGGTGGGAAATAATGGCGGATGAAGGCGTCTACAAATTCTTGCCAAACGGGAGGAGGCGCATCCTCTTTTCTCGATCATATCCAATTATTGTACCATAATACCGCCACATCTCGGAGTCTATAGGATGCCAACTCCACAGATTCAATTTCGGAGGCATGAATAATCTTCAATGTTCTCAACATTTCGTCAATGAAACTTTGCGGGTCTTCATTCGGCTTTGACCCGAAAAACTCCGGAGGATTCAAACTCATGAAATCACGGGCTCTGGTACTAGTTGCCCGATCACTTGGACCCGCATTCTACCGCTGTGCCTAGGCGGCAACTAACTGCGTCAATAGATGACAGCCTCGGTCACTTGTTGACCCGAAGCAGCCGGTGGAGGAACTGGAGGTATAAGAGTTGGAGCTGATGCCCCTTCCTGTTCTTCTATAATAGGCGGAGTAGGAGAAGTATTAGATGGGGCCTCATTATGTGATTCGCCCTCTTCTACATTCATTGGCCGCTTTCTTTCTACCCGCATTTTCATCGTAGTCTTGCCTTTCTGGGCGGCTGTAGCTTTTCCCTTTGGCGCCATTTCTGAAATCCTAGCACACTATTAAGAGGAGAGAATCTTATAACACAGCTCTATCGCACGATCTCTTAAGATGAAAGATTGTCATTCTTCCTAAATGTCCTGTAGCCTCCTGTTTATTAGTGTGACACGCAACACACCATAAACAAGACTCTACTAGACACAACTCGTAGACACTTCCTAGGACTGAACCACGCTGATACCACTTTTGTCACGACCCGACTAGGGGCTATGACGGGTACCCGGGGCTAACTACCGAGCACCACTCATTCTATTACTCATCATACTCATTTAGCATACATTCATTAATTTCATACTCAAATCATAGGAAAACCATTTTTCACTTGGAAACATAATTACTTTTATATACATAAGCCCTTCGGCTATCAAAATAATATGTACATATATACGAAGAGGACCTCGTGAGACCATACTACCCACACCTGCGTATCTACGAGCCTCTACTAGAGTACTAAACATATGGACGGCACAGGACCCCGTCGTGCCCAAAATACGTATATGTACACAAAATAATAAACCAAATAGCACCTTCGGAATAACGGAGTGCTCCTGCAAATCTGCTGATAACTCCTGCAATTCTGGATCGCCTCCCTGTCTACCTGTGGGCATGAACACAGCGTCCAAAGAAAACGGACATTAGTACGAACATTGTACTGAGTATGTAAGGCATGAATGAAATGAACATAATAGAGAAATCATAAGTCACAGGATGAAGATATAACCTGCGTGACTTTTAAGGGAGGATACATTTCATACATATATCGTATACATATAATCATAGTACATTTATCATCATAGCGCATGCATCATCGCATCATATAAATCATCATCATTAACCCACATCCGGGTAACCATCATATGCCGCCCACTAGTGGTGATCATGCCCGACCCTCTAGGCTTGGTGTAAACATAGCAGCCCGCCTTAGCGGTGACATGCCCGACCATTTAGGCACGGTGGAATCGTACGCAGCCAGCCTTCGCGGTGACATGCCCTGCCAACTAGGCGCGGTGGAATCGTATCGTCATATAGTCATCATAAACTCATCATTATCATACATATCATAGGCATATCATAACCTTATCATAACTTAACATCATCATACATTCATCATTAATCCTACATTAAAACTTGAAGGTAACCATGGCTACGTCGGGGTGACATAAGGTCGTGAACCCCCGACTACGTTATGGAGTATTCATAATCGTCATATCTCACCTTGGAGGGACTAGCATTTTAAGGTGAGTGTACACAAGGAAAAACTTCAATGGAACTATACTTAGGACCATTAGCTTCATGGACATCTTATATTACTCTAGGATTCTTCATACTTAAGTTCATCATCATCATTAACATGCTCGTATCATATCTCCTTTCTTTATCATGTACGTATGTAGCTCTATATAATCATGGGCTCATACTATCCAGTATATAGGAAGATTTTGGAAAATTAGGAAGATTCATGCCTTAGAAGGAAATGATTAGCCTTACATACCTCTTTCGTTTAGCTACTCTGTCACTTAAATGTTCCTCTCCAATATTCACGTTTCTACCTTCAAGAGAGTTCACACTCATATTAGATAATCGATAACATAAGCGTGTTTGAACTGAAGCTATAGAAAATTGAGCAGCATCTCCTTTGTTTCTACTACTTTTTTCGTATCATATATCAACTCCCAAACGTCAATAATAACATTGATAATATTATCATCTATGACTTTAGTCAAATTCATCACTATACAATTCCCACAATTTCCTCTCAAGGTCATCCATAATCATAATCATAACAAAATGTCACATTCATTCTCATCTAACGGTTCTCTCATGCTCCTAACATCATTCACAACGTATCAAGAATCATGATTCATATTAATCTACTACTCACAATTGCCACTAATCTCATATTTTGTAACCCATTTTCCATCTTCTTCCATAATCCAAGTGTTTCAACTTTTCAATACCCTAAACAACATGGAATAATCATAAAAATCACCTTTGAATGTGTAGGAACAGGTTTTGGTTGGCAATACTTCACTTGAAGAAAACCCTAGCTTCAACTTCCAAGGGATTTCTTGACTCTAGCAACCCCAAAGAGCTTCCTTGCACTCTATTCACTTGAATTTATGGTATGAACCTTTGATTTCCCTTAGTATTCTTGAAAGTGATATGTATGGAATATTCTAGAAGCTTGGTGACAAGTGGAGAAGTGGAAAGAATGAGAAAATAAAGTGGGAACATGTATTTATAGTTGCAACTTAATCAGTCCACCGGGCATTATACGGACCACTTATACAGTCCGTATAACATTATACGGTCCGTATTACATTATACGGTCCGTATAAGTGTCCGTGGTTCACCACCATGGGAAACATTGTTGCTGTTGGGTTATACGGACCCTATACGGTCCGTATAGTGTGGTCGTGTAACTCACGGTTTCTCCGAAGTTGTCCTCGTCGTTTCGTTTGATCTCCAATCCTTATACGACCTTCTTAACACTTATTTAATACTTCATTAATGATCTAAGCATCCCTATAACTCATCCTCAAGGCCTTACCAAACATTTCTTAATGCAATAATTTTACGAAACCTTTCCTAAACCCCACTTATACTCCACTTGTGCTTATCATTTCTCATTTTTGTCAATTCATATGACTTCAAAATCTTAACGTTGCATTGTAAGATCACTAATTATCTGTCTTGTAGTCTTAAGAACTTCCTGTTACCCTTAAACTCGCATTGTTTCATTCACTACGCGACGACATGAAATTTCCAAGGTGTAACAGTAAGGCTAGTCCTTTCTTTCTAAGGCATGACTCCTATGGCATGAATCCTCCTATCTTTTCATGATTTTCCTACATATCGGAAATTATGAGTGTACGATTATAAAAAGCTTCATACATGATAATGAAAAGAGATACGTTACGAGCATGACAATACCGATGATGAATCTAAGCCTAGAAGTCCTAAAGCTCATGATATGACATTCCTCAGAAGCTAATGATCCTTATATGATTCCTATGATATTGTTTCCCTACCTCTCCATGACTTTCTTACATTCCGGGAACTATGAGTCAACATTGATAAAGAGCTTATTATGAGAAAAAGATGAGAAATATGTCATGAATACCATAATAATGATGATAAGTTTAAGCCTAGAGATTCTAAAGCAAGATACGATGTCTATGAAGTAAATGATCCTATTTACGATCCCTTGATGTTGTTCATGGTGTACACTCACCTTAAAATGTTAGTTCCTTCAAGGTGAGATATGATGAATATGATCACTCCATAATGTAATCGGGGGTCCTCGACCTTATGTCACCCCAATATTGTTATAGATTGTTTATAAGCTCTAATGCATGTCCTATGACCAATGTCCCGAAAAATTACGAGTCTATGTTCGTAGAGGATTTCATATGAGATAAAGGTAAGAGATATGCCATAGATACAATGATGGTAATGATGAGCCTAAGTTTAGAGATTATAAAGTCTATCATACGATATTTTTACGAAGTTCATGCTACGAATATGATATGATTTTCATAGATTGTCTTTAAATTAAAATGCATGCTCTATGGAAAGTTATGATAAGCTTATAAGATGTATGTGATGATAAAATATTCCCGTAGTGATGGCAACGATGACGATAATAGGGATAACGATAATGATGACGACGATAATGGTGATGATGATAATGATGACGACGATAATGGTGATGATGATAATGATGACGATGATAATAGTAATGACGCTAAAGATGCTTATGGGCTTTTATGTATATGTGCCTATATATGGGTATTATGAAACCCCGAGCTTATATGGCCGGGTAGAATATATATATATATATATATATATATAATGCGCACGCACCACTGCAGTTGGGTACGGATAACACTGAGCTTTGATAGGGCCAGGTACGGATACCACTGAGCCTTGGTAGGGCCAGGTACGCATAACACCAAGCTTTATTACAGCTGGGTACGTAAGACACCGAACCTATATGGTCGGGTATGATACTACTATGTATTCAAATGTATGAAAAGCCCAGAAGACATGTATGTGATATTGTCAAGCCACTACGTGGCCGAATACGGATAATGTTTAATGTGTATGAGCAGATACGGTACTATGATATATATATGATACGATGATGTATTGTTATGTCCCGTGTTTTCGCATAATTGGAAATCGAGAAATAATTAAGACTTGTGTGTTATGAGGAAATATTTTGATTCTAGTTGATATGACTATGTTGGTTATGAAATCATTGGTGCTAAAACATTGGGGAAGGCCGAGGGTAAATTTGGAATTTCGGAAATTAGTTTCGGGAATTACAAAACGGGATTTTTAATGAATTGGGCCAAGAAAAATTAGAACAAAAAACTTTGAGCCCAAGTGTCAAAGGGTAGCCGGCCAAGGCTTGGCCCAAGATCCATTTTAAGTGGTCATGTGATTATCACATGACCCTTGATCATGATATATATCCATAACTCCTTTGGAATTTTCAAGAAAGTGAATCAAAACAAAAAAAAATATATAAGAAAGCACCTCAAAAACCTCTCGGCCGAAACCTCTTCCAGAACAAAAAAAATTCCTAGCTTTTATTTGTGGCTCAAAGATCTTTGTTTTCCCATATTTGTAGAGTCCTCAAGACGCTCTTCGACGGGGTACAATTAGTTTGGCGGAAGAAGCACGTTTGCGGCAAGTCGGAAATTCAAGAAAAGGTAAGAATTTTGCTATTTTAATGTTATGGAATTGGTATGAATATGTTAAGGATTGAGAATAGACGAGAATTCCGTAGTATTGATGTGTGAATAAAACTGTGGGTGTGTGTATATATGATGTTGTGGCCGTGACTTATATGGTTTGGAAAGGAAGGCGAATTGCATTCTATTTAGTTCGTGAGTTGCGTCGTCGTGACCTTTATAACGTAAATGAATGTTTAACGAATTGAGTTGGTGTTGAAAATGATTGCGGATTATTATGGGAAAGTATATAATTTCGATATATTTGTGTATATCGTTGTATAATTATGATATTAAGGCTTTTAATATGACTTATGGTTGTTGTTAATGAATTCGGAATGAAATAATGCAAGTTAGTATGTTCGTTGGAATTGTTGACGCTTTGGATGAAATATGGAAAGTAATGGACTTCTTGAATTGGTGTGTATTGTTTGGGACCCAATTGGGATGCGTTTGAATAATCTTGAATGGGTGAATGAATACAATAATGTGAACATTAGTTTGGTATTGTGATGTTTGAATGAAAGTTGTCAACTTATGTAGTAAGGAAGAATATTGAAGTTAAAGTGCTTCAGTTGTGGTTTGTGTCGTTTGTGAAGTTTGGGTTGTTGTTGCTGATGTTTATTGAGCCGAGCTAAGTCTCGGGGGTTTTATATATATAGGGGAAATGCTGCCGAAATTTCAGTAGGCAAAAAATGAAGTTAAGGGCATTTTTAAGCTTAAGAATCTCTAATTGGTAACTTTGACCATTTATAGATTTTGGACGAAACGGGATTTGATTTTGGAGTGAGCATAAGACGTTTCTAAGGTAT
This sequence comes from Lycium barbarum, assembly GCF_019175385.1. NCBI lineage: Eukaryota > Viridiplantae > Streptophyta > Magnoliopsida > Solanales > Solanaceae > Lycium > Lycium barbarum. The sequence goes on along the minus strand of NC_083347.1, from coordinate 69,975,778 downwards.
GTAAAGCTTCCCACTTCTTCTTTTGGCATGTCTTAGTATGTTAGGTTCATATCGAAACCCCGGGAGCATTTCCGCTCCTCGAAATCCGATCTATAGAAGGGCTACTATTCATTCAATTCGATTGAAGCCTAATGACTCTATTTTGGCTAGAAAGCAATCAAGCGTCCGAAACCTATGTAAATGAGACCGGGTTACTTGAAATCCTTATGTATGATCTTATAGACCCGAAATGTTCATAAATTATGCTCGCCACCTCGACTTGACCCGAGGTGGGCCCGCTAACCCCGAGATGCCTTATTTGTCCTACTAGGCTCTCTTTTTGGATAAGCTTCGATAAAGAATCTTCGATTTTGAAATTGTCCTCTATGAAATAATGTTCGGAACACTATGATATAACAAACTATGTTTTGAGCCATACGTACCACTTTGGAAACATTTTGTGAAATAAACTTTCGTACCAACTAATCATTTGACTATTTTGGTTAATGAACTGACTTATGAAGTAATCAAGTTTTGAAAGGCTATTTTAATATACAAAGTGCATTGTTTTCTCACGACTCCGTTCGTGCCTTATTATGACTTCGTTCACCGGTTCCCGGGCCGGTTATGATTCGTGCGCCCTATGATGATTCGGCTGTATGCTGTGTTACGGTTCCCCGAGGCCTCGCCATAGGGCTGGGTTCCGTTTGGAGTTATGCTGTGATATGGCTGTGATGTGATACGCTCATATGTGTGTGTTCGGGGATGTACGGAGATTTGAACCTTCTGGTGTTATGCTGTGTGTGGCACCAGCGTCGGAGTGGTGACCACGTTCTTGAGCTTTGCATGATTTTGTTTGCATTATGTATATATGATTTTGATAACCATTTTGATATACTGTTCGGCATTTCTCTCTTTTGTATTCTGTTTGCTTTCAGTTGTGGCCTATATTTTGTACTCCATGTTTTACATACTCAGTACATCTTTCGTACTGACCCCCTTTCTTCGGGGGCTGCGTTTCATGCCCGCAGGTACAGACGCCGGTGATCCACCACTGTAGGCTCAACTTCTGCTATTTCGGAGTACTCCCTTGATTCGGAGTCCACCTTTGGTATATATATCTTTCGCCATGTATATATATTTCTGCATATCTGACTATTTGGGTACGGCGGGGCCCTGTCCCGTCATATGATCCTGTCGGTCAGTTTAGAGGTCTGTGGACATGTCTGTGGTGTTATATCCCGTGTTTTTGCGTATTTGGAAAAATTGGAAATACTCTTGACTTGTGAAAAATAAGGTCATAATTAATTTTATGTAACACATGAGTTATTTATGAAAGAATATTTTTGTGGAAGTGTGGAATAAGGCTAAGGGAAAAATTGGAATTTCGGAAATTAGTTTCGGGAATTACAAATAGGGCCATAATTAATTGGGCTAGAAAGAGCAAAAAACAAAAAAGAAAATTAAGGCCCAATTGGAGTGGGTGGCCGGCCCCCTTTATGGGTCAAGGCCCATGAGTGGGTTTTTAATTGAAACACTTAAAAAAAAAAAAAGATGACTAAGTCATCTTCAACTTGTAGAGAAAAAAATCAAGAAGCTAAAGACCACCCCATTTTCGGCTACAAGAAAGAAAAGAAAGAAAATTTTCTTGCCATCAACCTTTGATCCAAAAGTTATTGTTTTGTGATATTTTCACTAATTCTAGTACCCTTTACAACTTGGTGTAGCTAATTTGGAAGGTAGGGAGCTTGTTTCTTCAAATTAACAAGTGGGTTTAGTGAAAAAGCTTGGAAGAACAAAGGTAAGATCTTGCTCCTTTTACTTTGGAATATATATATATATATATATATATATATATATATATATATATATATATATATATATATATATATGTGTGTGTGTGTGTGTGTGTGTGTGTGTGTGTTGTAGCATGTAGGAATAAGTAGAAATTATGAAAAATATGAAAGTTTGCAAAGTGGGTCTATATGGGTGCATTTGGCCGAGTGGTATGGAGATAAGAATGGCAATGAATTAATTTTGTTTAATATGTTAGTTGTGTTGTGATGATCTCTTGTGATGTAAATGAAGATAAAATGATATAAGTTTGTTATGAAATGGAATGTAGAAGTTTATGTCGTTTTAGAATGATTTTACGACATTATGAAAATGAAGTTATTAAGTTGCAAATTTTGATGAGTATTGATGAAGTTGGAAGCTAGAAACATATTATGAATATGTATGCCAAAGATTAGAAGTTTTGAACGAGTTATGACTTTGGCGGAAAGTTCGTATATTATGTATATCGTGTGTATAATTGAAAAAACGATATGAAATGCTTCTAAACTATGTTGTGATGATCTAGTTTGATAATGAAAGTGAAATCATTGAAATTGGTTTGGAAATTGTAGTTGAAATGAAGGTTGTGGCATTATGTCGGCAAGTAGAACTAGTTGTGCCATATTGCGTTTCTAATGTTTGTTGTTGATGTTGATGTTGTTGTTTGGGTTGTTGTTGATGATTTTGAGCCGAGTTGAATTCTCGGGGGTGCTATATGTATAGGGGAAGTGCTGCCGAAATTTCGGTAGACAAATATAAGTTGAATTGAATTCGTAGCATCTATAACTTACAATTGGTAAATGTGACCATTTGCAGATTTTCGACGAAACGGGGAGTGAGCTTGGATAGACTTAAAAAGCTCAAAAGGTATGTAAAGCTACCCCGATCCTTCTTTTGGCATGCCTAAGTGTATTAGAATCGAATTCGGGCTTCGAAAGACTTTCTGCCCATCGGAATCCGCAATTGAAAATCTCGCTTTTTCCTTCAGTAAGACTGAGCCTTTTTGGTTTGTATTCTTGGTAATCATGCAAACTTTCCCCAAACTACTTGGAAAGCTATAGAACGTCCGTAGAACTTTTGTAGGTGACCCCATAAGCTTAAAATGTGTAACTTGAGCCCACCGCCTTGCTTGTTCCGAGGTGGGCCCATTATTCCCGGTTTTGCCCTTATTGCACTCTAGTCTTACTTTCGAGCGATTTTTTTGAAAGAAATGTTTTGACTACCATTCTAATTACCTAAAAAACATTGTTTTAAATATTCCATTGAGTCCGATAAATTGTTTTGACACTCGGAACGATTTCAGAAAGGTTATACTTCTGTAATTCATTATGATATCCGAAACTCGTTTATTATGTTCCCGTTCGACTTCATTGGATCGGTTTGTCTTTGATATGCCTCATCGAGTCTATTAAAACATTTATGATATTTTAATTGCATTAGTCTCTCACTACTCCATTCGTGGATGCCCCAATGTTTCCCACACTGAGCCCGGGCCAAGATATGTTGTCAAGCGTGATCCTCTGCATTGTTCGCCGTGCCTCGATGTGAGGGGGCAGGTATACGCGTACATGGGTCTGTGGAGTATGATGTGCCATGTCCGCTTGTTCTGATATGATTTGCTATGGCCATTTGATATGACATATTATGCTACGGGGTTATGCCCCTATTCTGATTCTTCTGTGTTGTGGCACCAGCGTCGGGAGGGTGGCCACGTTCTGTCTGCCGAGTCCCTTGGTAGGGGCCGGATTTGATATAACATATGTTTCTGTACACACTCTGCATGTTTCGAAATTATGTATATGATACTTTGGATTTTCTGTTTACTTTCTGTATGTTCTGTACCAGTTATGATTTTGTCTCTGTAATTCAGGCTTTACATATTCAGTACATATTTCGTACTGACCCCCTTTCCTCGAGGGCTGCGTTTTCATGCCGCGCAGGTACCGACGACAGGTTTGCCGATCCGTCCGGCTAGGATATCTTTTCTGCCATTTGGAGCGCTCTTTTATTCAGAGCCATCTTTTGGTACAGTGTGTCATTTCTATATATGTATACTCCCGTTCATGGGTACGGCGGGGCTCTGTCCCGTCTTATGATTCTGTCGGTCTGTTTAGAGGTCTGTAGACATGTTTGTGGGTTAGGGTCTTTCTGTATGGATGCGTGTACATGTCGTTTGGGCGATCCCATACGCTGAGGCGGCCGGTCCGCATATGTTGTTTGGGCGATCCTATACGCCGAGGCGGTCGGTCCGCATATGTTTATACATTGCTTTGTTAGCCCTGGGTGGCCTTTGTTGGTATTTTCTGCGTGCAGGGTATATTGGATATTCCGTAAATCAAAGGAAACTCTGCCGAAATCTTTTTCTGGAAATTATCTAAATTTGAAATAAAGCCTTGTCGGCTTCTGCCATACACTAGAATGCGTTTGATAGAATTTTAGATAGCATTTGATAGGTGTGCTTGGGTACCCAGGTCGGGCACTAGTCACGGCCTACGGGGTTGGGTCGTGACAGAATTGGTATCAGAGCGGTTCGTCCTCGGAATGTCTACAGACCGTGTCTAGTAGAGTCTTGTTTATCGGTGTGTTGTGCACCACACCTATAAACAGGAGGCTACAGGGCATTTAGGGTACTACCCTTCTTTCTGTCTTAGATCGTGCGATAGAGCTGTGTTATCAGGATGATTCCTCCCTAACGAATTGTTACATTTGCTGTTATGCCTCCAAAAAAGGCGACAGCGGCCCAAAAGGCCAAGGCAGCAGCGGTGGGAGAGACTAGTCGGGCCCAGAGGGTTACCAGGGCCCATGCACATATTGCTCCTGATATTTTGCCCCCGGCAGAGGGCTCTTCCACACCGCCACACATAGAGGAGATGGGAGCAGCAGCAGCTGCAGGTCGAGGGGCGGCTCCACCGCCAGCTCCCGAGATTCCAGTACCTGAGCCTCAAGCTCCACGGCCAGGGACTGAGGATCAGACTATGAGAGAGGCAGTCCAGCTATTGACCAGACTTGTGGCGGGAAAGGTTCAGGGGCACGGATTGGGAGGTGACCGAGCATATAGGCGTGACAGTTCGAGAGCTCGTGAGTTCTTGACTTGTGGCCCTCCAGAGTTCTTCGGGACAAAGCCCGAGGAGGATCCTGAGGAGTTTATCAGGAAGATGCGGCGCACCTTACAGTTGATTAATGCTTCCGCGACAGAGTCAGTCACATTGGCTTCGTACCGGTTGTATGATGTAGCGGCTAATTGGTACGAGTCATGGGAGTTATCCAGAGGCGACGGCACTCCCCCAGCAGTTTGGGATGATTTTTCTCAAGCTTTTCTTATCCATTTTCTGCCTCCGGAGCTACGACGGGCCAAGGCTGACAGATTCTTATTGCTGAGACAGAGGGGTCGCAGTGTTCGAGAGTACAGTATGGAGTTCGACTCATTGGCCCGATACGCACCTGCTGTGGTAGCTACTATGGCTGACAGGATGCACAGGTACATTATGGGGCTGGACCGTTATTTTGTCGATAGCTGTTTGGTATTGGCTGCTCAGCCCGGCATGGATATTGCCCGGATTCAGGCGCACGCCCAGGGCATGGAGGACCGGCATAGGGAGCGTCAGCTTGATAGGAGTCAGGATCGGAGACAGCCCAAGAGGGCCAGATCAGCCGGGTATTCTGGAGATTTTCGGGGCAGACAGCCTCAGCAGCCGCAGCAGCCTAGCAGATATCCATCCCAGCCGGCACAGAGCGCACCCCCATAGCCCACAGGTCGCAGATTTGATAGCCCAGGTTATTCAGGGGCAGGTCAGAGCTCCAGGGCTTCAGGTTCGCGGATAGACAGGGGTTCTGGTCAGGCGACGCCACCATCCTGGGAGTGCTACAGAGCCACCGGTGCATGTTTTTCTTGTGGCCGTCAGGGCCATTCTGTGAGAGATTGCCCGTATAAGGGTAGTTCGGGTGGTGTAGCGCAGCCTACCGGATCAGCCGCCGGGTCATCATCTTCATCAGTGGCTATGCGCCCTACAAGGCCGGGTACATCAGCACCGGCGGGTCGCGGCAGGGGCCGTGGTGGAGCTTCTGGTACTAGCGGTCCTTCAAACCGCATTTATGCTTTGTCCAGCCGCCAGGACGAGGAGGCATCGCCTAATGTCGTTACAGGTACATTATTGGTCTTCTCTCGGTCTGTGTATGCATTGATTGATCCAGGTTTGACTTTGTCATATATTTCGCCCCTTGTTGCTAGTAAAATTGGTATAACGCCCGAGCCTATAGAGCCATTTGAGCTAGCTACACTGATCAGGGACTTTATTGTAGCGAAACAGATATATAAAGACTGTTCTGTAACTGTATGTGGCCGAGACACTAAGGCAGATCTGGTGGAATTAGATATGATTGAATTTGATGTTATTATGGGAATGGACTGGCTAGCCTCCTGTTATGCTAATGTTGACTGCCAAAATAAGGTAGTTCGTTTCCAGTTTCCTGGGGAGCCAGTTATAGAATGGGCAGGCAATACTGCATCGCCGAAAGGTAAGTTTATTTCATACCTTAAGGCGAAGAAAATGATCAGAAAGGGTTATTTTTATAATCTGGTTCGGGTACAAGACTTGACAGCAGAAACGCCGACTCTTCAGTCAGTTCCCGTGGTTAATGAATTTCCAGATGTATTCCCAGATGAGCTTCCAGGCCTTCCTCCAGAGCGGGAGATAGATTTTACTATTGATTTGCTTCCAGATACTCAGCCGATATCTATTCCCCCGTACAGAATGGCACCGGCAGAATTGAAAGAACTGAAAGAGCAGTTGAAGGATCTGTTAGAAAAAGGCTTCATCAGACCCAGTACTTCGCCTTGGGGAGCCCCGGTATTATTTGTGCGTAAGAAAGACGGGTCGCTGCGTATGTGTATTGATTATCGGCAGCTGAATAAGGTAACTATAAAGAATAAATACCCCCTCCCCAGAATTGATGACTTGTTTGATCAGTTACAGGGCGCCAAATATTTTTCGAAGATAGATCTTCGGTCAGGCTATCATCAGGTACGGGTACGAGAGGCTGATATTCCTAAGACAGCATTCCGGACCAGATATTGGCATTATGAATTCAGAGTTATGTCTTTTGGGCTGACTAATGCTCCTGCGGTATTCATGGATTTAATGAACCGGGTATTCAGACCGTTCTTAGACATGTTCGTAATTGTATTTATCGATGATATCCTGGTTTATTCTCGGTCCGAGGCAGAGCACGCAGATCATCTGAGAGCGGTACTTGGGGTACTTCGGCATCGGAAATTATATGCAAAATTTTATAAATGTGAATTCTGGCTGGCTTCAGTGGCATTCTTGGGACATATTATTGCAGCTGATGGTGTCCGGGTGGACACACAGAAGATTGAAGCAGTGAAGAATTGGCCTAGACCCACGACGCCCACAGAGGTACGTAGTTTTCTGGGATTAGCAGGCTATTACAGAAGATTTGTGGGAAAGTTTGCTTCGATTTCAGCGCCTTTGACAAGGATAACTCAGAAGGGAGCCAAGTTCCAGTGGACTGATGCTTGTGAACGAAGCTTCCAGTTGCTGAAAGAGAAGCTGACTACAGCCCCAGTTCTGACTTTTCCAGAGGGACCCGATGGATATGTTATTTATTGTGATGCTTCTGGCGTGGGATTAGGCTGTGTATTGATGCAGCACGGCAGAGTTATAGCTTATGCTTCCCGGCAGCTCAAAAAGCATGAAAAGAATTATCCTACCCACGATCTGGAGGTTGCAGCGGTAATCCATGCTCTGAAGATATGGAGACACTACTTATATGGTGTTCATGTTGATATTTACACAGATCATAAGAGTCTCCAGTATATTTTTAAGCAGAAAGAGCTTAATTTACGGCAGCGGCGGTGGCTGGAGCTATTAAAAGACTATGATGTGGATATTCTGTATCATCCGGGAAAGGCTAATGTTGTTGCAGATGCACTTAGCAGGAAATCTATGGGCAACTTAGCAGATTTACAGCCAGACAGGAGAGAGATAGTACGTGATATTCACCAGTTGGCTAATCTTGGGGTTCGTCTGGCCGATTCTGGCGGTACACGAATTTCTGTCTGAGGGGTTTCTGAGTCATCTATTAAGGAAGATATTAAGCAGCACCAATATGAAGATCCTGTTTTAGCCCGGTATAGAGACACGGCTCACGAGAAGGAGAATACTCAGTTCGAGTTTACACCAGACGGGACACTATTGTACAGAGGCAGGTGGTGTGTACCTGATATCGCAGGGCTACGGCAGCAGGTTATGAGCGAGGCACACTATGCTCGCTATTCTGTTCATCCTGGGTCTACGAAGATGTACCATGATCTTAGGTGCCTATACTGGTGGGATGGTATGAAGCGGGATATCGCAGAATTTGTCGCCCAGTGTCCAAATTGTCAACAGGTCAAAATTGAACATCAGAAACCGGGTGGACTGTTGCAGGAAATGGAAATTTCGACGTGGAAGTGGGAGATCATTAATATGGACTTCATTACAGGTTTGCCTCGCACTCCACGGAAGTATGATTCCATCTGGGTTATTGTTGATAGGCTGACTAAATCAGCCCATTTTCTCCCCGTCAGAACTACTTACTCCGCTGAGGATTATGCCAGGCTTTATATTAAAGAAATTGTGCGACTTCATGGAGTTCCTATATCTATTATCACTGACAGAGGTGCCCAGTTCACGGCGAACTTCTGGAGATCTTTTCAGGAGGGATTAGGGACTCAGGTGAGTCTGAGCACAGCATTCCATCCTCAGAGCGACGGACAGGCCGAGCGCACTATCCAGACACTTGAAGATATGTTGCGGGCCTGTGTTATTGATTTCAGAGGTAGCTGGGAGGATCACTTGCCATTGATTGAATTTGCTTATAATAACAGCTACCATTCCAGCATCCAGATGGCTCCGTATGAACCTTTGTATGGCAGGAAATGCAGGTCACCGATCGGCTGGTTTAATATTGGCGAGACAGAGTTAATCGGCCCAGATATGATCCAGCAGGCAGTTGATAAGGTGAAACTTATCCGGGAGCGGCTATTGGCAGCCCAGAGTCGACAAAAATCATACGCTGATAAACAGCGTCGTCCTTTGGAATTTGAGGTTGGTGATTGGGTATTTCTGAAGGTATCGCCTATGAAAGGCGTAATGCGGTTCGGCAGAAAGGGTAAGCTTAGTCCGCGTTATATTGGGCCTTATCAGATTGTTAGAAAAATCAGAAATGTCGCCTATGAGTTAGAGCTGCCATCTGATTTGGAAGCGGTACATCCGGTATTCCATGTATCTATGCTCCGCAAATGCATTGGTGACCCCTCCAGAATATTTCCTGCGGATGATATTCAGGTGACGGAGCAGTTATCTTATGAGGAGCAGCCCGTAGCTATTTTGGACCGCCAGGTAAGAAAGCTCCGGAACAAAGATGTAGCCTCTGTTAAGGTGCTGTGGCGGAACAATAATAGGGAGGAAATGACCTGGGAGGCCGAAGAGGAGATGAAGAAGAAATATCCTCATTTGTTCCCTATGCCCTCAGGTAATCTCAAATCCTTGCCTAATTATATTCGATAATGAATGTATGCCATATATGCTGACCATATATAGAAACTCCCCCGGATACTTACGGACCCTATAAGATTAATCTAACATTCGAGGACGAATGTTTTAAGGTGGGGAGGATGTTATATCCCGTGTTTTTGCGTATTTGGAAAAATTGGAAATACTCTTGACTTGTGAAAAATAAGGTCATAATTAATTTTATGTAACACATGAGTTGTTTATGAAAGAATATTTTTGTGGAAGTGTGGAATAAGGCTAAGGGAAAAATTGGAATTTCGGAAATTAGTTTCGGGAATTACAAATAGGGCCATAATTAATTGGGCTAGAAAGAGCAAACAAAAAAAGAAAATTAAGGCCCAATTGGAGTGGGTGGCCGGCTCCCTTTATGGGTCAAGGCCCATGAGTGGGTTTTTAATTGAAAGACTTAAAAAAAAAATCAACAAGCTAAAGACCACCCCATTTTCGGCTACAAGAAAGAAAAGAAAGAAAATTTTCTTGCCATCAACCTTTGATCCAAAAGTTATTGTTTTGTGATATTTTCACTAATTCTAGTACCCTTTACAACTTGGTGTAGCTAATTTGGAAGGTAGGGAGCTTGTTTCTTCAAATTAACAAGTGGGTTTAGTGAAAAAGCTTGGAAGAACAAAGGTAAGATCTTGCTCCTTTTACTTTGGAATATATATATATGTGTGTGTGTGTGTGTGTGTGTGTGTGTGTGTGTGTGTGTTGTAGCATGTAGAAATAAGTAGAAATTATGAAAAATATGAAAGTTTGCAAAGTGGGTCTATATGGGTGCATTTGGCCTTGTGGTATGGAGATAAGAATGGCAATGAATTAATTTTGTTTAATATGTTAGTTGTGTTGTGATGATCTCTTGTGATGTAAATGAAGATAAAATGATATAAGTTTGTTATGAAATGGAATGTAGAAGTTTATGTCGTTTTAGAATGATTTTACGACATTATGAAAATGAAGTTATTAAGTTGCAAATTTTGATGAGTATTGATGAAGTTGGAAGCTAGAAACATATTATGAATATGTATGCCAAAGATTAGAAGTTTTGAACGAGTTATGACTTTGGTGGAAAGTTCGTATATTATGTATATCGTGTGTATAATTGAAGAAACGATATGAAATGCTTCTAAACTATGTTGTGATGATCTAGTTTGATAATTAAAGTGAAATCATTGAAATTGGTTTGGAAATTGTAGTTGAAATGAAGGTTGTGGCATTATGTCGGCAAGTAGAACTAGTTGTGCCATATTGCGTTTCTAATGTTTGTTGTTGATGTTGATGTTGTTGTTTGGGTTGTTGTTGATGATTTTGAGCCGAGTTGAATTCTCGGGGGTGCTATATGTATAGGGGAAGTGCTGCCGAAATTTCGTTAGACAAATATAAGTTGAATTGAATTCGTAGCATCTATAACTTACAATTGGTAAATGTGACCATTTGCAGATTTTCGACGAAACGGGGAGTGAGCTTGGATAGACTTAAAAAGCTCAAAAGGTATGTAAAGCTACCCCGATCCTTCTTTTGGCATGCCTAAGTGTATTAGAATCGAATTCGGGCTTCGAAAGACTTTCTGCCCATCGGAATCCGCAATTGAAAATCTCGCTTTTTCCTTCAGTAAGACTGAGCCTTTTTGGTTTGTATTCTTGGTAATCATGCAAACTTTCCCCAAACTACTTGGAAAGCTATAGAACGTCCGTAGAACTTTTGTAGGTGACCCCATAAGCTTAAAATGTGTAACTTGAGCCCACCGCCTTGCTTGTTCCGAGGTGGGCCCATTATTCCCGGTTTTGCCCTTATTGCACTCTAGTCTTACTTTCGAGCGATTTTTTTGAAAGAAATGTTTTGACTACCATTCTAATTACCTAACAAACATTGTTTTAAATATTCCATTGAGTCCGATAAATTGTTTTGACACTCGGAACGATTTCAGAAAGGTTATACTTCTGTAATTCATTATGATATCCGAAACTCGTTTATTATGTTCCCGTTCGACTTCATTGGATCGGTTTGTCTTTGATATGCCTCATCGAGTCTATTAAAACATTTATGATATTTTAATTGCATTAGTCTCTCACTACTCCATTCGTGGATGCCCCAATGTTTCCCACACTGAGCCCGGGCCAGGATATGTTGTCAAGCGTGATCCTCTGCATTGTTCGCCGTGCCTCGATGTGAGGGGGCAGGTATACGCGTACATGGGTCTGTGGAGTATGATGTGCCATGTCCGCTTGTTCTGATATGATTTGCTATGGCCATTTGATATGACATATTATGCTACGGGGTTATGCCCCTATTCTGATTCTTCTGTGTTGTGGCACCAGCGTCGGGAGGGTGGCCACGTTCTGTCTGCCGAGTCCCTTGGTAGGGGCCAGATTTGATATAACATATGTTTCTGTACACACTCTGCATGTTTCGAAATTATGTATCTGATACTTTGGATTTTCTGTTTACTTTCTGTATGTTCTGTACCAGTTACGATTTTGTCTCTGTAATTCAGGCTTTACATATTCAGTACATATTTCGTACTGACCCCCTTTCCTCGAGGGCTGCGTTTTCATGCCGCGCAGGTACCGACGACAGGTTTGCCGATCCGTCCGGCTAGGATATCTTTTCTGCCATTTGGAGCGCTCTTTTATTCAGAGCCATCTTTTGGTACAGTGTGTCATTTCTATATATGTATACTCCCGTTCATGGGTACGGCGGGGCCCTGTCCCGTCTTATGATTCTGTCGGCCTGTTTAGAGGTCTGTAGACATGTTTGTGGGTTAGGGTCTTTCTGTATGGATGCGTGTACATGTCGTTTGGGCGATCCCATACGCTGAGGCGGCCGGTCCGCATATGTTGTTTGGGCGATCCTATACGCCGAGGCGGCCGGTCCGCATATGTTTATACATTGCTTTGTTAGCCCTGTGTGGCCTTTGTTGGTATTTTCTGCGTGCAGGGTATATTGGATAGTCCGTAAATCAAAGGAAACTCTGCCGAAATTTTTTTCTGGAAATTATCTAAATTTGAAATAAAGCCTTGTCGGCTTCTGCCATACACTAGAATGCGTTTGATAGAATTTTAGATAGCATTTGATAGGTGTGCTTGGGTGCCCAGGTCAGGCACTAGTCACGGCCTACGGGGTTGGGTCGTGACATGTGGGTTATGGTCTGTCTGTATGCTTATGTGTATATGTTGTTTGGGCGATCCCATACGCCGAGGCGGCCGGTCCGCATATGTTTATACGTGGCCTTGTTAGCCCTGTGTGGCCTTTGCTGGTGTTTGCTGTGTGCAGGATTATTCTGGATAGTCCGAAAAACAAAGGAGACTCTGCCGAAATTTTTCTGGAAATTGTCTGAATTTGGAATATAGCCTTGTCGGCTTCTGCTATATATTTGAATACGTTTGATAGATGGGTTTGGGTGCCCAGATCGGGCACTAGTCACGGCCTACGGGGTTAGGTCGTGACAAAAGTGGTATCAGAGCAGTTTGTCCTCGGAATGTCTACAGGCTGTGTCTCGTAGAGTCTTGTTTATCGATGTGTTGTGCACCACATCTATAAACAGGAGGCTACAGGGCACTTAGGGTGTTACTTTTCTTGGGAATCTTAGATCGTGCGATAGAGCTGTGCTATTAGGACGATTCTGATCTGACCCGTTATTGTGTTTGCAGTGATGCCTCCGAAGAAGGCAGCGGCGGCCCAGAAGGGCAAGGCGAGGATGGGAGAGACTAGTCAGGCACAGCGAGCTACCCGGGCTCGTGTTTATGATTTGCCTGAGGTTGTGCCTCATTCTGAGGGGTCCGCTACACCACCATTGGTACAGCCTGGAGCAGGTCCTTCAGCAGCTCCAGAGGCCCGAGTACCCGCTCCCGAGACTCCAGCTCCTCAGCCAGGGGCGGAGGACAGGACCCTGAGGGAGGCTGTACAGTTGCTGACCACATTGGTAGCGGGGCAGGCTCGCAGACGCGGGCGGAGGGACGATGATGATGATGACAGGCGTGACAGCCTGCGGGTTCGAGAGTTCTTATTGTGTGGCCCTCCAGAGTTTTTCGGGTCTAAGCCCGATGAGGACCCCCATGACTTTATTCGGGGGATGCGGCGCTCACTAGACTTCGTCAGGGCTTCAGAGATCGAGGTGGTCGAGTTGGCCTCGCATAGACTGCGGGATGTTGCTGCTCACTGGTATGAGACCTGGGAGCTATCCAGCGGCGAGGGTGCTCCTCCAGCTACTTGGGACGAGTTTGTGACTGCTTTCACCCGCCACTTTCTGCCCCCAGAGTTGCGACGGGCGCGGGCTGATCGATTTTTACATCTGCACCAGAGAGGTCGGAGCGTTCGTGAGTATAATCTGGAGTTTGATTCTCTGGCCCGGTATGCACCTGCCGTAGTAGCAGATAAGTCCGATCGGATGCATAGATATGTTATGGGGTTGGATCGTTATTTGATCGACGGCTGTATGGCAGTGTCATTGCAGACGGATATGGATATTGCCTGACTTCAGGCTTATGCGATGGGTATGGAGGACCGTCACAGGTCTGATTATTCAAGCAGAGATCGGGACAGGAGGCCGCCCAAGATGGCTAGGTCTGCGGGATATTCTGGAGATTCTCGAGGCGGACAGCCTCAGCAGCAGCAGACAGGCAGACAGCTTCCTCCGTCCGGCCGGAGTACTCAGTCTGGCGGCAGGAGGTTTGATAGGGCAGGACCGTCTGGGGCCGGTCAGGGCTCCAGGGCGGCAGGTTCACAGGTGTCTAGAGGCCCCAGCCAGGCCAGACCACCCAGACCCCGCTGTTCTCATTGCGGGAAGTCTCATCCTGGGGAGTGCTATCGAGCTACTGGAGCTTGTTTTTCGTGCGGTGGTCCGGGCCATTTTATGCGAGATTGTCCGTTGGCTAGCGGTTCTGGTAGTGTGGCTCAGCCGACAGGGTCAGCCGCCGGTTCATCATCTGCTCCATCTGTTGCACGCCCTGCAGGGCGAGGTGCGCCGACACCGGCGGGACGCGGTCGAGGTCGTGGTAGTGCTTCGGGTTCTAGCGGTCCCTCGAACCGCATATACGCATTGGCCAGCCGCCAGGATCAGGAGGCTTCGCCGAATGTCGTCACAAGTATATTACGGGTTTTCTCCAGATCTGTATATGCCCTGATTGACCCTGGTTCTACTTTATCGTATATATCCCCGCTTGTTGCTAGTAAAATTGGGATAGTGTCTGAGCCTATAGAGCCATTTGAGGTAGCTACGCCGGTTGGGGACTTTGTGATAGCGAGGCAGGTCTATAGGGATTCTTCTGTGACTATTTATGATCGTTGCACTAAAGCTGATTTGATAGAGTTAGACATGCTTGAGTTTGATGTCATTATGGGTATGGATTGGTTGTCTTCCTGTTATGCTAATGTTGACTGCCAAAAAAAGGTAGTCCGTTTTCAGTTTCCAGGGGAACCAGTTATAGAGTGGTTCGGGTCTACAGCATCGCCGAGGGGTAAGTTTATTTCATACCTCAAGGCTAAGAAGATGATCCAGAAAGGTTATATCTATCATTTGGTTCGTGTGCACAATACTGCAGCTGAGACACCTACCCTTCAGTCTGTTCCGATCGTTAGTGAATTCCCAGCTGTATTTCCTGACGAGCTTCCTGGCCTTCCGCCTGAGCGAGAGATAGACTTTGCTATAGAGTTGATGCCGGATACGCAACCTATATCTATTCCTCCGTACAGGATGGCACCGGCTGAATTGAAGGAGTTGAAGGAGCAGCTGAAAGATTTGTTGGATAAGGGCTTTATTAGACCCAGCACATCACCCTGGGGAGCGCCTGTATTGTTTGTAAGAAAGAAAGATGGGTCACTGCGGATGTGTATCGATTATCGGCAATTGAATAAGGTGACTATAAAGAATAAATATCCTCTCCCCCGGATTGATGACTTGTTTGATCAGTTGCAGGGTGCTAAACATTTTTCGAAGATAGATCTGCGCTCAGGTTATCATCAGGTGAGAGTGCGGAAATCAGATATCCCGAAGACTGCTTTCAGGACCCGGTACAGGCATTACGAATTCAGAGTTATGTCTTTCGGATTGACTAATGCTCCAGCAGAGGTAAAGCAGCGTCAGTTTGAAGATCTTCTTCTGATTCAGTACAGAGATGTGGCCTTCAATAAAGCAAAGACTCCGTTTGAAATTTCGCCTGAAGGGGTATTATTATACGACGGCAGATTCTGTGTACCGAACGTTGCAGGGTTACGGCGGCAGATTATGGGCGAGGCGCATAATGCACGGTATTCTGTTCATCCTGGTTCTACTAAAATGTATCATGATCTCAGGTGTTTGTATTGGTGGGACGGTATGAAGAAAGATATTGCCGAGTTCGTTAGTCAGTGCCCGAATTGTCAGCAAGTTAAAATTGAACACCAGAAGCCCGGTGGGTTATTACAGGAGATGGAAATTCCAGCCTGGAAATGGGAGATGATTAATATGGATTTCGTTGTTGGGTTACCGCGCACTCCACGCAGGTATGATTCTATTTGGGTTATTGTTGACAGATTGACGAAATCAGCCCACTTTCTCCCAGTCCGGACTACTTATTCGGCTGAGGATTATGCTAGATTATATATTAGAGAGATAGTCAGACTTCACGGAGTCCCTGTATCCATTATTACTGACCGAGGTGCCCAGTTCACGGCAAATTTCTGGAGGTCATTTCAGGAGGGATTAGGGACTCAGGTGAGCCTCAGTACAGCCTTTCATCCTCAGTCCGACGGGCAGGCCGAGCGCACTATTCAGACGCTGGAAGATATGTTACGGGCCTGCGTTATTGATTTCAGGGGCAGCTGGGATGATCATTTGCCGCTTATTGAGTTTGCCTATAATAACAGTTATCACTCCAGCATTCAGATGGCACCGTATGAAGCCCTTTATGGCAGAAAATGCAGATCTCCTATTGGTTGGTTCGACGTGGGCGAGACTAAGTTAATCGGGCCAGATGTGATCCAGAAAGCAGTAGATAAGGTAAAGCTTATTCGGGAGCGATTATTGGCTGCACAGAGTCGGCAGAAAGCATATGCAGACAGACGACGTCGACCACTAGAGTTCCAGATTGGCGACTGGGTATTTCTGAAGGTGTCGCCTATGAAGGGTGTCATGAGATTCGGTAGAAAGGGTAAGTTGAGCCCGCGGTATATTGGGCCGTATCAGATCGTTCGAAAGATAGGTGAGGTCGCCTATGAGCTAGATTTACCATCCGACTTGGAGGCCGTACACCCGGTGTTTCATGTGTCTATGTTGCGGAAATGTATTGGTGACCCTTCCAGGATATTTCCAGTGGATGACATTCAGGTAACGGAGCAGTTGTCTTATGACGAGCAGCCTGTATCTATTCTGGATCGACAGGTGAGGAGACTACGCACTAAAGAAGTGCCCTCTGTTAAAGTCCTGTGGCGCAACAACAATCGGGAGGAGATGACTTGGGAAGCGGAGGACGAGATGAAGAAGAAATACCCCCATTTGTTCCCGACGTCCACAGGTAATCTAAACTTTTCAGTTTGTTGTGTTGAGTAACAAAATGAACTACGTATGTCATTATTAAAAAGGGACACCCCTGCCATGATCATGAGACTTTATAAGGTTAATTTAACATTCGGGGACGAATGTCCTTAAGGGGGGAAGAATGTTATGTCCCGTGTTTTCGCATAATTGGAAATCGAGAAATAATTAAGACTTGTGTGTTATGAGGAAATATTTTGATTCTAGTTGATATGACTATGTTGGTTATGAAATCATTGGTGCTAAAACATTGGGGAAGGCCGAGGGTAAATTTGGAATTTCGGAAATTAGTTTCGGGAATTACAAAACGGGATTTTTAATGAATTGGGCCAAGAAAAATTGGAACAAAAAAATTTGAGCCCAAGTGTCAAAGGGTAGCCGGCCAAGGCTTGGCCCAAGATCCATTTTAAGTGGTCATGTGATTATCACATGACCCTTGATCATGATATATATCCATAACTCCTTTGGAATTTTCAAGAAAGTGAATCAAAACAAAAAAAAATATATAAGAAAGCACCTCAAAAACCTCTCGGCCGAAACCTCTTCAAGAACAAAAAAAATTCCTAGCTTTTGTTTGTGGCTCAAAGATCTTTGTTTTCCCATATTTGTAGAGTCCTCAAGACGCTCTTCGACGGGGTACAATTAGTTTGGCGGAAGAAGCACGTTTGCGGCAAGTCAGAAATTCAAGAAAAGGTAAGAATTTTGCTATTTTAGTGTTATGGAATTGGTATGAATATGTTAAGGATTGAGAATAGACGAGAATTCCGTAGTATTGATGAGTGAATAAAACCGTGGGTGTGTGTATATATGATGTTGTGGCCGTGACTTATATGGTTTGGAAAGGAAGGCGAATTGAATTCTATTTAGTTCGTGAGTTGCGTCGTCGTGACCTTTATAACGTAAATGAATGTTTAACGAATTGAGTTGGTGTTGAAAATGATTGCGGATTATTATGGGAAAGTATATAATTTCGATATATTTGTGTATATCGTTGTATAATTATGATATTAAGTCTTTTAATGTGACTTATGGTTGTTGTTAATGAATTCGGAATGAAATAATGCAAGTTAGTATGTTCGTTGGAATTGTTGACGCTTTGGATGAAATATGGAAAGTAATGGACTTCTTGAATTGGTGTGTATTGTTTGGGACCCAATTGGGATGCGTTTGAATAACCTTGAATGGGTGAATGAATACAATAATGTGAACATTAGTTTGGTATTGTGAAGTTTGAATGAAAGTTGTCAACTTATGTAGTAAGGAAGAATATTGACGTTAAAGTGCTTCAGTTGTGGTTTGTGTCGTGTGTGATGTTTGGGTTGTTGTTGCTGATGTTTATTGAGCCGAGCTAAGTCTCGGGGGTGTTATATATATAGGGGAAATGCTGCCGAAATTTCAGTAGGCAATGAAGTTAAGGGCATTTTTAAGCTTAAGAATCTCTAATTGGTAACTTTGACCATTTGCAGATTTTGGACGAAATGGGATTTGATTTTGGAGTGAGCATAAGACGTTTCTAAGGTATGTAAAGCTTCCCACTTCTTCTTTTGGCATGTCTTAGTATGTTAGGTTGATATCGGAACCCCAGGAGCATTTCCGCTCCTCGAAATCCGATCTATAGAAGGGCTACTATTCATTCAATTCGATTGAAGCCTAATGACTCTATTTTGGCTAGAAAGCAATCAAGCGTCCGAAACCTATGTAAATGAGACCGGGTTACTTGAAATCCTTATGTATGATCTTATAGACCCGAAATGTTCATAAATTATGCTCGCCACCTCGACTTGACCCGAGGTGGGCCCGCTAACCCCGAGATGCCTTATTTGTCCTACTAGGCTCTCTTTTTGGATAAGCTTCGATAAAGAATCTTCGATTTTGAAATTGTCCTCTATGAAATAATGTTCGGAACACTATGATATAACAAACTATGTTTTGAGCCATACGTACCACTTTGGAAACATTTTGTGAAATAAACTTTCGTACCAACTAATCATTTGACTATTTTGGTTAATGAACTGACTTATGAAGTAATCAAGTTTTGAAAGGCTATTTTAATATACAAAGTGCATTGTTTGCTCACGACTCCGCTCGTGCCTTATTATGACTTCGTTCACCGGTTCCAGGGCCGGTTATGATTCGTGCGCCCTATGATGATTCGGTCGTATGCTGTGTTACGGTTCCCCGAGGCCTCGCCATAGGGCCGGGTTCCGTTTGGAGTTATGCTGTGATATGGCTGTGATGTGATACACTCATATGTGTGTGTTCGGGGATGTACGGAGATTTGAACCTTCTGGTGTTATGCTGTGTGTGGCACCAGCGTCGGAGTGGTGACCACGTTCCTGAGCTTTGCATGATTTTGTTTGCATTATGTATATATGATTTTGATAAACATTTTGATATACTGTTTGGCATTTCTCTCTTTTGTATTCTGTTTGCTTTCAGTTGTGGCCTATATTTTGTACTCCATGCTTTACATACTCAGTACATCTTTCGTACTCACCCCCTTTCTTCGGGGGCTGCGTTTCATGCCGGCAGGTACAGACGCTAGTGATCCACCACTGTAGGCTCCACTTCTGCTATTTCGGAGTACTCCCTTGATTTGGAGTCCACTTTTGGTATATATATCTTTCGCCATGTATATATATTTCTGCATATCTGACTATTTGGGTACGGCGGGGCCCTGTCCCGTCATATGATCCTGTCGGTCAGTTTAGAGGTCTGTGGACATGTCTGTGGGTTATGGTCTGTCTGTATGCTTATGTGTATATGTTGTTTGGGCGATCCCATACGTCGAGGCGGCCGGTCCGCATATGTTTATACGTGGCCTTGTTAGCCCTGTGTGGCCTTTGCTAGTGTTTGCTGTGTGCAGGATTATTCTGGATAGTTCGAAAAACAAAGGAGACTCTGCCGAAATGTTTCTGGAAATTGTCTGAATTTGGAATATAGCCTTGTCGGCCTCTGCTATATATTTGAATATGTTTGATAGATGGGTTTGGGTGCCCAGATCGGGCACTAGTCACGGCCTACGGGGTTGGGTCGTGACATGTATGCGCTGTGATGATACATGTACTATGATTATATATGATATAGGCATGAAAGGTATCCACCCTTAGAAGTTACATAGGTTATATCTTCATCTTATGTCTTCTGATTTCTCTATTATGTTCATTTCATTCATGCCTTCCATACTCAGTACAATATTCGTACTGACGTTCGTTTTCTTTGGACGCTGTGTTCATGCCCACAGGTAGGCAGGGAGGCGGCCCAGATTTATAGAAGCCGATAAGCAGACGTTTGAGAGCACTCCATTATTCCGGAGGTGCCATTGATTTACTGTTTTGTGTACATATATGTTTTGGGCACGACGGGGTCCTGTCCCGTCCATATGTCTAGTACTCTTGTAGAGGCTCGTAGATACGTATGTGTGGGTAGTATGGTCTCACGATTTTCCACGTGTATATATGTATTATGTGGATAGCCAAAGGGCTAATGTGTATAAAGGTAAATATGTTTCAAATGAAAATGGTTTTCCTGCGATTATGAGCATAAGAAATACGACTGTACGCAGAATGAGTAATAGAACAAGTGGTGCTTGGTGGTTAGCCCCGGGTACCCATCATGGCCCTAGCCGGGTCGTGATAGCAAAACTCACCTCTAATTATGTAGGAATGATCTTTGGATGAAGATACTCCACTTGAGAAAACCCCCTAACTTCATTTCCAAAGGAAACCTTGACTTCGATTAACCCTAGTGAGCATCCGCACACTTGATTCTACTAATTCTTGGTGTTTAAATCTTTGATTTCTCTTGGATGTGTGTTAATATGGTGTATGGAATATTATAGAGGTTTCAAGACGTGTGGAGAAAATGAGAAATAAAAAATAAGAACTTGGGTCTCATATATATAAATTATAAAATCTGACCCGACATGATTTATACGAATATTTATACGGTCCGTATAAGTGACCGTAGAATCGCACCAACAATCAACCCATTCTGTAACTATTATACGAACACTTATATGGTCCGTATAAGTGACCGTATAGTCTCACCAAAAATGACCCCTCACTGTGACCGTTATACGGACCCTTATACGGTGGTCGTATAACCTAACTTTTCATCAAAATTGATCTTGTCGATTCATTTGACTTCAATCCTTATAGAATCTTATTGGCACTTGTTTAACACTTCATTAACAATCCAAGTAACCCTATAACTCCTTCCCAAGACATCACTAAATAATCGTTAACTCGATACTTGCAAAGGCCTCTCCAAACACAACTTATACTTTACTTCCTTCAACGAACGTAGTTTCACCGATTCATAAAACTTCAAAATCTTATCGTATCCGTTTTGAAGCTGCCACATACTCTCCTTAATGTCATAAGAACTTCATGTTCACCTTAAGTTCACGTTAGTCTATTTACAGCACAATAACATGAAATTTCCAAGGTATAACAATAGCCATCTCAGATGGTAACTTCAACTCGTAAGCCACTTTCCCAATTCTTCTCAAAATCTCATGTGGGCCAATAAAACGAGGGCTAAGATTACCCTTTCTACCAAAACGCATAACTTCTTTCATTAGCGACACCTTTAGGAACACCTTGTCACCTACCATAAACTCTAGCTTGCGACATCACATGTCCGTATGCGACTTATGTCGACTCTAAGCTATCTTGAGTCGTTGCACAATAAGGTTCACCTTCTCGATTGCTTCGTGGACTGAGTCAGGACCCAGTAGCTCTGATTTAGTCGGTTCAAACCATCCAATTGGCGATCTGCAATGCCTCCCATAAAGAGCCTCGTATGGGGCCATTTGAATGCTTGCTTCATAACTGTTGTTGTAAGAAAACTCGACCAGAGGTAGATGCTCATCCCAATTACCCCCGAAGTCAAGGGCGCACGCCCACAACATGTTTCCAGAGTCTAAATAGTTCTCTCTGCCTACCCGTTCGTCTAAGGATGAAAGGCAGTGCTCAAGTTCACATGAGTTGCTAAACCCTCTTGAAACTTCCATATTGATCACCTCCCACTTCCATTGTGGAATTTTGATATTCTAAGCCAGGCCTCTAGGCCTTTGATGTTTAGTCTTAACCTGTTGACAGTTCAAACACTTACCCATGAAGTTAGAAATGTCAACCTTCATGCTCTTCCACCAATAGTGTTGCTTCAAATCTTTATACATCTTGGTGGATCCCAGATGCACAGAGTATTTAGAACTATGCTCCTCCACTAATAATTCTTGTCGCAAGCCATCAACATCGGGAACACATAGATGTCCCTGTAGTCTTAGGACATCAGCATCAACCCCAACTATGAATGAAATGTACTCACCTCTTTTCACTCCATCTCGCTGTTTCACCAACAGTCCATCTTCGTATTGCTTGGACTTGATTCTCTCCACAATATCATATCGAGCGGGAGTGATTCCCACAAACTCCCCATCTTCAGTTTCATCAAGTCGGACTCTAAAGCTAGCGAGTCGCAGGATTTCTCTTCCCATTGGCATCTGCCGAGTGTGCAAATACGCTAACGTAACCGTAGATTTTTGGCTCAATGCATCAGCAATAACATTCGCCTTAGAAGGATGATACAAGATGTTCAAGTCATAATCCTTCAATAACTCTAACCATCTTCTCTGTCTGAGATTCAATTCTTGCTGCTTGAAGATATACTGCAGCCTTTTGTGATCCGTGAAAACATCACAATGTTCAATATACAAGTAATGATGCCAGATTTTTAATGTGAACGCCACAGCAGCTAATTCTAAGTTATGAATTGGATAATTCTTTTCGTGCTTCTTCAATTGATGGGAAGCATGAGCGATCACCTTACCATTCTGCATCAAAACACAACCCAACCCAATTCGGTAAGCATCACAATAAACTATGTAGCCTCCGAAACCCGAAGGTAGAGTTAAAACAGGAGCTGACATCAATCTTGCCTTGAGCTCTTGAAAGCTCTTCTCACAGGCTTCCGACCACTGGAACTTAACCGGTTTCAACGTCAACCTCGTCAGAAGTGTAGCTATAGATGAGAAACCTTCCACAAACTTCCAATAATAACCAGCTAAACACAAGAAACTGCGGATGTCCATCGCACCCGTGGGTCTTGGCCAGTCTATAACTGCCTAAATTTTTTGAGGATCAACCTTGATACCATCACTGGACACTATATGGCCCAAGAACGCCACCGAGTTAAGACAAAATTCACACTTAGAAAATTTATCATAGAGCTTATTCTCCTTATGTGTTTTCAAGGTTATTCTCAAGTGTCTTGCATGCTCCTCACGACTCCTCGAATAAACCAAGATATCATCGATAAACACAATTATGAAACGATCGAGAAAAGGCTTGAACACACGATTTATCAGGTCCATAAATGCAGCAGGGGCATTAGTTAGACCGAAGGATATCACCAGAAATTCAAAATGTCCATACCGACTATGAAACGTTGTTTTCAGAATATCTTTCTCTTTTATCTTTAGCTGATGGCACCCAGACCGCAAGTCGATCTTAGAAAAGAAATTAGCACCCTGAAGTTGGTCGAACAAGTCATCTATCCTAGGAAAAGGATATTTATTCTTGATTGTCACCTTGTTTAGCTGACGGTAAACAACACACATTCTGAGAGAACCATTCTTCTTTCTAACAAACAAAATCGGAGCACCCCAAGGCGAAGTGCTTGGTCGCACAAACCCCTTATCCAACAAGTATTTCACTTGATCTTTCAATTCTCTTAGCTCTGCTGGAGCCATACTATGAGGTGGGATGGTGATTGGTTGAATTTCAGGAAGAACATCTATCCCAAAATCGATAACTTTATCAGGAGGGATACCCGGACGATTTTCGGAAACACTTCAGGAAGCTCATTAACTATAGGGATGGACTTAAACTCTGGCACTACGGCTTGAGTATCATTGACAACAACTAGATGGTAAATACATCCCTTCGAAATCATTTTACTAGCCTTAAGATACGAGATAAACCTACCCCTAGGCTTAGCAATTTCTCCCTTCCACAAAATAATCGGTTCATCGGGGAAAGCAAATCGAACTAACTTATAGTGACAGTCCACATTAGCATAACAAGCAGCTAACCAATCCATCCCCATAATTACATCAAAATCTATCATCTCAAGCGTAAATAATTCAGCTGTAGTTTCACGACCCTTAACTACCACCACACAATTTATATAAACTCTAGTGGCAATAACAGGAACCAGCAGGAGTATCCACAGAAAAGGGTTCACGCCGTTGTTCAGGTTCCATACCAAAATTGAGAGAAAAATATGGTGTCACATATGAGAGATTTGAGCCAGATCAATCAACGAGTATGCATTAAAGGAGCAAATAGTGAGAATACCTGTAACTATAACATCTGAGGCTTCAGCTGCCTCCCTACGAGTCAAACCATAAAGTCGAGCTTGACCCCCATTAGCGGTGTTAGCAACCGCTTTACCTGTCCTATTACCATGAGCACTAGGAGCATTATTAGTATTACCAGCAGGCAGATTCCTAGCAGCAACAGGTGCAAACGAATTATTTCTCTGGCCCGAAGAGATAGCCATTTCATGTAACCACTTCCTACACTCCCTCTTGATGTGACCCCTTATACCACAATGATGACAAATACGGTCCTCCCAATGTCTATTACCACCTTGCGAATATCTGTTTTGATTGTTGTTCCTCTGACCTTATCTATCGAACGGAGCACTGGCATTAGAATAAACAACTGTCTGAGCAGGTGTCGAATACCTTCCCCCCCCCCCCCCCCATTTAGCGAACCACTGAACCCACCCGCAGATCGAGCCTTCTTACTTTGTTCCCTTTCTATCCTCTCTTCACCCTTCCAATTCTCTTGTGAGACATAACAGTAACAGCACACGCAGTCTTGATACCCGGTACTAACCCACGCACAAATCGGCTCAACTTGTTCTTTTTAGTCGAAATCATATATGTTGCATACCTTGTTAAAAGAGTAAACTTCAAACTATATTCATGAACAGACATACTGCCCTGCTCAATCTTCTCAAACTCAGTAGCCAGAGCAAATCGTTCCTCATCAGAAAAAAATCTCTTACACCCCGTATCTTTGAAGAGCACTTATCAAATTTGAAACATAAGTAAGTTGAGTTATGTTTAAGTAAAACCACTTTGTAATGTAAGGATCAAGCATTTTTAAGTATATTTAATGAGTGAAGGATGTATATAAAGTATACCGGAAGGTTTTATAAGGAAATGAGTGGAAGAAATGGAGTAGTACAACTTTGGAGAAAGGATGGGTGAAGTTTTGTGTGAAAATTTTAGTCCAAATTGGGGGACGAATAGCTCTTTGCATATGACGTGTTTTGAAGTGATACAAAAGCCTAAAATGAAGTTCGCCGAGTCTAGTTTCCAATGCAATAAACTGCTCGTCGATAGAACATCGGAGTAGAGAATTATGGACATTAAAAGTTCGGCTGACAAAGCAGTAACTCTTGCTACAGTACTGCCACAGTAAACTGCTACAGTGACCCGACCCGAATTTGAGCCTTATATAAGGGGTAAACCCGCCCCCCCCTTTTCACCAGATTTTAGCCCAGAAATTTCCAGAAATCAGTAGGGAGAGTGAGGATACCAAAAAGTGAGCAATTTTCAAGTGACGGAATATTAATTTAGGTCCGGATAGCGCGTGGTTGTGATTGTACTCTTGTTTTGCGGTAGATTTTGACGTGGATTCAAAGCGGATATCAGAGATATTGCTACTTCATCAAGAGTAAGGTATGGATCTCTTTCTATTTATGCTACCGGTTCATTCACGAAGGTAGAGTGGTTAAATAATTGTATAGTAAGTGGGTTAGTTACGGAAGTTGCAAAACAGCATGTGGCTGTTTTATGGTATATATTAGTGTTGGAAATGATATTATTGATGTTGGTATGGTTGTTGTTATTGTTGGTTGCTGAATTGAGATTTCGGGCTAGGCATATAAACAGGGGAGATGCTGCTCGATTTCCGGCAGGATATAAAATAGTTTAATTTGGAAACTTAGGACAAGTGTATGGTGATGAGTCTAACGTTAGTGTAATTGCTCTTGAATGTAGACTTGCGGGCTCGGGCAGATAAGCGAAACTAGAAGGAAGTCGAACAGGTATGTTAAGGCTAGTCCTTTTCTTTCAAAGGCATGATTCCTATGGTATGATTCCATAAGTGTTTTCATAACCTCCTTGATTTCCAAGCTACACGTTTATGACTCTTAAAGCTTCTTATGATATTAAGAACGAGAATGTTTTTACGAGGATTACGTTGAGGATGATTTTATGCTTAAAGGTCTCAAATATGATTTCAACGATGTTATGAAAATGCTAAGCTATTTCATGATTTTCTCGATTTATTTCATTGTTGTTAATCTCACCTTATAAATTGTTCCTCCAAGGTGGGATAGAGCGATAGTTTTCATTTGAACTCCTATGCATGCCATGAGTATAATATATTTATATGGCTACTTTGTGACATTACGGAGAGCTCTATTATTTCATTTTGATTATGTACTGCACTCATTTTCATTCTTCGTGTATATGTAAGGCATAGTTGACAGGGGGTGACGTTGTGACCTTTGTTGTGCATTACAAGGCCCAGTTGACAGGGGGTGATGTTGTGGCCCTTGTTGTGATGTGTATATATATGGCACAGTTGACAGTGGGTATGTTGTGGCCTTTGTTGTGATGTGTATATATATGGCATTGTTGACAGGGGGTGTGTTGTGGCCTTTGTTGTGATGTGTATATATATGGCACAGTTGACAGGAGGTGACGTTGTGGCCTTTGTTGTGATATTTCTATGGATATATGTGTTTCTTTGATATAGCTATACGGATTTGTTTATTTTCCCCATTCATTGACACGCCTCAAATGTTTTCCAGGATTTTATGTATATGTTGATTTCATGCATTACATACTCAGTACACTATTCGTACTGACACCCTTTCTTCGGGGGCTGCGTTTCATGCCCGCAGGTACAGACACTCAGTTTGGTGATCCCCCGGCTTAGGACTTCTGCCCAGCCGCTTGGAGAGCTCCATTGTTCCGGAGCTGGAGCTATTTTGGTACAAATCTTTTTGACGTAGACTTTGTTATACCCTTAGAGGTGTGTAGACATATGTGGGTTGTGTATATACGGTTTGGTCAGCTACACGGATATAGTTCGTTTGGGATATTCCCGCGTATAGTGGCAGCCTTGTAGGCCTGCATATTTTGTTATGTTTGGTTAAATGTGACTCCTCAGGAGACAGGTTCATTTTGATATATGGCATTATGAGTTTACAGCATGTTTTTGCAAATTTTCCGCAGTGTCCTAGTATCAGTCTGATTATAGCTAACAGGTTCGCGTGCGAGTGTCCAGCTCGGGCACTAGTCATGGCCCATCGGTTTGGGTCGTGACAAAAGTGGTATTAGAGCAGTTCATCCTCGGAGTGTCTACAGACCGTGTCTAGTAGAGTCTTATTTATCGGTGTGTTGTGCACCACATCTATAAATAGGAAGCTACAGGACATTTAGGATGTCATCTTTCTTTCTGATCATAGATCGTACAGTAGAGCCAATGGTAGGAAAGCTCGTTCTTGGTATGATTTTTGTTAAATTGCAAGATTGTATTGGAGAAGAGGATAATTTCAGTTAATGGGAGTGTAAGTGAGGCTGCGATGGGGGACATGAGACCCGTATAACCCATTGACTTAGGATCGAGGATGTCAAGAGGTATAAGAAAAAGCATGAGCTATTCCATTGAGACGGACCCATCGGAGAATGTGGCTCTAGTAGGAGGCGACTCGATTGAGAAATCATATGACAAAGACCCGTTTAAGGGTTCACGAGACTCCTGTGGACGAAGACGTAATTGAGGAAGTACAAAGTTTGGCACATCTAAATTTTCCCTACATTTCAGCATTATGTTAGGCCAGACTAGTAGACAGTGGGAAGACACGGATGAGGAGTACACTTCACTCTATATCCCACCAGATCAGGCTAAGGACCGATCGGCTACCGGTATACGAGTTCTTATTGGAATTTCCTATGTGCGTTTGTAATTACACCAGGGTAATTGATGTGGCGTGATTTACGCCACGATCGATGCTTTTCGGCTATAAGTTTTACTTGTTTTTAAGCAAGTCTATGTTATTTTACGTGGTTTTTATTATGTTTCAGGTAATACGAGGTCCCTAGAGCCTAAGTATGGAAAACAAGCGAAAAAGAGGAAAAAGGTTGATCACTGGAAACTAATGGAGATTCTGGAAATTTTGGTGGAAAATTACTCTGCGCGTTCGCGCAGGTAATCCACGCGTTCGCGCCCACGCGCGGGAGTGACTCTACGCGTTCACGCTAGTAGGTCACGCGTTCGCGCTGAAGAACGAGAAGGGGTGCTGACGTCATCCACGCGTTCGCGCAGACACGTGGTGCGTTCGCGTTGAAGGTTTTTCGGCCCAGTCCGAACAGAACTTGGATTTTGACGATTTTTGCTATTCCAGTTCTTTTAAAAAGCTAACTGGGAGCATTGTAAAATTTTCTTTGGCATTATACTCAAGTTTGGAGGCTAGGGTTCCTACGTAAATATTCTTTGTTTTATTTAATCCTTGCTTACGGGAATTTCTTGGTGACAATTAAGATTGATACTCTTGTTGTGCTTATTTATTCAACGACATTATTTATATTCAAGTAAGTTCTTGTTATTTTAATTATTCTTGTTCTTCAACGTTTCTCAAGGGAGTAGCTAACCTTAGGACTCACCCATTTATTTTGTTTGAAACTCAGAAGAGGAAAAACAGGATTGGGATAGAATAATTAACATGAATTTGGGGCGTTAACCCTCATCTAATGGAAATTGACCTAGGAATAGGCGATACCACTTGTAGCCATATTCGGGTGTTCTTAATGCTCCTAATTGCTTGAGGGATCTTCAATTGGGTAGTCTAGTTAATCTTCGGGAGAAGTTAATTTAGAGTCATTATCCGAGGCTGAATAACATAAACTTGCTATTATTTATAATTCGTGAATTATATTGGATCGTTACTTGAGAAGTAGTTTCCTTTATTCCATTCTTGTGGCCATTGATCAATTTACTTGCTTTCTAGATTAGAATTTATATTTTCGTATTTTATCAAAAACCACAATTGATGTGTTCAGTCTAGCTATTGTTGGTGATAATTCCTACTCTGCTTAAATCGCCTACATATTGTTCTTTGTGGGATTCGACCCCTACCTTGTTGGGTTACTATATTTGACAACGTCCGTGTTATACCATTAATAGGTGTAATTTGAGCTTACCAAATTTTGGCGCCGTTGCCGGGGAACAATTGGCGTATTTTGGCTTATCTAGGAAATAAGCTAACTTGCTTTGAACCGAACTTGTGAATATTTGTATATTTGTTTTCTGTGTTTTATTTTATTTTTTAAAAAAAATGGCATCTTTCCATGAAAACTTGTTTAGTAGTGATTTTTATTCTGAGCATGGCCAAATTGGTGAGTTCAAACTCATGATGGAGTGCCTGCTAGGTGAGGGTAACGAAAATCAAAAAGCCTTGGAAGAATACTTGGAAACTAGTCTCCAACTTGGTTTGATGACAGACGAAGAAAATCCTCCATGGGCGAATCATTATGAACTCCCCAATGCTCAAGATGAAAGGGTAAATCATGAAGATGAGTTTATTGGGAATTCCAAAGAAAAAAATAAATTGGAGTCGACCATTGTTCTGAAAAATATGATTGGTGTTGACTCCAATCTGGGGGAAAAAGAGGAGGTCGTAATTCAAGAAGTTCAAGAGCCTTATATTTTGCAATTTGAAAATTCAAGAAGGCAACATGACATTCCTCACTTGAAAGTCAAGAAGTGTAAAATGAAAAATATTATGCTTGGTTTGTTCATCTACTTACCACCCCCCCGCTGCTCGTGGTTACAAACTTGAATCCAAGTTGGGTGCCCAATTCATGAGCTCCAAATGGCGAGAAAAGCGGTAAATTTGGTAATCGTCGTGCCTCGACGTTAAATCAAGCGCTTGGTGGGACGCAACCCATAATTTATAAATTTTTACAATAGTTTATTTTATTATTTTTGTTATCTTAAAAAGAAAAGGAAAAAAAAAGCGATCTGGAAAAAGGGGGTTTCATATAACTCTGCGCGAACGCGTATCATTTGGCGCTAACGCGCTGAACAAAAAGAAAAAGAAAAAAATTTGGTCAGCGCGAACGCGCTATACGACCACGCGAACGCGCCAACGCGGATTCTCAGGTATGCATACAGTTACAAAACACAAGCAAAGGGGGTATAACCCCCATTTCCCTCCCTTTTCTCTCACTTTTCTCTCAAACCCAACTTCAAATTTTAAGAAAAATTCTTCAACTTGCAACCACAAGGTATGTGATTCTCTCATTCTCTTGTTCATAAGGTTGTTTTTATCATCTTTTCATGTTAGAAATTGTGAAAGAAAATTTTGACTTTCACTTGTTTAAGCATAAAAAATTGATGAAATTGTTGAATTTCCTGTCATATAAATTGTTGTTAGTTGTTGAGTGATGTGAGTTGAGAGTTGGGTGTTGATGTGTGCAAAAGATGGGGCCAAATACATGCTTAAAATCATTAAATCGAAGCCCCAAAAATCATGCCCATAACCTGTTTGTGAAAATGCCTACTGAAAATCTGAAGCGACTTAGCGCGATCGCGCTGATACACTGCGCGAATGTGTAGAGTTACTTATTTAAAATGGCGCGAACGCGCTGAAGGAAAACAGGCAGTGCACAAACAGAATGCTCGCACAGAGCTACTCGAAACTTTGGTGACCAATTCCTTTGGCCTAATTGCCTCATTATACATTGTTTTAGGTATTCATATGTATGCTCGAGATGTGTGTTCATTTTGTAGGTACTTACGCTTGAAAAATGGCTATAACATCCAATGTTGCCCAAGTGCCCTTGATTGAATACTACGATACTACCACATTTCAGTCAACAAAATGTTCGAAGCTCTATGATAGACTGCTGGGAAAGAGCTTCATCGAAGAAAGGGGCATCATAACAAAAAATTTGGAAGAAAAGATGCCCGAGTTCTATGGAAGGCTGGTAACAAGCAGATGGATACGCTTTGCGGATGAACCAATCAAGGCAAATTATACCCTTGTGCAGGAATTCTATGCAAATGCTGGAGAGGCAGACATTACAGATTGGGCGATTGTCAAAGTCAGAGGCGTAGATGTCCTGTGCAATGCTTCTCGAATCAATGCCTACTACAATCTGCAGGATGGTGATAACAGTGAGATGACACAGAGGTATGAACAAATGCGGCAACAATGGTTTGTGACACACCTCCACGGTGGGGAGCAACCAAAGCGGTTGACCACAATGCAAAGAAAGATTGACTCCACAGAGTTCACTGCTGAGGCCAAAACTTGGCTAGATATTGTGACATCCAGGGTACTGCCTTCCAAACATGATTCAGAGGTGCCCCTTGATAGGGCTAAACTAATTTATGCTGTGATGGAAGGGTTGCCTGTTGACGTGGGGAGGCTAATTAAACGAGAAATACGGGAGGTGGTGCTTGAAATGACTAAGAGTCTATTCTTCCCGTCGTTGATTACTTATTTGTGCTCCACTGATGGGGTGCCCACAAGGCCAGGTGACAAAGAAAAGGGGCCCGGTGGACCGATTCATCCATTGAAGAAAAGAGGGCCCGGTAATGTGCAGAAGAAAAGGAAGATTGACGTAGCAGCCCCGTTATTTGGGCAGTTCACCTCTACTGCATCTGTTTCAATTGATGGGGCACCTGCTCCCCCTCCAGCTATACCAATCTTGCCACCACTGCAAGAAGCAGCCAGGCTTTTTCAGTATATCTCCACCCAGGTTCATGGGGTGGACACTCGAATTCAGCAGCTAGTGGCTAGTCTCCCTTCGGGCCCTGGAGAGGGCACATCTACAGCTCCTTCTGGATCTAGTGGTCCAACATTATTAGGTGTAGTGGAGGAGCTGAAGCATATAAAGGAAAAACAGGGTAAGATGGAGAGGAGGCAGAAAAAGGCAAGAGAGCACGCCAAAAAGCAAAGCAAGTTTTTGAACAAGATGATGAGTATTCTGAGGAGTGTATGCGGAGCACAGAATGAGGAGGAGGAAAATGAGGAAGATTTTGTCCTGCCAGAGCCCAGCAGCTCCAGCTCCGAGGGTGGGCAGAGATAACTATAGCACTCAGTGCTAGCAGGTATGCCTAAAATTTTTTGTATGCTTATGTGATGCAGTGAGGACAATGCAAAATCTTTAGTTGGGGGAGGCTATCTGGTATTGTTGTATTGTACATATGTGTTTAGGACCCCCCTCAGCTTTTCTTTGCCAGAGTTCTTTTCCTGAGGGGTTTTATATTTTTTTGTTGAAACTGCCAAATTTAGGATGTCACTTAGGTTGAATAGAATAGTTGTGACTTATTTGGTGTTACTCTGTAACTGATGGCATGTTGTTGTGGTTGTTGAAAATTTTGGACCCCTCGAAATTTTGAAAAATGCATATTTAGAACAGTTATTGGTTGACATGATTGATTCTTTATATGACATTGTAATTGTCGGGGTATTGTGTGTGATAAATGACTACTTAGGAGGTCACAACTGTACAAATAATTGTCCTTATGCCAATGTGTGTGTGAGTTGTTAGTTTAATTCTGTTTAAGCATGTATAATCTAGAACTTGCCTGGTTGGTCTTGTTTGATATCCGAAAGTTAGATTGGTTGTGAAATGATCTTAGGCTTTCTTTGTGTAAATAGTCACTTTGCCTAAATAAGCCGTACTAAAAGCTGAAAGTATCACTAGTTTCCCTTTTTGAGCCTTTTGACCTTTTTCTTGGCTAGCTGAATGAAACCTCACCCGTTGTGCAATTTATCCATCTTCGCACCCGTTCCCTCCTTGATGCTACTTGATAGATGAGGCAAAATTCTTAAGTTGGGGGTGAATTAAATGTGGAGTAGATGTTAAAAACATAAGTTGGGGGTGGTGAAGTTTGCTAGTGGAGATTCGATGTGGTAGTTGCATATAATAAAAAAATAAAAAATAAAAAAATCAGAAAATTGTCACACAAAAAGAATTGCAAGTTAAATAGGAATGAAACCACATCGAGGTCGAAAACATGAAAGAAAATAAAGGGGTGGAAAGAAAAGAGCCGAACTAAGATGACGAGATGTTGTAGTGTTCAAGGAGGGTGAGTCACTAATATCCAAAAAGTATCCTACCCGTCCCTAAGCCTACATTACAAGCCAAAACAAGTCGTAGTGTGATCACAACCGAACGAGCCTAGAATGGGGACAGAGAAAATAAGGGCAAGCCTATGGTATTTGCATGTGTAGATATGAATTTCTTTGTGAGTGAGAGTGTTTTTCTCTTCTCTTTCGTCTTCGTCCCATTCTTGTTGTATATATGTGAGGGCATAAGGATGAGAATTGAGCAAAATAAAGTGACCGCCTAAAGTAGCGTTTGTGTGCATCATAATATGTTCGATAATGTAATGTCATGCATTGAAGCTTCATTGTTAGTCATAGTGTTCCTGAGTTGTGTATATTGCTTTAAAATAGAAAATGGGGGTGGTCCTTGGAAGAAAAACACGCATGCCGATGGTTCAGAGTCAAAACCATTGTAGACATTGTTATTCTATGATATCTAGGTGTTACATTGAGTCGTTGTTTTGTATGGCTTGCTTGAGGACAACCAAATACTTCAAGTTGGGGTGTTGATGTGGCGTGATTTTACGCCAAAATCGATGCTTTTCGGCTATAAGTTTTACTTGTTTTTAAGCAAGTCTATGTTATTTTACATGGTTTTTATTATGTTTCAGGTAATACGAGGTCCCTAGAGCCTAAGTATGGAAAACAAGCGAAAAAGAGGAAAAAAGTTGATCACTGGAAACTAATGGAGATTCTGGAAATTTTGGTGGAAAATTACTCTGCGCGTTCGCGCAGGTAATCCACGCGTTCGCGCCTACGCGCGGGAGTGACTCTACGCGTTCGCGCTAGTAGGTCATGCGTTCGCGCTGAAGAACGAGAAGGGGTGCTGACGTCATCCACGCGTTCGCGCAGACACGTGGTGCGTTCGCGTTGAAGGTTTTTCGGCCCAGTCCGAACAGAACTTGGATTTTGACGATTTTTGCTATTCCAGTTCTTTTAAAAAGCCAACTGGGAACATTGTAAAATTATCTTTGGCATTATACTCAAGTTTGGAGGCTAGGGTTCCTATGTAAATATTCTTTGTTTTATTTAATCCTTGCTTATGGGAATTTCTTGGTGACAATTAAGATTGATACTCTTGTTGTGCTTATTTATTCAGCGACATTATTTATATTCAAGTAAGTTCTTGTTATTTTAATTATTCTTGTTCTTCAACGTTTCTCAAGGGAGAAGCTAACCTTAGGACTCACCCATTTATTTTGTTTGAAACTCGGAAGAGGAAAAACAGGATTGGGATAGAATAATTAACATGAATTTGGGGCGTTAACCCTCATCTAATGGAAATTGACCTAGGAATAGGCGATACCACTTGTAGCCATATTCGGGTGTTCTTAATGCTCCTAATTGCTTGAGGGATCTTCAATTGGGTAGTCTAGTTAATCTTCGGGAGAAGTTAATTTAGAGTCATTATCCGAGGCTGAATAACATAAACTTGCTATTATTTATAATTCGTGAATTATATTGGATCGTTACTTGAGAAGTAGTTTCCTTTATTCCATTCTTGTGGCCATTGATAAATTTACTTGCTTTCTAGATTAGAATTTATATTTCCGTATTTTATCAAAAACCACAATTGATGTGTTCGGTCTAGCTATTGTTGGTGATAATTCCTACTCTCCTTAAATCGCCTACATATTGTTCTCTGTGGGATTCGACCCCAACCTTGTTGGGTTACTATATTTGACAACGTCCGCGTTATACCATTAATAGGTGTAATTTGAGCTTACCAGTAATACTGAATAGTGATGAGCGAAAATCCTAAAGGGTATCAGTGACTTAAGTATTTGGAGGTAACTGCGATTAAGATGCTTTCGCCACCATTGGGAATCTTGAAAGCTAGGATGAAAAGTAGTCATACATGCAGATTGAAGGTGATTATTGAGGATTTCAATGGCCAAAATAGCATTTGCTTAGTCGGAAGAGTAAGAGATCCTTTTAATCCGGAAGGAGATGCATTACGAGAATTTATTTGGGCTCGTTAGAACTTCAACTGGTTCTAGATCATGCGATAAAGGTCACGCAGTAGGGTGGATGTGATCGTACCAGCACTAACGCACCGTATCCCATTAGCACTCCAAGGTTAAGCGTGCTGGGGTGAGAGAAATACTAGGATGGGTGACCCCCTGGGAAGTATATTAAGAGCCCTACAAATTCAAACATAAGAGACAGATGAGAAACTAGAGTAGCCTAAGGGAAATTAGAGTATGCGGGGTGGTTAGAAACCCTAAAAGGTCGCGAAGGATGAGGCGGACTAGACCGGCAAAGAGAAATAATGTGCATTACAACTCTAGAATTAGGATGAGTTCGAATAGTATTGGGAAGTACTTTGTAAGCGAGGCATTAGTAAACATATACATACATATATATATATATATATATATATATATATATATATATATATATATATATATATATATATATATATATATGTACGTGTATGACACCCCATATGTGGTTGCGCCAACCGGTATATGTGTCCCAGCAACCGACGTTGCGGTATACTGAAGGCTTCAATCGAACAGGGTAGTGAAGTTCAAGTGACAAATGTTACAAGGTAAGCGTGCTGGGGTGAGAGAAATACTAGGATGGGTGACCCCCTGGGAAGTATATTAAGAGCCCTACAAATTCAGACATTAGAGACAGATGAGAAGCTAGAGTAGCCTAAGGGAAATTAGAGTATGCGGGGTGGTTAGAAACCCTAAAAGGTCGCGAAGGATGAGGCGGACTACACCGGCAAAGAGAAAGAAGGTGCATTACAACTCTAGAATTAGGATGAGTTCGAATAGTATTGGGAAGTACTTTGTAAGCGAGGCGTTAGTAAATATATACATATATATATGTACGTGTATGACACCTCATATGTGGCTGTGCCAACCGGTATATGTGTCCCAGCAACCGACGTTGCGGTATGCTGAAGGCATCAATCAAACAGGGTAGTGAAGTTCAAGTGACAAATGTTACAAGGTAAGTTGATGTTACTTTCACTACAGGTTAGAGTTGGAAAGCCTTAATGCGATAATATCAGCGAAAGGAAGAAAATGAATATATAGAAAGTATAGAGATTAGAATGCCTTGAGAAAAGGGAAAAGTGTAAGAAACGAGGGTAAGTAAAGCTTCCAAGAGAGAGGACGGGCAAGGAAAGGGATTAATTGGATAAAAATTCGATGGTAGGCAAGCAAAGGGGATAAAGGATGGTAGTATGGAATAAAAGACGAATGCATGGGGTCAGGGAATAGACTTCGATAAGTGGGACTAAAGGATAGTAACCACAACTAGGAATGTGAAGTAAGAGAAAGAATGATCAGGCCTTGCAACGATACTAAGAGATTTCCAGCTCTCGAGAGGTATATAAAGGGATAAATGTGTGGTCATACTGACACGGTTGTCTCGGACACGGAGAAGCTTTCCCAAAAGACGATTTAAGAATAGAACAGATTTGCACGTTTAAAGGAATATTTCACGAACTTTAGGGTCGATACTATAAGATAACAAGTGGATAAGGGCGCTCGGGGAGGTAGGAACTCAAGGAAGGTTTGAGGATAAAAACAAGAAAGGTACACTAATGGGCTGGTCAAAAGGAGAGGAGAGAAGAAGAAGGGAAGAAAAGGAAATTGAGCAATCACCAAGGACAAGCGAGAGGATAATGAACTAACAAAGTTAATCGAGAGGTAGTACATCAATGACATGGGATGAGGATAAGGAATACCGAGATTCGATTATAAACGAAATAGAAGGATGTATGGGAAATATTCATAAGTACGGACTAGCCTCGGCGACAGGAAGGAGAAGAAAGAAGAGAGTATATTTGTAAGGATTTCACGACACAAACAAGAAGGGGGAAGAACACTGGAACAACTACAACGCATAGGTGGGATGCAAATAAGTAGTCAAGGAAAATTTTGGATAAGTGAACTAAGTGAATAAAAGGATTGATAGTGGAAGGGGAAAAGTGTAGCATATTAACCCCCAATGATATATTGTAGACGTAGAGTGAAACCGGAAACTCAGAGTAAGAAGAATCTCAGTAATAATAGTTGTGGAGAAAGACGAGGGATAAAAAGAGCAAAGCGTGACCAAACGTTCCGTAAAATGTTTTGATGGATTCCAATGTTCCCATTAACCCGTTGATTCGGGAAATGTTCAGTCATAAAAGGTAGAAGCAGAAAGTCCTTAAAGAAGGCAGCGAGAATGAATCTGTAATGCATAAGCGCTTCATTCAAATGAAAATCCCTCGATTAGCAGAAAGGAAAATAAGTCAAGCTATACGATGAGAGAATTCCGGTATTATAAGAGACCAAAGGAGTTGGAGGATCGTTAAGGTTGGCCGATGACTACAAATATTCGGGAGTTACTAGAGTATAAGAACACCCTTAAAAGGGGGAAAAAGCAGATCTAGTCCTGAAATGAAGTATGGCTTTGTTAAAATTCCAAAGAAAGAAAGAGGTTAGCTTAAGGAGGCCAAAATTCGGGACGTAGTGGCATATCAAGAATGCATTAAGAGGAGTAGGAACGAATTAAAGATAAGCATACCACAAAGTAGGTATGAAAAAGGAATTAAAATGGATCAAGAGAATACTTCATGCAAGCGTGAGATATGGTATTTCTAGACCAGGGTAATTTGTGCCGCACCTAAATAGGAAGCGGTGTATCCTAAAGAGTAATCAAGAGAGTAAGAAAGCTCTACAAGCTAACCACAAAGAGAATGACGAAATGGATGATGAGTACAAAGGACACCTTGGGTTACAACGAAAGAAAATCTTGATATTAAAGGAAAAATATGAGAATCTTAACGAAGGAAGTAACGATAAGCGGTTTGGCGATTTCTAAAGAGAGGAAGAACAGTGTGGGTGCAGATGGAAAGGTAGCAGCATCACCAAAAATTAGAAAGTATATCACGGGTCACTAACCATACTGAGCATAAGGGTATGTATTATAGAATTATATGAACCATCAGCGTAAGGTTATGCCCCGCAGATGGGAATGGACACACCGGAAAGCCAACAAGGAATGAATGCTAACTAAGTGATCACTGGAATGAGGAAGTCAAGGGTAAGTATACCATAACGATGTTGGAAAAGAAGCTGTGGTAAAGTGAGAATTAGTCTAACCTTATAATTATAAGTTATACTGCAAGAGTTGAGGCAAAGGAATTAAAGGGAGAGTTGACAAGAGCTCGAAGATATTGTGAGCTATAGATCGGTTCGAACTATGGTTATTGGTTCATCAAAATATATAATTCTGCTACGAGAAATAATAAAGATGGTGATGGAACATTAGGAACCGTTAAGAGATTATATTGAGGATATGCTTATAACTAATCATGGAAGGGAATTAAGATGGATGGTTGAAGAAACGTAACCATTAAGAATAAGGATTTGTCAGTAGCAGAGTACCGCTGAACAAGCAACGGGACATTAGTATAAGAAAATTTATGATGAATCGGATAGCTTGGCTGATGAATTACGAGAGGATAATCTAGCACGTATCTAAGCTCAACAAGTACAAGTAGGGATAGCTAAAATAGCATCAGAGGAGTCAACAAAAGAAGGTGTTGTATTCGAGCGAGGGAGTTATCTGTTAATAAATAAATGAGGAACGAAGAGGAAGGATGCTCGCAGGACGGCGAGTAGCAGTGGCGTGGCTAGTTAAACCACGGGAATGAAGACAGAATGAGAATGGAATACTAGTTGACTTGTGATCATATACATGAGGATTGAAGACTGTACGACTCACAAATGAATTTGATGAAGAGCTAAGAGAGAACAGGACGAAACCGACCAAATTATAGTATAAGTATATGGTAAACGAACAAAAAAATTCAATGAGGATCTTGAGGATCGGCGCACTGCAACATTCGAGGAAGAATTTTTTTAAAGGGGGAAGGATGTTACGCCCCGTATCTTCGAAGAGCACTTATCAAATTTGAAACATAAGTAAGTTGAGTTATGGTTAAGTAAATCAACTTTGGAATGTAAGGAGCAAGCATTATTAAGTATATTTAATGAGTGAAGGATGTATATAAGGTATACCGGAAGGTTTTGTAAGGAAATGAGTGGAAGAAATGGAGTAGTACGACTTTGGAAAAAGGATGGGTGAAGTTTTGTGTGAAAAAATTGGTCCAAATTGGGGGACGAATATCACTTTGCATATGAAGTGTTTTGAAGTGAAACAAAATCCTAAAATGAATTTCGTTGAGTCTAGTTTGCAATGCAATAAACCGCTCATCGATAGGACATCGGAGTAGAGAATTATAAACGTTACAAGTTCGGCTGACAAAGCAGAAACGCGTGCAACAGTACTGCTACAGTAACCGACTCGCTACAGTACTTCCACAGCAAATTGCTACAGTGACCCGACCCGAATTTGACCCTTATATAAGGGGTAAAAACCCCCCTTTTCACCAGATTTTAGCCCAGAAATTTCCAGAAATCAGTAGGGAGAGTGAGGATACCAAAAAGTGAGCAATTTTCAAGTGACGGAATATTAGTTTAGGTCCGGATAGCGCGTGGTTGTGATTGTAGTCTTGTTTTGCAGTGGATTTTGACGTGGATTCAAAGAGAATATCAGAGATATTGCTACTTCATCAAGAGTAAGGTATGGATCTCTTTCTGTTTACGCTAATACCAGTTCATTCACGAAGGTAAAGTGATTAAATAATTGTATAGTAAGTGGGTTAGTTACGGAAGTAGCAAAACAACATGTGGGCTGTTTTATGGTATATATTAGTGTTGGAAATGATATTATTTATGTTGGTATGGTTGTTGTTATTGTTGGTTGCTGAATTGAGATTTCGGGCTAGGCATATAAACAGGGGAGATGCTGCTCGATTTTCGGCAGGATATAAAATAGTTTAATTTGGAAACTTAGGACAAGTGTATGGTGATGAGTCTAACGTTAGTGTAATTGCTCTCGAATGTAGACTTGCGGGCTCTGGCAGATAAGCGAAACTAGTAGGATGTCGAACAGGTATGTTAAGGCTCGTCCTTTTCTTTCAAAGGCATGATTCCTATGGTATGATTCCATAAGTGTTTTCATAACCTCCTTGATTTCAAAGCTAGAAGTTTATGACTCTTAAAGCTTCTTATGATGTTAAGAACGAGAATGTTTTTATGTGGATTACGTTGAGGATGATTTTATGCTTAAAAGTCTCGAATATGACTTCAACGATGATATGAAAATGTTAAGCTATTTCATGATTTTCTCGATTTATTTAATTGTTGTTGATCTCACCTTATAAATTGTTCCTCCAAGGTGGGATAGAGCGATAATTTTTATTTAAACTCCTATGCATGCCATGAGTATAATAGATGTATATGGCTACTTTGTGACATTACGAAGAGCTCTATTATTTCATTTTGATTATGCACTGCACTCATTTTCATTCTTCATGTATATGTAAGGCACAGTTGACATGGGGTGACGCTATGACCTTTGTTGTGTATTACAAGGACCAGTTGACAGGGGGTGATGCTGTGGCCCTTGTTGTGATGTGTATATATATGGCACAGTTGACAGGGGGTGTGTTGTGGCCTTTGTTGTGATGTGTATATATATGGCACAATTGACAGGGGGTGTGCTGTGGCCTTTGTTGTGATGTGTATATATATGGCACAGTTGACAGGGGTGACATTGTGGCCTTTGTTGTGATATTTCTATGGATATATGTGTTTCTTTGATATAACTACACTGATGCATTTATTTTGCCCATTCATTGACACGCCTCAAATGTTTTCCAGGATTTTATGTATATGTTGATTTCATGCCTTACATACTCAGTACACTATTCGTACTGACCCCCTTTCTTCGGAGGCCGCGTTTCATTCCTGCAGGTACAGACACTTAGTTTGGTGATCCCCCGGCTTAGGACTTCTACCCAGCCGCTTGGAGAGCTCCATTGTTCCGGAGCTTGAGCTATTTTGGTACAGATCCTTTTGACGTAGACTTTGTTATACTCTTAGAGGTCTGTAGACATATGTGGGTTGTGTATATACGGTTTGGTCAGATACACAGATATAGTTCGTTTTGGATATTCCCGCGTATAGTGGCAGCCTTGTCGGCCTGCATATTTTGTTATGTTTGGTTAACTATAACTCCTTAGGAGACAGGTTCATTTTGATATATGGCATTATGAGTTTACAGCACGTTTTTGCAAATTTTTCGCACTGTCCTAGTATCAATCTGATTATAGCTAACAGGTTCGTGTGCGAGGGTCCAGCTCGGGCACTAGTCATAGCCCATCGGTTTGGGTCGTGACAAAATCTTTCCATGAATGCCCCCTGAAATTCAGCCCTAGTAGGAGTTGGAGCATTATTACCCTACTCAGTCTCCCAGAATTCGAACCAACCATGAGAAACAACTTTCAATTGATATGATGAAAAGTCTACAGGTTCTGAACCACGAACACCCATGGCCCTTAGAGCTTTGAATGTCTCATCCATAAAGTACTGGGATCATCTTCTTCTCGTGAACCAAAGAACTTGGGCAGATTCAGCCCCAAAAAGTGCTTAAGACTTCCCCTACCACTAAGTGTTGGATCCGCACCCTTACGCTGCTGTTGGGCTGCAACTGAAGTAGTAAGCATCTGGATCGCATTCTGCATCGATCCAACATCAGCCAAGCCCGCAGTAGGAGCAGCTAGAGCAGGTGGTGGAGGCGGTGGTGCTTGGTCTCTATTACCGTTCTCAGCCCCAGCAGCAGTCTCAGCAAAGGTGCGGTTAGTGATCCTAGCGGCTCGCTCGCCAGACGATGAATCAGAAGCACCATTAATCCCTTGGTTAGCAGCTCCCGCACGAGTTAAAGTCATTTATGCAAAGCACGAAGTAATGAACACGTTAGGATGATCCTAAGGGAGTTCAACCTCTATAGCATAATCTACAATAAAGAAGAATGAGAAACACTTATAAATGCCTTGGTAGTCTTTCAATCATGTAGGTGATCAGGCTACACAAGGAAGACTCCACTAGACACAGCTCCATAGACACAGACAAATCCTAGGACACATCAAATCCTAGGCTCTGATACCAAGCTTGTCACGCCTCAAACCCATCCTAGACCTGACCGGCATCCAATGTCATGAATAACATTAGAAGAACCTTATTATATATGGAAAACGTTTAATATTTTCAAATCAGCGATTATATAATAAGTAAGAGACACACCCTTAGCAAATACCTAAGATAAAGTCATGCTCATTAAAACAAAACAGCGGAAGTCCAAATCCATACATAAATAATACGTCGCAACATGCCCCAACAATCATGGAAAAACATCCATAACACTACCCATAGCTTAACAACTATCTATGGAGCTTCTATGAAATAAAGAGTGTCTAAAGTCTCGGGAGGCATGCCAACAATCTAAGTTAATGAAATAATGTAGAGAGATGCCCCACGAACAAACATGTGGGCTCATTGAAAGATCTCGAGAAGTAGCAAGTTCCCCTAAGTCGTCGGCGCATCACGAACCTGCTCTTCAATATTACCTAACATACCATCAAAAACAACAACGGTATGCCTGAGTACTGGGTACTCAGTGAGTATCTCCGGGACAATAGTTAATAGCAAAATAATGTAACAAAGATCAGTGAAACAATTTCAATAAAAACAATTTGAAATCCAGAGATAAGATAAACCATCAACTTTATAACTATCAAAGAAACCATTAAGATAGATATATATATATCTTTTCCAATCCATTATGTTGTACATTACAATTTGAGTCTTTCCCTCTGGATTCCAACATCATCAACAAACCACTCACAAGCAAACAAGTTCATTATCATCAACAAGCCACTCACAGGCCACAAAGATACGAAGCAAGCCAGTCACAGGCAACAAAGATACGAAGCAAGCCAGTCACAGGCAACAAAGATACGAGGAAAGCCACTCATAGGCAACCAAAGTACAACACATGCCAATACAGGCCCAATTCAATAAAATGAAGGGATGACCATGTAAGGTTCCCTAAACAACATAGAACACCACACCAGGGAAATTTGACCCACGATGACTATCCTTCCTCCCGAATAGTTAGGAAAACACCACATCGGGGTGTGTAACCCTCAATGACCACTCTTCCTCCTGAATATCTAGGTTAACCCCACTACGATCCATAGTGACTACCTTTCGTCCCGAGTAGATAGGCCAAACACAAACAATATAAGTCATGGCAAAATAGCCGAATCACAATCCTAGCATAGAAGCCGAATCACTCAAATCATGGCATGGAAGCCAATTAACAAGTCATGTTATGATAGTGACATTATTCATTAAGGATTATGTTCATCATCCCATTGTAGGGGTACATCAAATTATTTCAGTATTAGAAAACCAGGTTTGCTTCTTTAAACAAGTTTCAAGTTTAACACAATCCATTATAGAGCATTCACATGAGATAGTGAAGCTTTCAAATTATCAAGTTTAAACATCTCTTATGGGATAATTCAAGTTCGAATACCACAGCTTTATATCTCAATTTTCAATTGTCCTTTAGAGAGGAAAACAATCACGAATACGTATATATACTACTAGTCTCTCTGAGCGTGCGTTGCACGTATAGTTCATGTTATTGTTATAAAGTTTGTATTAACTCTTAATCATAAGTATATTTCCAGAATTCGTGTATAAATTAAAGGTATTTGGACACATATTATTTGTAAATTAATGTTTCTACGGAAATTTATCCATCAGTTCAACTTCAATTTTAGATAGTGAATTGAAGATGAAAAATTTGTTTGAAGAATATCTCATCAAATAAAGTAATGTTTCGCTTGCAAGAGTTCAACACTTTCTCCAGGTAAAGTTCATATCAAACACAATTTCAACTAATTTCAGTTTAACTTTAACTTCAACTATTGTTCTTTTCCAAATTTAGAGGAAATCTCTTTCAAACGGGGCCAATAAGTAGTCATTGTTTTAAAGAATGATAAAATAAATTTCCTCTTTGGTTAAGG
This sequence comes from Lycium barbarum, assembly GCF_019175385.1. Classification (NCBI taxonomy): domain Eukaryota; kingdom Viridiplantae; phylum Streptophyta; class Magnoliopsida; order Solanales; family Solanaceae; genus Lycium; species Lycium barbarum. The sequence goes on along the minus strand of NC_083347.1, from coordinate 69,931,713 downwards.
ATCTATTTTTTTCCAAATGGTAAGCATATTATCATAACTTCAATGTCTGCATTTTCAAAGTATTAGGAGTACTATTATATATGGGGAAAAAAGGCTAAATGCAAAAAAAAAAAAAAAAAAAAAAAAAAAAAAGGGCTAAAGTGTTAGGCTCGATGACGGCCCAAGTAGTATAGCTCCAAATTTTCCTTCAGTTTGCTCTTTGCATTTTTTTTTTTTTTTTTTCTCAATCTTTCTGTCTTTTATTTTCTCTGTTAATTTTAACATCTGTGAGCTAAACACTACTTTAAGCCTGTCAGTCCACCAACCTCTGAGACGAAATAAGAAAGAATTTTTATATACATTATGAAGTTTTCATCATCTTACTATGTCAAAAGGTAAAACTGATAAATTAATTATGCATAAAGATTACCAAGAAATAATATTTGGGATTTATGTGCTAAACAAAGAAAGGGCAAAAAAAAAAAATCCCAAAAGATTAGGATATTGTCCATTCAATATATTAGCATCCTGATTTATAATCAAGAAAAGCTCACGGTGATCATGGTTTAGTATAACTTTGAAAGGAGGAAATGAAAATATTAGCTTACTGATTGATTTGAAAGACTTCTAACAAAATATTTTCTGTTTTGCCAAACAATACTCTGCGATTTATCATGATATGTAGAAAAGTATGTGGAAGTGATGCAATTAAAGTGAAATTCTTTTAAGCAGGTGAATTTAGTAGATCATTTGAATAGTAATATCGTCAAGTTTCAGTATCAAATTTTTGGAATTTGAAAACTACAATCTTTATCAGTCTCTAAGTGAATTTACTTTAAATGCTAACTTGTTGTATAATAAATATAATAAATGTACAGGAAAAGATACTCTAAATCTAGATTTTTGACACTATTTCATAGTGATATATTAAGGCCCCCAACAATTTAGTTTGGTTAATTCATAATATATGAGCTCTTTTTTTTTTAATCTACTAATTATATTCATATCACAAATCAGAAGTAATGCATCATTTCTACTTTCTTTTGTTCAAACATGGAAGTTGGATTACTTAGCGATTGGTTCAGTTTGATTATGTACGTTATCGATTTATCGATCATAAGTACGCTAAATCGACAATTGAACCAATAAGGTATTCATTATCGATCCTTGATTAATCAGTTAGTGGTCCTTAAGAGTTTGATTATCAGTCTAACTGATAAGAAAATGTCTTCTAAGAGCCAACGACCAACTTGCTCCTCTAAATATTTTTCATTTTCCTTCTTGTTTCATTTGTAAATATGCATTTTTGTCAACAATGGCAACCTCTATGGTAAATTAACCGTCTTCGACTTCCACATTAGTATGTTTTACCACAAGAAATAATTAACCAATACAAAGCAACGATCTTTTAGCATCAAACTGGAGAACAGTCCTTTTCTTACTTACTTTCAGTTTTGTTGAGCTTGTATCAGGAAATTTAGTGTTACTAAATAAATGGTAGATAACAGAGTGGGTTTCACTTGCCTTCTTTAAAGAGATTACAACATAACTATTAACTGGGTAGAAAATCTCAGATAGGTTATGAATCGTAAATTTGTTTAATTATAACTAACTTCAATGTATTATAGTCAAGCTAACTAAACTTATGAAAGAAAAATAGGAAATTACGAATAAGGTTTCTAATTCTAAAGTTACTTTTATATAATCAGAGATAAAAGGTTAACTTTAACAACATTGAAATTGGATTATCAGTTTAATCGTTCAGTAAACTCAAAGAACTGATAACCGAATCAATAGACCAATATAATTAAAAACATAATCGTTAAACTAATAATCTAATAACGACAAATCATTAGTATTCTATTCAGTATGATTTATCCGTCAAACCAACATTTGCACACTACTTGAAAGAGGTAAAAACTCCTTTATCCGTTTTGTCTTATTTCTTGAAAAACATTTAATTGAATCAAACTGAAATAATACAATATTTGTGCTATGTTTTTTTTTTAAAGGAATATAAAATTATTTCGCCGTTCTGTTTTGTCGTTGAATTAACAAACCAACACTAATCACTAAGATAATTAATTGAATGTAATTCTCATGTTAACATGGTTATATTATCTCCCCAAAATTATGAGAATAAATTAAAGATTTATGATATTTATACCATATCTAATAAAAAGAAATCATGAAGAATTTCAATTCATTATGCAAAAAAGGAAGTTAGTACATTGAAAAATAGAGCATACTTGGTAGGAGAATTTACTGATTGAGATCGAAATTTGATAGAAATCCTCTCCTCGGTCATTTTCAATTAATAACGCAAAGATTGTGTTTGAAATGAGCACAACGGCCATTTGTTCTTTTCTTAACAGATGTGTTGCTTCTCTTTACATTGGTTAGGTTTTTTAAGTATTTTTTTTAATTTATTAATTAGTAGGATATTTAGGTTAACATGAGGGGTATTAAAGTAATTTAACTTTTCAATTTAGGAGTTCCTGCTTTTAATATAATATCATATGATTAAATCCTTTCTTTCTCCTATCTCATCTCCTATCTCATCTATCGATTTCTCCTATATTTAATTTCAGCATATTTTGTTTGTTGTTTTTCATACTTTTCTAGTATAATATGTATTTCATCTCCTAGGATCATATCACAAACTGCAGCAGAAGTAAGATGACAAATTACAACCTAGAAAGCTTGCAGGGCAAAGTGATAGAAATTTTACAAATCTAATCTTAGTATTATTTTATAACACCTGTCTATGCTCGAAAATTTGGTAGGGGAAAGCAATTGATGATCCGACTCCTCCCTCAACAATGTAAGTAATTTATCTCGCATTTAGACCTTCTTTGCATAATAAATAATGGAATTCAAGTTGAGCGAAGTATTTTATTTTTATGAAGGACCATGAAGCAAAATTTAACTCCTAAAGGAGTGCACCAACATAAAGGGATCAAGGTTGAAGCTTCAGAATCTGGGCTAGAGGGACCTGAAGATGGTGACGTATGCAGTGTACTGGTGGATGTGTATAGCTGTAAAGTAAAAGTGGGCAGTGCTCCTATACTTGATGCCATTTTTGCCAACTATGGTGACATTACAGTCCAACTATCGCTATAAATCACCAATTGTCAGAGCTTCCCTTCTTGATGTGGTCAGTGATGTTGTCAGGCGGCTGAAAACCAGTGATGTTAATTCTTCTTCAATTGAAGCTATGAAATTTGTAGTATCTGATGTTGCGAATGCCAAGCTTGATGTAACTTGGCTGCAACTGTATCTGGATGAGATTTTTGAAGAGGAAGATTTAGAGGAAAAGTATTCCTATCTAATGGCTTTAAGAGAGACAACCATGCTTGTCTCTAAAGAAGCTAAAAAGGACTTGGTAGAAAGGAACAATGAGGTCTTAGCAACAGAGAAACGGCTCAAAAAGGATAAAAGACGCTTGCAAGAGGCCAAAAGCCGAGCAGGAGAGGTAGAAAGGTATGTCAACGTATTTGACGTACTGGGTAAAAAGTTCTACAGGACATTAATGAGACTAAGGATCAAGCACGATATTGGCTGAGCAGGTTGAATGAGCTTCTGTCGCCCGAAGCTGTTTTATCTTTGACATCTATAGCTTGTTTATGTCAAGACATTTTTGTAATTGTGAATGATCATCGTGAAGCTGGCGAGATGGTAGATGGTTGAATCTTGTTTTATACATGATGGTAACATATATCTCTTTTCGTGAACATTCACATTTTGTGCAGTATCAGACTTTGTCATATTTACAAAAAGTAGCTTTCATTTATATTTTTTTTTTTCCTTTTTTTGCCATTTTAATATTTCGAGAGAATGACATCTTCCTTTCCCCTATTTAAGTCCTATTTAATGTCTTTAATTTGTCAATACACTATTAAACTTATAGAAGAATATTAAGGGTCACATACAACATACTCATTTTCTGATAGTTATATAAAGAGAGCTATCCTTTTTAGTTTGTAACCATATCTGTAGAAACATGTCAAACGTGTACTTAAGTGAACAACGAACACAAAAGGGATAAAAGAACGAACGGAAGCACAAATTTTTTTGGACATTTTTTCTTCTGTCCCTCTTTCTTCAAATTGGGGGAGGCTGAAAGCTTGACAAATAGGATGTTCTCCAACTACCTTTTGACCAATGGTCGAATTTGGCTCAAAACGCCTAGATATTACACTGAAATTCCCGGCAACATTTTAATTGCTATAAAGGATAATTGGGAGCACGAGTGAAAGCTTTTACTAGGCTTTCTTTTGTTTTTTTTTTTTGTTTTGTTTTGTTTTGAGTAACAGTTTTTACTTGATTCTTTTTTTTTTCTTGGCAACTTTTGAGCTACTTGCTTTAGCAAAAGATTGATATTACTACATTTGTAAGTTGTCAGGAATTGATATCCAAATACACTTTTACAAATTGGAGTACAGGGCAGTTTCATGCCAGCTAAAGTTTTTAGGATCTTTTGTTTTGTAAGTGGTTCGTTATTTCAAGTTTACCGCAGATTTGATATAAAAGTGTTATAGCCGTACTTTATACGTACAAATGATTTGGAGAAGCCGTGGAATGTTGAGGGCAAGATCGTTTCCAAAACTATTTTAGTGCGCCATTGGGTTATGAAAGTTAATTAGGAATAACGTTGCTATGGAATATTGAGAAAGAATAAGGGCGAAGAGGAAAATTCACAAAATGGCCCGTGGTAATATCATGGAAGTGTAAGGGTAAAATGGTAATTTAACAAGTATTCAAGAAAATGGAAGAATTCTCTAGGAAATAAAGAAAGGAGCATGTGGCCATTTCATAAGTGAAGGGGGCAAAGTGTACATAAGGATGGACTAAAGTGTAAAAAAAAAAAAAAAAAAAAAAGGAAAGGAAGACACTTGGTCTCCTTTGACCAAGTGAGAAAAATCAAGAAAATGGGAGAAAAATCTAGAGAGGGGCATGTGCCTCTCACATGCCTCTATAACTATATATATATATATATATATATATGTGATGTATAATAGAAGAGGGCATAAGTCATTCTTTAAAACTCTAGAGAATTCAAGAGAAATGGAGAAAGAAAAAGAAGAAGAAGGGGCGGCCAAGAGAGGGGCTGGCCGAACCAGCCCCATGAAATCTACCATGGAAAATTTGTTTCTTCATGCTTTCATACTAATTGGAAGGCCCTCTTCGACGTGGAGTAGTTGTTGGAGTGAGAAAACCATTCGTTTTGCAAGAAAATACTCCTAGCCGTGTGGAAGAAGAGAATGGAGAAGGTAAGATTCAATCCTTTCTTGTATACTTTATGAATGATGAAACATGTTGTTATGTGTTGGAATAGATGAAACTCATGAAAATAAGGATGTTGTGTATGTAGTATGTGGGCCGAATGTGTGTGGTGTGTGTGGTTAAGAGGAAATGATTTTATCTAATGGTTTGATTGTTGTGTTGTGAATGCCATAATGGGAAATGAATGAAAAGTATGAAATCATGCATGTTGAAGTTGTAATTGTATAAGTATGGTGTGGTCGTGTGTTGTGTGTAACATGTGGGAATAATGAACCAAGTGTATTAAGCATGATTATGCGGTGTTGTAATGTACAAAAAAAAATGAATGAAAACCATGGAATGTGTGTGTTGTGGTGTTGGCCGAAAATGGGCTGCTTTGTATGTTAGGTAATGGCCTAATTTTATTTAGTGTTGGTTGATATGGTTATGAGCGTTTTGAACATGTCGTAATGTGTTGAAATGGATGAAATGCATGAAGTTGTGTGTGTTAATATGTTGGCCGAATGGTGGCTGCTTGAGTGAAAGAAATGGACTGATTTTATTTGGTATGAATTGGTTGTCGTATTGTGAACGCCATGGTGAAAAATGAAGGTTTAATGACTTATGTCGAAGTTGTAGTGTTGTGGGCTGTTTTGAAAGATAATATGATTCCAATATGTTTTCTCATATTTATGAAGATAATGTGGTAATGTATGGAATTGTTGACATAGTTTATGAATTGGAAAGAAAGAAAAGCATTGTTGTCGTATTCATTAAGTTGGAAGGTTTCGGGTAAGGTTGGGTGTTGGTTTGGACGTTTTGAATTACTTGTCGATATTGTTGTTATGATTGTTAGTATTGTTGTTGGTTTGGCCGGGTCAAATTCCCGGATTGTTGTTGTTGATTTGGGGCCGAGCTGTATTCTCGGGGTTGGTACATTTATAGGGGAAATGCTGCCGAAATTTCGGCAGACAAAGTGTTACTTTAAAGAATTAACTTCTAAAGGCTCTAATCAAGTTTTGGTAAACATGACCAATTTGTAGATTTTGGCGGATTTGGAACGTGAATTTGGAGTCGCATAAGAAGCAGAAAAGGTATGTAAGGCTTCACCCTTCTTTCTATGGCATGTCTTAGATGGAATATGTTGGATGTGAGCCTCGGGAATAACTCTACCTTCCGAAATCCGCGCCTAAAGTTTCCTTTTTTTCAATCAGTAGAATTGAACTAAAAAGTGTGCAAAATGTTGGAAGAATTTCCTAAACCTCTAGAACTCGCATAAATAGGACCCGACTACCCTAAAACCCTCACAAGTAACGCCATGACATGTAACATATGTAAATTGGGTGCGCCGCCTCATTTGATCCGAGGTGGGCCCACTGTTTCCCCGATTTACCTTATTGCTCCGCTTGACTTACTTTGAAGTTGAATCCAAAAGAAACCTTCGATCCTTATTCCATTATCAAATGACAAGTACTGTACCAAGGAACAGCCCAAAAATGTATTTAAAACACCCTAAAGTCAGCCACCGCCATGAATTTGACGGCCGACTTTCACGGCCATGAAACGTTTCACGGTCTGTGAAATTGAACCGTGAAACTGCAGTCGCTCTGCAACGCCTTTCTAAAACGTTCATAACTTTCTATACATAGCTCCGATTGACTAACAGTTTGTTGCGTTGTAAAGTAGACTCGCTGAACTTACATTTAGATAGGTTATGTACTCCATACCTCCTTATATACTAGGAGATATACTGCAACACCCCAGACCTTTAACTTAAGCTTTGACCATGATTCCAGACTTAGAAAACAAGATAAAGAATGTGGGAATTGAAAATTTCTCTTGAGCTGTCAGATGGGGATTTACGCCCCAGAATACGGACCGTATTTCAGTATACGACCCGTAGTTCAAGTCGTAAAGTGACACCCAAAATCACTGTGCATTCTGGAATTTTATATTGTTAAATACGGATCGTATTTTGAAATATGACCCTTAAACGGTGATCGTATTTAAGAAGGAAACATAAAGCAATGATTCCGTTTGAAATATGTTGAATTACGGTCCAGGTTTACGGACCGTAATTCAGTATACGGACCGTATTTTGGTCAGTAATTCCCAACCCGCACCAGAACCTATAAATACCAGCCTTTAGTTATTTTATTTAGTTTTTCATAATTCCAAGCCCTAGAAACGTAGTGTTCTTCTCCCAACAAACCAAAACAGCAAGGTAAGTCATTCCAAGCTCTTTCAAATCAATTCTATCATATATGCTCTTAATCTAATCATCAAACCATGTTCTTAACATAGGGTTTTCAAGAAAACCCAATTAAAGAGCATAAAGAGCAAAACCTTGGAACTCTTTTCCAAGACCATATTATTATTGAACTTTGGGAGCAGTTCCACGTATGTTAAGCATGCTATTTACATGAGGAACATTGTTTAATCATCCTCATACCTCAATAATCATAATTCCCAGTAATCCAACAAGTTCATGATTTTGCCCTAGTTCTTGATTTTCATAACTTAGGGTTAGAGTTCAGTTTTCTGATTATGTTCATACTTGTTTATGCATGCTATGGACACTAGCTTAATATAAAGGCAATGTAATTCAATCTACAAGTCTCAGAATGCAGTCTAAGTCATCAGTCATGATAAAGAGTAAGTAGTTAGTTTTACCCCTGTTGTTTCATGTTCGATTGGGCCCAAGGCCATAGTTATGATTCATATGCATATGTAATTATTTTGGGCCTAAGGCCATAGCTTTGAGATCTCATTATTTATTGGGCCTGAGCCATAGTTACATGATATTTGCACAGGCGGTTTCTATACAGATCAACTCATGATATGACTATTCAGTTTCATTATACTTTATTGTTCATGTATCCATTATCATTGCTTCAGTTGCTTATCATACTTGTACAATTCAAATGTACTAACGTCCTTATGCATGGGCCTGCACTTCACGGTGTAGAGTCTGACTTTCAAGAGGATACAGTTGTCACGATCCAACCCCGTGGGCCGTGACTAGTGCCCGAGCTGGACACCTAGACGTACTCACTTACCAGAATCGGCATACACTGACTTATACAGATACAAAGATCAGATGTCGTCTTAAGCGGTCACATATATCATATATATCATACAGAATCCACCAAGGCTATCGTAAAACATATCGCCCAAAACATATACATACATATACATACATACAGGCTGTTAAGGCTGTCATAGCAACTGGAGCCGCTTAAACGCAAACCACACAGACATAACTGAACCATAACGACCCATGACCCACATACATGTCTACAGGCCTCTAACAAAGACAACAGAATCATATGACAGGACAGGGCCCCGCCGTACCCCTGAATTGTTATGTCCCGTGTTTTCGCATAATTGGAAATCTTGAAAATAATTGAGACTTGTATGTTATAAGGCCATATCTTTGATTTTAGTTAATATGTCAATGTTGTTTATGAAAATATTGGTGTGGAAATGTGGAGGAAGTCTAAGGACAAAAATTGGAATTTCGGAAATTGGTTTCGGGAATTACAAAACGAGATTTCAACGAATTGGGCCAAGAAATATTTGAAGGAAAATTGAAGCCCAAGACCATGGGGTGGCCGGCCATGAGGTCTTGGCCCAAGACCAATTTAATGGTCATGTGCTTTCCATGTGCCTACTAATCAATTATGTATATAGGTATGCTTATCCTTAGAGAAATCTAGAAACAAAATTAAAAACTCATCCTTGAGTTCTTGAACCCCATTCGGCCGAACCCCTTGTTCCAAAAAAAAAAATTCTCTAGCCTTGGATTGTGGTCTAAAAATCTTGTTCTTCTCATATTTGTAGCAAGTACAAGATGCTCTCCGACGTGATACAATTTGTTTGGCGAAAGAATCACGTTTGCGGCAAGTCGGAATTTCAAGATAAGGTAAGGATTTTGTCACTTTTGTGTTATGGAATTCGTAAGAATATTATAAGGATTGAGAATAGACGAGAATTCCGTATTTTTTGTGTGTGTGTGAAACCGTGGATGTGTGTGTGTGTGGTGATGTGGCCGTGAGCCATATCACGGTGAAGGCAAGGTGAATTTTGATTTTGTTTAGTTTGTTAGTTGCGTCGTTGTGGCATTTATGACGTAAATGAATGTTTAACGAGTTGAATTGGCATTGAAAATGGTTGCGGGTCCTTATGGGAAATTATATGATTTTTGTATATTCGTATATAATTGTGAAAGTAAGACTTTAAATGTGAATTATGGTTGTTGTTAATGAATTTGGAATGAAACAATGCAAGTTAGTATGTTCGTCGTAGTTGTGGACGTTTTGAATAGAATATGGAAAGTAGCGGATTGCTTAAATTCATGTATATCGTTTGGAATATTATGGGAATGTGTTTGAATAAATTTGAATGAGTAAATGAATATGATAATGTGGATGTGGTGAAGTTTGGATGAAAGTTGTTGATTTATGTAGAAAGAAAGAATATTGACGTTAGAGTGATTTTGTTATGACTTGTGATGATTGTGATACTGTGGGTTGTTGTTGTTGTTGTATATGGAGCCGAGCTAAGTCTCGGGGTGATATATATATATGGAGGAAATGCTGCCGAAATTTCGGTAGACAAAAATGAGGCTAAGTGAATTCTTAAGCCTTGAAATCCCTAATTGGTAACTTTGACCATTTGCAGATCTGAGCGAAACGGGACTTGAGTTTCGGGCGAGCGTAAGACGCATATAAGGTATGTAAGGCTACCCATTCCTTCTTTTGGCATGTCTTAGGTATACTAGGTCGATATTGGAGCCCCGAGGGCAATGCTGTTCCTAGAAATCCGAATTGGAAATTTAGTATTATTCATTCAATTGAATTGAATTATAAAACTCATATTATATTGAAAAGTGATCTAATGTCCGAAACTTTTGTAAATGTAATCAGGTTGCCTCGACACTTCCATGTATGATTCCATAGACCCCAAATGTCTGTGATTCATGTCCGCCACCTCGACTTGACCCGCGGTGGGCCCGCTAGCATCGAGACATCTTTGTTTGCTCTATTATGCCCATTCTTGTCTAATGTCGGCAAAACACTTTTGGTTATGAATTTGGCTATCATAAAATAATGTTTGACTGCCACGATATTCTAACCTATATTTTGAACCATAAATACTATGTTGGAAATACTTTTGTGAAACGAACCCCGTATTGACTAGTTATTCGAACTATTTAATTAATGAGTTAGCATATGATATTATCAAGTTTCAAAAGGTGTTTTGACTTATAAGTTGCATTGTTTGCTCACGACTCCGCTCGTGCCCTTATTATGACTTCGTTCACCGGTTCCCGGGCCGGTTATGATTCGTGCGCGCTATGATAAATTCGGCCGTATGCTGTGTTACGGTTCCCGAGACCTCGCCATAGGGCCGTGTTCCGTTTGGAGTTATGCTGTGATATGGCTGGTGATATGCTATGCTGATATGTGTGCTCGGGGATGTACGGAGATTTGAACCTTCCGGTGTTATGCTGTGTGTGGCACCAGCGTCGGAGTGGTGACCACGTTCCTGAGCTTTGCATGATTTTGTTTGCATTACGTATATATGGTTTTGATACAGATTTTGATATACTGTTCGGTATTTCCCCTTTGTATCCTGTTTGTTTTCAATTATGGCTCATATTTCTGTACTCTATGCTTTACATACTCAGTACATCTTTCGTACTGACCCCTTTTCTTTGGGGGCTGCGTTTCATGCCCGCAGGTACAAACACAGGTGATCCATCACTGTAGGCTCCACGTTCTGCTATTTCGGAGTACTCCCTTTTGATCCGGAGTCCACTTTTGGTACATACAACTTTTGTTATGTATATATTTCTGTATATCTGACTATTTGGGTACGGCGGGGCCTTGTCCCGTCATATGATTCTGTCGGTCTGTTTAGAGGTCTGTGGACATGTTTGTGGGTTGGTTCTTTCTGTACGGATGTGTGTATATGATGTGTTTTGGCGATCCCATTCGCCGCGGCGGCCGGTCCGCATATGTTTACATGTTGCCTTGTTGGCCGGTGTGGCCTTTGTTGGTATTTTCTGTGCGCAGGGTTATTTTGGATAGTCTGTAAAACAAAGGAAACTCTGCTGAAATTTTTCTGGAAATTATCTAAATTTAGAATATAGCCTTGATGGCTTCTGCTATATACTTGAATGCATTTGATAGATGGGTTTGGGTGCCCAGATCGGGCACTAGTCATGGCCTACGGGGTTGGGTCGTGACAAAAGTGGTATCAGAGTGGTTTGTCCTCGGAATGTCTACAGGCCGTGTATCGTAGAGTCTTGTTTATCGATGTGTTGTGCACCACGTCTATAAACAGGAGGCTACAAGGCATTTAGGGTGTTACTTTTCTTTGGAATCTTAGATCGTGCGTTAGAGCTGTGCTATTAGGACGATTTTGATCTGATCCGTTATTGTGTTTGCAGTGATGCCTTCGAAGAAGGCAACAGCGGCCCAGAAGGGCAAGGCAGGGATGGCAGGCACTAGTCAGGCACAGCGAGTTACCCGGGCTCGTGTTTAAGATTTGCCCGAGGTTGTGCCCCATTCAGAGGGATCCGCTACACCACCACCGGCGGAGCCTGGAGCAGGTCCATCAGCAGCTCCAGGGGCCCGAGTACCCGCACCCGAGCCTCCAGCTCCTCAGCCAGGGGCGGAGGACAGGACACGGAGAGAGGCTATGCAGTTATTGACCACACTGGTAGCGGGACAGGCTCGCAGACGCGGGCGGAGAGATGATGACGATGACGACAGGCGTGACAGCCTGAGGGTTCGAGAGTTCCTATTATGTGGCCCTCCAGAGTTTTTAGGGTCTAAGGCCGACGAGGACCCCCATGACTTTATTCGGGGGATGCGGCGCTCACTAGATTTGGTCAGGGCTTCAGAGACTGAGTCTGTTGAGTTGGCTTCGCATAGACTACGGGATGTTGCTGCTCATTGGTATGAGTCCTGGGAGCTATCCAGGGGTGAGGGTGCTACGCCAGCTACTTGGGACGAGTTCGTGACTGCTTTCACTCACCACTTTTTGCCCCCAGAGTTACGGCGGGCGCGGGTTGACTGATTTTTGCATCTGCAGCAGAGGGGTCGGAGCGTCCGTGAGTATAATATGGAGTTTGATTCTTTAGCCCGGTATGCACCTGCCATAGTAGCAGATATGGCCGATCGGATGCACAGATACGTGATGGGGTTAGACCGCTATTTGATTGATGGCTGTATGGCGGTGGCATTGCAGACAGACATGGATATTGCCCGACTACAGGCTTATGCCCTGGGTATGGAGGACCGACATAGAGCTGATTATTCCAGCAGAGATCGGGACAGGAGGCCGCCCAAGAGGGCCAGATCCGCAGGTTATTCTGGAGATTCTCGAGGCGGACAGCCTCAGCAGCAGCAGTCAGGCAGACATCCTCCTCCGTCAGGCCGGGGTACACAGCCAGCCGGTAGGAGATTTGACAGTGCAGGACAGTCTGGGGCCGGTCAGAGCTCCAGAGCATCAGGGTCACAGATAGCCAGAGGTCCCAGCCAGCCCAGACCACCCAGGCCCCGTTGTTCCCATTGCGGGAAATCGCACCCGGGAGAGTGTTATTGACTTACTGGAGCCTGTTTTTCATGCGGCGGTCAGGGCCATATTATGCGAGATTGTCCGTTGGCGAGCGGTTCTGGTAGTGTAGCTCAGCCGACGGGATCAGCCGCTGGTTCATCATCTGCTCCATCAGTTGCACGCCCTGCGGGGCGAGGTATGCCTGCACCGGTGGGATGCGGAAGAGGTCGTGGCAGTGCTTCAGGTTCTAGCGGTCCCTCGAACCGCATATATGCATTAGCCAGTCGCCAGGACTAGGAGGCTTCACCAAATGTCATCACAGGTACATTACTGGTTTTCTCCAAATCTGTATATGCACTGATTGATCCTGGTTCTACTTTATCATATATTTCCCCGCTCGTTGCTAGTAAAATTGGGATAGTGTCTGAGCCTATAGAGCCATTTGAGGTAGCTACCCCGGTCGGGGATTGTATTATAGCGAGGCAGGTATACAGGGATTGTTCTGTGACTATATGTGATCGCTGCACTAAAGCTGATTTGATAGAATTAGATATGCTGGAATTTGATATCATTATGGGTATGGACTGGTTGGCTTCCTGTTATGCTAATGTTGACTGCCAGAAAAAGGTAGTCCGTTTTCAGTTTCCAGGGGAACCAGTTATAGAGTGGTTCGGGTCTACGGCATCGCCGAGGGGTAAGTTTATTTCGTACCTCAAGGCTAAGAAGATGATTCAGAAAGGTTACATCTATCATTTGGTTCGTGTGCACGATACTTGTTATATCCCGTATTTTTGAACGTCGGATTAATTGTAAGCTGAGGTGGGGGCCCACACGTCAAGATTTTTTTTGGGACGTGTGACAAATTATATGAATCACATATGTGAAGTTAAACACAACTCAAGAAGGGCCCTTGGGCCAAATCAAAGTGGAAGTCCTCCAAACGAATATTTTTAAGAAAACGTTTTCGGGTGACCTGAATTTGGGGGGCAAAAACTGTATTATAAGTTTTGAATTTGGAAAAGTACCAGGAAATATAAGTTGTAGATAATTGAATTAGCTTTCTATCCATAGGTCGTGGGTTCCCAGGTGACGTCGGTACAAGGAGATATGAACGTTTTAAGGTCGAAAGGTCTGTGGGCTAGGCCCAATTCGGGACCAACAGGGTTGGCCCAAAAAAATGAAAAAAACAAATTAGGCCCAAATTTGCAAGGGGTGGCCGGCCAACATGGCCAAGCCCAAGCCCATGGAAATTATCCATGTGGTAATTAAATATAAGGACCATTTAATTGTCATGAAACATTAGAAGTTTCAAGACAAAACTAGAAGGAGAGAAAACAAGAAACAAGAGCAAAAAAGAAGGAGAATTTCGGCCAAGCAAGGAGAGAAAGGAAAAAAATTTAGGCCACCAATTCTTGACTCAAAAATTATAATTTTCTAGTATTCTCACTAATTTAAGGGCCCTCTTCAACGTGGTATAATTTTTAAGGAAAGAAAGTGCTTGTGTTGGCAAGTGAAAATTTCTTGAGAAAGGTAAGATTTTACTCCTTTTGTCTTGAAAGAAATATATATATATATATATATATATATATGTTGTAGAATGAGGAAAGGAATGTAGAGTATGAAAAATTGTGTGTTATAGGCATATGTGTGTATGGCCGAAAATTGTGTGGATGAAGAAGGATGGTAAAAATTTTATTTGTTATGTTAATTGTGTTGTTGTGGCCTTGTGATGGAAATGGAAGAATAATGGGAGTGAAGTTCTAAATGTGGATTATTATGTTAGTTGATGGATTTGGAAGGATACTAATCCATATTGGCATGAAAGATTGGTTGTTAAGTTGTTATGGGAAGTTTTGTGATTTTATGGTAGATTTAAGTAATGATGAAAATGAAATTGTTAAAGTGTGAATTATGATTATTGTTAATGAAATTGGAGGATGAAAATGTGTTATGAATATTTATGTCGAAGATTAGAGGTTTTGGATGAATTATGACTTTGGTGGAAAGTTTGTATATTTTGTATATCTTGTGAATATTTTGTAAATATGATATGAAATTCTTCCAAATTACATTGTGATGATCTTGATTAATAATGAACATGAAAATGTTGAGATTGGGTTGGAGGTGTGAAGTTGGAATGGGAGTTATTGCACAATGTAGAAAAGAGGAACATTTATGTTAGAATGTATTTTTGTTGTGATTCTTGATGTTGTTGGTGTTGCTTTGGGTGTTGTGTTGATAAATTTGGCCGAGTTTAATTCTCGGGGATGTTGTATTTATAGGGGAGGTGCTGCCGAAATTTCGGTAGACAAATACTAAAACAAAATTGGAACTTTAAGCCTTATGAATAGTAATTGGTAAATGTGACCATTTGTAGGTTTTTGACGAAACGGGATTTGAGCTTTGGCGATCGTAAAAGGCAAGAAAGGTATGTAAAGCTCCACCTTTTCTTCTCTTGGCATGTCCTAGACGTGTTAGGTTTGAATTTGGACCCCGGGGATGACTCTACTCTTCGGAATCCACGATTAAATTTCTCCCTTTTTCATTCAGTGGAATTGAATCGATTATGTTGCTAATGATTAGAAAAGTTGTCTAAACACCTAGAACTTGAGCAAATAGGACTCGATTACTTTAAAAATTTCATAAGGGATATTAGGAAGTGTAAAATAAGTAAAATTATGTACGCCACCTCATTTGACCCGGGGTGGGTCCACCATTCCCGAATCCCTTCCTATTGTTCTACTTGAATTACTTCTATACGATAATTAAAGGAAACTCTTGGTTACCGTTCCGACTACTAAATGGTGGTATTCTAACCACTCCAAGTTTGTTATGAATTTTACGCCCTCTTTGACATAAGATCTCCGCTACGAACATTCCGGTATAAGCATTTTGATATAAGTTTTCTGACATAAGTAGTTTGATGTAAATGTTCCGACTTAAGCATTCACACATAAATATTCTGGTATGAATATTTTGATATGAATCATCTGATACGAGTATTTGATACAAGTATTCCGGTATAAGTATTCTGACAAAAATATGTGATGTGAGAGATCCGCTATGAATACTCTGATAATACGTTCGATCATTTCATTGAGTCTTGATTATGTGCATCAGTTTCTCACTACTCTGCTCGTGCATGTGCTATGATCTCTTTCACCGAGTCCCGGGCCGGGTATGTTATCGTGCACTTTCTACTGCATTATTCACCGAGTCCCTCACTAGAGGGCCGGGTACGGTATGTATATGGATATCTGATGAGGATGTGGTGATGTGTTGATGTGATGACGGGCTACGGCGGCCAGGAGGGCATCTGATGATTCCATTCACCGAGTCCCTCACTAGAGGGCCGGGTACGGTATTTATATATAAATATATATGTGTGCATGCATATAGTGTGATTTGCTTATATTACCGAGTCTCGTAATGGGCCGGGTACGGTTTGTGATATTGGCATATAATTATATATGTTCATGCATATGATTGTGATGTACTTATACCACCGAGACCCCTATTGGGCTGGGTACATTCTATACCTATTATGTTCATACTCACATTTTCGATTTCTGTTCTGGCTTGTTTACTACACTCCCTGCTTTACATACTCGGTACATATTCCGTACTGACCCCCTTTCTTCGGGGGCTGCGTTTTCATGCCGCGCTGGTACAGACGACAGGTTTGCTGATCCGCCCGCTTAGGACTTTATTCCGCTATTTTGGAGCGCTCTTTTATCCGGAGCTTACATCTTGGTATAGCCTTCTGTTATTGTGTATATATACGCCATTCAGGGGTACGACGGGGCCCTATCCCGTATTATGATTCTGTTACGTTCTGTAGAGGTCTGTAGACACACATGTGGGTTCTGTATATGCTTTTGGGTTGTTATGATCTGTGATGGCCTTATCGGCTTCTACGTGTTATACTTGTGCCTAGGCGATATTTAGTAACGCCAATTGAAGTTTATATTGATATACTCTGCTAATATGCTAGCTAGGGCTATTGGGTACGTTTGGGTGTCCAATACGGGCACTAGTCATGGCCTACGGGGTTGGGTCGTGACAAAAGTGGTATCAGAGCGGTCCGTCCTCGGAGTGTCTACAGACCGTGTCTAGTAGAGTCTTGTTTATCGGTGTGTCGTGCACCACATCTATAATCAGGAGGCTACAGGACATCTAGGATGTTACCCTTTTTTGGATCTTAGATCGTGCGATAGAACTGTATTGGTAGGATGATTCCTTTCTAACAATTTATTATGTTTTCAGCAATGCCTCCGAAGAAGGCAACGGCTGCCCAGAAGGGCAAAGCGATGATGGAGGTAGGAGAGACCAGCCGGGCCCAGAGAGTTACCAGGGCCCGTACCCAGCCTATACCGGAGGATATACCCCCATCGGCCGGTTCTGTTACACCGCCCTTACCAGAGGAGATTGGGGCAGCCGCAGCTGCTGATCAGGGGGCGACTCCACCGTTAGCTCCCGGGGTTTCAGTACCCGAGCCTCCAGCTCCACCGCCAGGGGAGGAGTATAGGGCTATGCGAGATGCGGTCCAGTTGTTGACCAGATTGATGGCGGAGCAGGTTCACAGGCACGGATTTGTGGGTCATCGTGCGGATAGACGTGATAGTTCCAGGGCCCATGAGTTCTTGACATGTAGTCCTTCTGAGTTCTCCGGGACAAAGCCTGAGGAGGATCCAGAGGAGTTTATCAGGAAAATGCGGCGCACGTTACATTTGATTAAGGCTTCTGCGACAGAGTCAGTTGAGTTAGCTTCGTACCGGTTGTATGATGTAGCAGCTAATTGGTACGAGTCGTGGGAGTTATCTAGAGGCGACGGTGCCCCCCAGCAGTTTGGGATGAGTTTGCTGAGGCTTTTCTTGGTCATTTTCTGCCTCCGGAGCTACGGCGGGCTAGGGCCGACATATTTTTGCTATTGAGACAGAATGGTAGGAGTGTCCGGGAGTATAGCCTAGAGTTTGACTCATTGGCTAGGTATGCACCTGCCATGGTAGCTACTATGACTGATAGGATGCACCGTTATATAGTGGGGCTGGATGACTATTTGATCGATAGTTGTCTGGTGCTGGCCGCTCAGACCGGCATGGATATCGCCCGTATACAGGCGCACGCCCAGGGCATGGAGGACCGGCATAAAGGGCGTCAGCCCAATAGGATTCAGGATGAGAGTCGACCCAAGAGGGCCAGATCAGCTGGGTATTCTGAGGAGTTACGGAGCAGACCATCTCTGCGGCAGGGTAGCAGATATTCTTCCCAGCCTGCACGGAGCACACCCCCACAGCCCTTGGGCCGAAGACCAGATTATGCAGGGTATTCAGGAGCAGGCCAGAGCTCCAGGGTTTCAGACTCACGGACGAGCAGAGGTCCAGATCAGACGAGGCCACCCCTGCCCCGATGTTCTCGCTGTGGTAAGTCCCACTTCGGAGAATGTCGTTATACTACGGATGCTTGTTTTTCTTGTGGCCGTCGAGGCCATATTATGAGAGAGTGCCCGTTTAGGGGTGGTTCAGCCCAGCCCACTGGGTCAGTTGCTGGCACAGCTTCCCCTTCCGTAGCCATGCGCCCTGCGGAGCAGAGTGCGTCGATACCAGCAGGCCGCGGGAGAGGTCGCGGCGGGGGTTCCAGTTCTAGCGGTCCTTCGCACCGCATCTATGCCTTGCCCAGTCGACAGGACCCAGGAGCACCATCAGACGCGGACGCAGGTACATTATTGACCTTTTCTCGAAATATATATATATGCATTGATAAGTCTAGGCGCTATCTTAGGATATATTTTCCCCTTCTAGTTGCTAATAGAATCTGGGTAAAACCTGAAATGATAGGATCCTCAGAGGTAACTATTCATACTAATAAAAGGTGAACGTTAAGAGTAAAGGACTAATTCGGTAATCCCTTAAGTAAGGGAAATAAAAGACCTCCTTCGAATCGGAGTGGGACCCACTAAGAAATTTTTTCGAAAATTTGTTAAAACCCTGACCTGCCTAAAATTACGCGACAAAGCTCGTGCGGGGTAGTGGGCGCGATTACGTCAGCACTAACGTATCAAAATTCACTAAAGTTCCGAGGTTAAGCGTGCTAGGGCCAGAGAAATTCTGGGATGGGTGACCCCTGGGAAGCGTACTGAAATTTTCATAAATGTAGATACAAAATATAGATGGAAAATATGGGGCGACTCAAAGTAAACTGGAATGTACTGAATGGTTGGAAACCCTAAATAGGTCGGGTAGGCTAAGGCGGGCCCGACCGGCGGAGAAAAGGGAAGCGTGACACAGTTCTGGGATCAGGAAGAGTCTGAATAGTGTTTGGGAAATGAATTGTAAGTGAAATGGTAATAAGTGTATATGTGTGCAAATGACATCTCAGTTATGACTGTATCGATCGACAGGTGGGCCCCAGTAGTCAGTGTTGCGATATATGAAAAACATCGACTGAACGAAATCTAGAAGAAGAAGCGAAAGCTATGGTACAGATGTTGCAAGTAGACGGATACTGATTCCACCACTAGTTAAGGTTGGAAAGCCCTAAGTATAGCGATGCTCGGGAATAGAAAGAAAGCGAGTACTAAAGAGGGGATAGTAATGGTAACGTTTGGAAAAAGCTCGAAGGAAAGGAAGAAACTCCCCCGATGCACTTTCAGACCCTATAAGACTAATCTAACATTCGAGGACGAATGTTCTAAAGGGGAGGAGGATGTTATATCCCGTATTTTTGAACGTCGGATTAATTGTAAGCTGAGGTGGGGGCCCACACATCAAGATTTTTTTTGGGACGTGTGACAAATTATATGAATCACATATGTGAAGTTAAACACAACTCAAGAAGGGCCCTTGGGCCAAATCAAAGTGGAAGTCCTCCAAACGAATATTTTTAAGAAAACGGTTTCGGGTGACCTGACTTTGGGGGGCAAAAACTGTACTATAAGTTTGGAATTTGGAAACATACCAGGAAATAGAAGTTGTAGATAAGTGAATTAGCTTTCCGTCCATAGGTCGTGGGTTCCAAGGTGACGTCGGTACAAGGAGATATGGACGTTTTAAGGTCGAAAGGTCTGTGGGCTAGGTCCAATTCGGGACCAAACGGGTTGGCGCAAAAAAAAATGAAAACATAATTAGGCCCAAATTTGCAAGGGGTGGCCGGCCAACATGGCCAAGCCCAAGCCCAAGCCCATGGAAATTATCCATGTGGTAATTAAATATAAGGACCATTTAATTGTCATGAAACATTAGAAGTTTCAAGAAAAAACTAGAAGGAGAGAAAACAAGAAACAAGAGCAAAAAAGAAGGAGAATTTCGGCCAAGCAAGGAGAGAAAGGAAAAAATTTTAGGCCACCAATTCTTGACTCAAAAATTATAATTTTCTAGTATTCTCACTAATTTAAGGGCCCTCTTCAACGTGGTATAATTTTTAAGGAAAGAAAGTGCTTGTGTTGGCAAGTGAAAATTTCTTGAGAAAGGTAAGATTTTACTCCTTTTGTCTTGAAAGAAGTATATATATATATATATATGTTGTAGAATGAGCAAAGGAATGTAGAGTATGAAAAATTGTGTGTTATAGGCATATGTGTGTATGGCCGAAAATTGTGTGGATGAAGAAGGATGGTAAAAAATTTATTTGTTATGTTAATTGTGTTGTTGTGGCCTTGTGATGGAAATGGAAGAATAATGGTTCAAGTTGGTATAAAAATTTATAGAAAAATGGTTATGGGAAATTATGTGATTTTAATATAGTTTTGTGTAATTATGGGAGTGAAGTTCTAAATGTGGATTATTATGTTAGTTGATGGATTTGGAAGGATACTAATCCATATTGGCATGAAAGATTGGTTGTTAAGTTGTTATGGGAAGTTTTGTGATTTTATGGTAGATTTAAATAATGATGAAAATGAAATTGTTAAAGTGTGAATTATGATTATTGTTAATGAAATTGGAGGATGAAAATGTGTTATGAATATTTATGTCGAAGATTAGAGGTTTCGGATGAATTATGACTTTGGTGGAAAGTTTGTATATCTTGTGAATATTTTGTAAATATGATATGAAATGCTTCCAAATTACATTGTGATGATCTTGATTAATAATGAACATGAAAATATTGAGATTGGGTTGGAGGTGTGAAGTTGGAATGGGAGTTATTGCACAATGTAGAAAAGACGAACATTTATGTTAGAATGTATTTTTGTTGTGATTCTTGATGTTGTTGGTGTTGCTTTGGGTGTTGTGTTGATGAATTTGGCCGAGTTGAATTCTCGGGGATGTTGTATTTATAGGGGAGGTGCTGCCGAAATTTCGGTAGACAAATACTAAATCAAAATTGGAACTTTAAGCCTTATGAATAGTAATTGGTAAATATGACCATTTGTAGGTTTTTGACGAAACGGGATTTGAGCTTTGGCGATCGTAAAAGGCAAGAAAGGTATGTAAAGCTCCACCTTTTCTTCTCTTGGCATGTCCTAGACGTGTTAGGTTTGAATTTGGACCCCGGGGATGACTCTACTCTTCGGAATCCACGATTAAATTTCTCCCTTTTTCATTCAGTGGAATTGAATCGATTATGTTGCTAATGATTAGAAAAGTTGTCTAAACACCTAGAACTTGAGCAAATAGGACTCGATTACTTTAAAACTTTCATAAGGGATATTAGGAAGTGTAAAATACGTAAAATTATGTACGCCACCTCATTTGACCCGAGGTGGGTCCACCATTCCCAAATCCCTTCCTATTGTTCTACTTGAATTACTTCTATATGATAATTAAAGGAAACTCTTGGTTACCGTTCCGACTACTAAATGGTGGTATTCTAACCACTCCAAGTTTGTTATGAATTGTACGCCCTCTTTGACATAAGATCTCCGCTACGAACATTCCGGTATAAGCATTTTGATATAAGTTTTCTGACATAAGTAGTTTGATGTAAATGTTCCGACATAAGCATTCGCACATAAGTATTCTGGTATGAATATTTTGATATGAATCATCTGATACGAGTATTTGATACAAGTATTCCGGTATAAGTATTCTGACAAAAATATGTGATGTGAGAGATCCGCTATGAATACTCTGATAATACGTTCGATCATTTCATTGAGTCTTGATTATGTGCATCAGTTTCTCACTACTCTGCTCGTGCATGTGCTATGATCTCTTTCACCGAGTCCCGGGCCGGGTATGTTATCGTGCACTTTCTACTGCATTATTCACCGAGTCCCTCACTAGAGGGCTGGGTACGGTATGTATATGTATATCTGATGAGAATGTGGTGATGTGTTGATGTGATGACGGGCTACGGCGGCCAGGAGGGCATCTGATGATTCCATTCACCGAGTCCCTCACTAGAGGGCCGGGTACGGTATTTATATATAAATATATATGTGTGCATGCATATGGTGTGATTTGCTTATATTACCGAGTCCCGTAATGGGCCGGGTACGGTTTGTGATATTGGCATATAATTATATATGTTCATGCATATGATTATGATGTACTTATACCACCGAGACCCCTATTGGGCCGGGTACGTTCTATACCTATTATGTTCATACTCACATTTTCGATTTCTGTTCTGGCTTGTTTACTACACTCCCTGCTTTACATACTCGGTACATATTCCGTGCTGATCCCCTTTCATCGGGGGCTGCGTTTTCATGCCGCGCAGGTACAAACGACAGGTTTGCTGATCCGCCCGCTTAGGACTTTATTCCGCTATTTTGGAGCGCTCTTTTATCCGGAGCCTACATCTTGGTATAACCTTCTGTTATTGTGTATATATACGCCATTCAGGGGTACGACGGGGCCCTGTCCCGTCTTATGATTCTGTTACGTTCTGTAGAGGTTTGTAGACACACATGTGGGTTCTGTATATGCTTTTGGGTTGTTATGATCTGTGATGGCCTTATCGGCTTCTACGTGTTATACTTGTGCCTAGGCGATATTTAGTAACGCCAATTGAAGTTTATATTGATATACTCTGGTAATATGCTAGCTAGGTCTATTGGGTACGTTTGCGTGTCCAATACGGGCACTAGTCATGGCCTACGGGGTTGGGTCGTGACAATACTACAGCCGAGACACCTACTCTTCAGTCTGTTCCGGTTGTTAGTGAGTTCCCAGATGAGCTTCCGGGTCTTCCGCCTGAACGGGAGATAGATTTCACTATAGACTTGTTGCCGGATACGCAGCCTATATCTATTCCTCCGTACAGAATGACACCGGCTGAATTGAAGGAATTGAAAGAGCAACTGAAAGATCTGTTAGATAAAGGCTTTATCAGATCCAGTACATCACCCTGGGGAGCGCCGATATTATTTGTAAGAAAGAAAGATGGGTCACTGTGAATGTGTATCGATTATCGGCAATTAAATAAGGTGACTATAAAGAATAAATATCCCCTCCCCCGGATTGATGATTTGTTTGATCAGTTGCAGGGTTCTAAATATTTTTCATAGATAGATTTGCGCTCGGGTTATCATCAGGTGCGAGTGCGAGAATCAGATATCCCGAAGACTGCTTTCAGGACCCGGTACGGGCATTATGAATTCAGAGTGATGTCTTTCGGGCTGACTAATGCTCCAGCGGTATTCATGGATCTGATGAATCGGGTATTTCGGCCTTTCCTGGATATGTTCGTGATTGTGTTTATCGATGATATTTTGATTTATTCACGATCAGTAGAGGAGCATTCAGATCATTTGAGAACAGTACTTGGTATTTTTCGGCAACAAAAATTATATGCTAAATTTCCAAATGTGAATTCTGGTTAACTTTTGTGGCATTCTTGGGGCATATTGTCGGAGCAGATGGTATTCGGGTCGATACGCAGAAAATTGAAGCTGTACAGAATTGGCCCAGGCCTACTACACCGACAGAGGTTCACAGTTTTCTGGGGTTAGCCGGATATTATCGGAGGTTCGTGGAAAATATTTCTTCTATTGCGGCACCACAGACGAAGCTTACTCAGAAAGCAGCAAAATTTCAGTGGACTGATGCTTGCGAGCGCAGCTTTCAGATGTTGAAAGAAAAATTAATTACAGCTCCAGTTTTAGCCCTTCCAGAAGGATCAGACGGGTATGTTGCATATTCTGATGCCTCTGGTATTGGGATAGGCTGTGTGTTGATGCAGCCCGGTCGAGTTATAGCCTATGCCTCCCGGCAGCTCAGACCGCACGAGAAGAATTATCCCACTCATGATCTTGAGTTGGCCGCGGTGATTCACGCTTTGAAGATTTGGCGGCACTATTTATATGGGGTCCATGTTGATATTTATACGGACCATAAGAGTCTCCAGTATATTTTTAAACAGAAGGAACTGAATTTGCGGCAGAGAAGATGGCTTGAATTATTGAAAGATTATGACGTTGATATTCTGTACCATCCTGGGAAAGCCAATGTGGTAGCGGATGCACTTAGCCGCAAGTCTATGGGCAGCTTGGATGATGTACCACCTGGTAAGAAAGATTTGGTTCGTGAAATTCATCAGTTGGCCAGCCTTGGAGTTCGTTTGGCAGATTCTGTGATTTCTGTTCGTGCAGTTGCTGAATCATCTATTATAGAAGAAGTAAACCAGCGACAGTTTGAGGATCCTATTCTGGTTCAGTACAGAGATGTGGCTCTTCATAAAGAAAAGACTCCGTTTGAAATTTCGCCTGAAGGGATATTATTATATGAAGGCAGATTCTGTGTACCGGATGTTGCAGGCTTACGGCAACAAATCATGGGCGAGGCGCATAATGCATGGTATTCTGTTCATCCTGGTTCCACTAAAATGTATCATGATCTCAGAAGTTTGTATTGGTGGGACGGTATGAAGAAAGATATTGCAGAGTTCGTTGGTCAGTGCCCAAATTGTCAGCAAGTTAAAATTGAACATCAGAAGCCCGATGGATTATTACAGGAGATGAAAATTCCAGCCTGGAAATGGGAGATGATTAATATGGATTTCGTTGTTGGGTTACCACGCACTCCACGCAGGTACGATTCTATTTGGGTTATTGTTGACAGATTGACGAAATCAGCCCAATTCCTCCCCGTCCGGACTACTTATTCGGCTGAGGATTATGCTAGATTATATATCAGAGAGATAGTCAGACTTCACGGAGTCCCTGTATCTATTATTACTGACCGAGGTGCCCAGTTTACGGCAAATTTCTGGAGGTCATTTCAGGAGGGATTAGGGACTCAGGTGAGCCTCAGTACAACTTTTCATCCTCAGTCAGATGGGCAGGCCGAGCGCACTATTTAGACGCTGGAAGATATGTTGCGGGCCTGCGTTATTGATTTCAGAGGCAGCTGGGATGATCATTTGCCGCTTATTGAATTTTCCTATAATAACAGTTATCACTCCAGCATTCAGATGGCACCGTACGAAGCTCTTTATGGCAGGAAATGCAGATTTCCTATTGGGTGGTTCGATGTGGGCGAAACTAAATTAATTGGGCCATATGTGATCCAGGAAGCAGTGGACAAAGTAAAACTTATTCGGGAGCGATTATTGGCTGCACAGAGTCGACAGAAAGCATATGCAGACAGACGACGTCGACCATTAGAGTTCCAGATTGGCGACTGGGTATTTCTGAAGGTGTCGCCTATGAAGGGTGTTATGAGATTCCGTAGAAAGGGTAAGTTAAGCCCGCGGTATATCGGACCGTATCAGATCATTCGGAAGATAGGCGAGGTCGCCTATGAGCTAGACTTACCATCCGATTTGGAGGCAGTGCACCCGGTATTTCATGTGTCCATGCTGCGAAAATGTATTGGTGATCCTTCCAGAATATTCCCAGTAAATGACATTCAGGTAACGGAGCATTTGTCTTATGAAGAGCAGCCTATAACTATCCTGGATCGGTAGGTCAGGAGACTACGCACTAAGGAAGTGCCTTCTGTTAAAGTCCTATGGCGCAATAACAACCGAGAAGAGATGACCTGGGAGTCGGAGGAGGAGATGAGGAGGAAATATCCCCACTTGTTTCCTACGCCCACAGGTAATCTAAACTTTTTTTTTAAACTTGTTGTATTAGTCGATGGATGAATTATGTGTACTACTTACAAGAGAGGGACTCCCCCGTTATGCTCATAAGACCTTATAAGAGTAATTTAACATTCGGGGACGAATGTTCTAAAGGGGGGGAGAATGTTATGTCCCGTGTTTTCGCATAATTGGAAATCTTGATAATAATTGAGACTTGTATGTTATAAGGCCATATCTTTGATTTTAGTTAATATGTCTATGTTGTTTATGAAAATATTGGTGTGGAAATGTGGAGGAAGTCTAAGGACAAAAATTGGAATTTCGAAAATTGGTTTCGGGAATTACAAAACGAGATTTCAACGAATTGGGCCAAGAAAAATTTGAAGGAAAATTGAAGCCCAAGACCATGGGGTGGCCGGCCATGAGGCCTTTGCCCAAGACCCATTTAATGGTCATGTGCTTTCCATGTGCCTACTAATCAATTATGTATATAGGTATGCTTATCCTTAGAGAAATCTAGAAACAAAATTAAAAACTCATCCTTGAGTTTTTGAACCCCATTCGGCCGAACCCCTTGTTCCAAAAAAAAAATTTCTCTAGCCTTGGATTGTGGTCTAAAAATCTTGTTCTTCTCATATTTGTAGCAAGTACAAGATGCTCTCCGACGTGATACAATTTGTTTGGCGAAAGAATCACGTTTGCGGCAAGTCGGAATTTCAGGATAAGGTAAGGATTTTGTCACTTTTGTGTTATGGAATTCGTAAGAATATTATAAGGATTGAGAATAGATGAGAATTCCGTAGTTTTTGTGTGTGTGTGAAACCGTGGATGTGTGTGTGTGTGGTGAAGTGGCCGTGAGCCATGTCACGGTGAAGGCAAGGTGAATTTTGATTTTGTTTAGTTTGTTAGTTGCGTCGTTGTGGCATTTATGACGTAAATGAATGTTTAATGAGTTGAATTGGCATTGAAAATGGTTGCGGGTCCTTATGGGAAATTATATGATTTTTGTATATTCGTATATAATTGTGAAAGTAAGACTTTAAATGTGAATTATGGTTGTTGTTAATGAATTTGGAATGAAACAATGCAAGTTAGTATGTTCGTCGTAGTTGTGGACGTTTTGAATAGAATATGGAAAGTAGCGGATTGCTTAAATTCATGTATATCGTTTGGAATATTATGGGAATGTGTTTGAATAAATTTGAATGAGTAAATGAATATGATAATGTGGATGTGGTGAAGTTTGGATGAAAGTTGTTGATTTATGTAGAAAGAAAGAATATTGACGTTAGAGTGATTTTGTTATGACTTGTGATGATTGTGATACTGTGGGTTGTTGTTGTTGTTGTATATGGAGCCGAGCTATGTCTCGGGGTGATATATATATATGGGGGAAAATGCTGCCGAAATTTCGGTACACAAAAATGAGGTTAAGTGAATTCTTAAGCCTTGAAATCCCTAATTGGTAACTTTGACCATTTGCAGATCCTGAGCGAAATGGGACTTGAGTTTCGGGTGAGCGTAAGACACATATAGGGTATGTAAGGCTACCCATTCCTTCTTTTGGCATGTCTTAGGTATACTAGGTCGATATTGGAGCCCCGAGGGCAATTCTGTTCCTAGAAATCCGAATTGGAAATTTAGTATTATTCATTCAATTGAATTGAATTATAAAACTCATATTATATTGAAAAGTGATCTAATGTCCGAAACTTTTGTAAATGTAATCAAGTTGCCTCGAGACTTCCATGTATGATTCCATAGACCCCAAATGTCTATGATTCATGTCCGCCACCTCGACTTGACCCGCGGTGGGCCCGCTAGCATCGAGACTTCTTTGTTTGCTCTATTATGCCCATTCTTGTCTAATGTCGGCAAAACACTTTTGGTTATGAATTTGGCTATCATAAAATAATGTTTGACTGCCACGATATTCTAAACTATATTTTGAACCATAAATACTATGTTGGAAATACTTTTGTGAAACGAACCCCGTATTGACTAGTTATTCGAACTATTTAATTAATGAGTTAGCATATGATATTATCAAGTTTCAAAAGGTGTTTTGACTTATAAGTTGCATTGTTTGCTCATGACTCCGCTCGTGCCCTTATTATGACTTCGTTCACCGGTTCCCGGGCCGGTTATGATTCGTGCGCGCTATGATAAATTCGGCCGTATGCTGTGTTACGGTTCCCGAGACCTCGCCATAGGGTCGGGTTCCATTTGGAGTTATGCTGTGATATGGCTGGTGATATGCTATG
Organism: Lycium barbarum; assembly: GCF_019175385.1. Taxonomy (NCBI): domain Eukaryota; kingdom Viridiplantae; phylum Streptophyta; class Magnoliopsida; order Solanales; family Solanaceae; genus Lycium; species Lycium barbarum. Next base: position 69,903,661 of record NC_083347.1, on the reverse strand, counting down.
CTGATATGTGTGCTCGGGGATGTACGGAGATTTGAACCTTCCGGTGTTATGCTGTGTGTGGCACCAGCGTCGGAGTGGTGACCACGTTCCTGAGCTTTGCATGATTTTGTTTGCATTACGTATATATGGTTTTGATACAGATTTTGATATACTGTTTGGTATTTCCCCTTTGTATCCTGTTTGTTTTCAGTTATGGCTCATATTTTTGTACTCTATGCTTTACATACTCAGTACATCTTTCGTACTGACCCCCTTTCTTCAGGGGATGCGTTTCATGCCCGCAGGTACAGACACAGGTGATCCATCACTGTAGGCTCCACTTTCTGCTATTTCGGAGTACTCCCTTTTTATCCGGAGTCCACTTTTGGTACATACATCTTTTGTTATGTATATATTTCTGTATATCTGACTATTTGGGTACGGCGGGGCCCTATCCCGTCATATGATTCTGTCGGTCTGTTTAGAGGTCTGTGGACATGTTTGTGGGGTGGGTCTTTCTGTACGGATGTGTGTATATGATGTGTTTGGGAGATCCCATTCGCCGCGGCGGCCGGTCCGCATATGTTTACATGTTGCCTTGTTGGCCGGTGTGGCCTTTGTTGGTATTTTCTGTGCGCAGGGTTATTTTGGATAGTCTGTAAAACAAAGGAAACTCTACCGAAACTTTTCTGGAAATTATCTAAATTTAGAATATAGCCTTGATGGCTTCTGCTATATACTTGAATGCATTTGATAGATGGGTTTGGGTGCCCAGATCGGGCACTAGTCACGGCCTACGGGGTTGGGTCGTGACATGAATATATACGTACATATATACAACGGAAGAGTCTGTACCAAAATGTAGGCTCCAGGACAAGGGAGCACTCCAAAGCAGCAGAATGGATAGCCTAAGCTGTCGGGTCACTCACGTGAACGTCTGTACCTGCGGGCATGAAACGCAGCCCCCGAAGAAAAGGGGGTCAATACGGAATATGTACTGAGTATGTAAGGCATGAAATACAACTGGAAAGATCATCACTGAAATAGAGATTCCAGAAGTCAAGTATGATAATAAATAAACCGCTGTACCTGTGCAGTACGAGACTGAATTAAACATTCTCATATCACATTCCGTACCCGGCCCATTATGGGACTCGGTGAATGAAATCATGTCATTATGTCATCATGAATACATGTATACATATACCGTACCCGACCCTCTAGTGAGGGACTCGGTGAATAGAGTCATGCATGTCAACATCATATATCATATATATACCGTACCCGGCCCTCTAGTGAGGGACTCGGTGAGTGAAATCATATCATCATATCAGTATGCCATCATATCATCATGCATATACATATATACATACCGTACCCGACCCTCTATTGAGGGACTCGGTGAATCAAATCATCATATGCCCTCCTGGCCACCATAACATATCATCATCTCATCATATCATCATATGCATATACCGTACCCGGCCCTCTAATGAGGGACTCGGTGAAAAATGCAGTGGAGTGCGCACGATAAAATACCCGGCCCGGGACTCGGTGAAAGACATATTGAGGCGTGCACGAGCAGAGTAGTGAGAAATTATATGCATATAAATCGAGACTCGATAGACAAGTATACTTATCGATACTTGAAGGCTCAGAAACAAGTTTCGGGTCAATCTGACTTAGTATAAGAAAGTTATGAGCGTTTGAAGTACAGAACCTTCTACGAACGTTTCAGAAGCCATTTTTGGAAAATCAAAGCAACAATCATGTTAGGTACCTTCCGAACATCGTTATGGATCAAATCAAATAGAGCTTTTGGAACCATACATACGTGTCAAAGTATATCAAAGACTCAATGGAATAAACGAACATGCTATCATTTGAAAATCAAGATATTAGTCATATCAATTATTTCTCGAATGCCATTCGGAAACATATCACATAGATCTTCGGACATCATTGTTATATCCCGTATTTTTGAACGTCGGATTAATTGTAAGCTGAGGTGGGTCCCACACGTCAAGATTTTTTTTTGGGACATGTGACAAATTATATGAATCACATATGCGAAGTTAAACACAACTCAAGAAGGGCCCTTGGGCCAAATCAAAGTGGAAGTCCTCCAAACGAATATTTTTAAGAAAACGTTTTCGGGTGACCTGAATTTGGGGGGCAAAAACTGTATTATAAGTTTTGAATTTGGAAAAGTACCAGGAAATATAAGTTGTAGATAATTGAATTAGCTTTCTATCCATAGGTCGTGGGTTCCCAGGTGACGTCGGTACAAGGAGATATGAACGTTTTAAGGTCGAAAGGTCTGTGGGCTAGGCCCAATTCGGGACCAACAGGGTTGGCCCAAAAAAATGAAAAAAACAAATTAGGCCCAAATTTGCAAGGGGTGGCCGGCCAACATGGCCAAGCCCAAGCCCATGGAAATTATCCATGTGGTAATTAAATATAAGGACCATTTAATTGTCATGAAACATTAGAAGTTTCAAGACAAAACTAGAAGGAGAGAAAACAAGAAACAGGAGCAAAAAAGAAGGAGAATTTCGGCCAAGCAAGGAGAGAAAGGAAAAAAATTTTAGGCCACCAATTCTTGACTCAAAAATTATAATTTTCTAGTATTCTCATTAATTTAAGGGCCCTCTTCAACGTGGTATAATTTTTAAGGAAAGAAAGTGCTTGTGTTGGCAAGTGGAAATTTCTTGAGAAAGGTAAGATTTTACTCCTTTTGTCTTGAAAGAAATATATATATATATGTATTGTAGAATGAGGAAAGGAATGTAGAGTATGAAAAATTGTGTGTTATAGGCATATGTGTGTATGGCCGAAAATTGTGTGGATGAAGAAGGATGGTAAAAATTTTATTTAGTTTTGGACGATGTGGTTATAAGCGTTTTGAACATGTCGTAATGTGTAAAAATGGATGAAATGCATGAAGTTGTGTGTGTTGATATGTTGGCCGAATGGTGGTCTTTTGTGTTGATGAAAATAATGTTGTTAATGTGTAGCTTGTTAGTATAGTTTATGAGTTTGGAGAAAAAGAAATGTGTTGTTGATATTTCCTTGGACTTGGAAAGTTTTGGGTTGCCTTATGTGTTGGTCGGGTTGTTTTGGAAAATTTTGTGGACTGTTGGAAATGTTATGGAATCATGTTTCAATGGTTTTGGATTGATTATATATCTTGATTTGAACGTAATTGGAATATCGTCGCATTATGCGAAAGAAGGTTGTTGATGTTAAAGTGCGTTTACATTAATGGTCGATGTTGTTGGAATGTTTGTTGTCATTGTTGTTGATATTGTGGCTGGGTCAAATTCCCGGATTGTTGTTGTTGATTGGGGGCCGAGCCGTATTCTCGGGGATGGTGTATTTACAGGGGAAATGCTGCCGAAATTTCGGCAGACAAAGTGTTACTTTAAAGAATCAATTTCTAAAGGCTCTAATCAAGTTTTGGTAAACATGACCAATTTGTAGATTTTGGCGGATTTGGAACGTGAATTTGGAGTCGCATAAGAAGCAGAAAAGGTATGTAAGGCTTCACCCTTCCTTCTATGATTATCCACTGCACTCATTTTCATTCTTCATGTATATATAAGGCACAGTTGACAGGGGATGACGTTGTGACCTTTGTTGTATATATATAAGGCACAGTTGACAGGAGGTGACGCTGTGACCTTTGTTGTGTGTATATATGGCACAGTTGACAGGGGGTGGCGCTGTGGCCTTTGTTGTGACGTGTATATGTATGGCACAGTTGACAGGGGGTGATGCTGTGGCCTTTGTTGTGATGTGTATATGTATGGCACAGTTGACAGGGGGTGACGCTGTGGCCTTTGTTGTGCTGTGTATATGTATGGCACAATTCACAGGGGGTGATTTTGTTGCCTTTGTTGTGGTGTGTGTATATATTGCACAGTTGACAGGGGGTGATGCTGTGGCCTTTGTTGTGATATTTCTATGGATATATATGTTTCTTTGATATAGTTGTACTGATGCATTTATTTTCCCATTCATTGACACGTCTCAAATGTTTTCTAGCATTTTATATACATGTTGATTTCATGCCTTACATACTCGGTACACTATTTGTACTGACCCTCTTTCTTCGGGGGTTGCGTTTCATGCCCGCAGGTACATACACTCAGTTTGGTGACCCTTCGGCTTAGGACTTCAGCTCAGCTGCTTGGAGGGCTCTAGTGTTCCGGAGCTCGAGTCGTTTTGTTACAGATCCTTTGACATAGGCTTTGTTATACTCTTAGAGGTCTGTAGACATATGTGGGTTGTGTATATTCGGTTTGATCAGCTATGCAGATGTAGTTCGTTTTGGATATTCCCGTGCATAGTGGAAGCCTTATCGGCTTGCATATTTGCTTATGTTTGGTAAGCTGTGGCTTCTCAAGAGATAGGTTCTTTTTGATGTATGATATGATAAGTTTACAGCGTGCTTTTACAGATTTCCATATAGTTTCTAGTTTCGGTCTGATCATATCGAGCAGGTTCGTATACGGGTGTCCAGTTTGGGCACTGGTCATGGCCCATCGGTTTGGGTCGTGACAAAAGTGATAGGCTTATAGCGTGCTTTTACATATTGCCACATTGTTTCAAGTTTCGGTCTGATCATATTGAGCAGGTTCGTATGCGGGTGTCCAGTTCGGGCACTGGTCATGGCCCATCGGTTTGGGTGGTGACAAAAGTGGTATCAGAGTGGTTCATCCTAGGGATTGTCTACAGATCGTGTCAGGTAGAGTCCTGTTTATGGGTGTGAAGCCGGCCACACTTATAAACAGGAGGCTGCAGGGCATTTAGGAATCATTGAACTTTCCTTCTGTCTTAGATCGTGCGATAGAGCCAGAGTCTAGGAAAGATCGCTTCTGACCTCTTTTTCCTGTAGGTAGGTGCAGACTGACGAAAGATGAAGAGATCAACCTCACGCAGTGGGGTGCTAAGAAGGCCCCCAGAGTAGATCCAGGACCCCAGGCTCCGGGACCGAGCAGGTGGAGCCTCAGTTATTCCATTGAGACTAATCCCTCGCAGGACCCAGCGACGATTCTTCCAGAGTTTTTGACATGCAGGGAGGAGGACTCCCCAGGGGACTATTATGACATAGATCCGTCTGAGTATTCGTCTGGGACACCGGAGGAGGAGATCCCCGAGGTTGTACCAGCTGCTCCTATGGTAGAGCACTACGTCAGACCAGCTTCCCCGGTATGTGTTACAGATTACTCCAACCCCCTATCCTGGCCGTCAGTAAACCAGGAGTTGCCTAATTATCCATATCCCTCAGACTCGGAGGAGATAGATGATGAAGGCCAAATGAGCAGATGGTGGGTAGACAATGATGAAGAGCACACTTCACCTTATAGATCACCAGATCAGACTAGAGACTGATCGACTACAGGTATATGAGACTTTATTGGAATTTCCTAGGTATGTGCATTTGCTGGTTAATATTACCTAATAGCGGCGAGCGAAAATCAAAAGAGGCCAACAACTAAGTATTTATAAGTAACGGCGACCAAGGTGTTTTCGTCACCATAGGGAATGCTGAAATCTAGGATGGAAAGTAGTCATACATATAGGTGAAAGTTGGATGTTGAGGATATAATAGGCCAAGGTAGTAATTGTGTAGTCGGAAGAATAAGAGATCCTTTCTAATTCGGAGGGAGATGCGTTACGATAATGTTTTGGAATCTGTTAAGACCTCAACTTGCTCGAGATCAGGTGATGAAGGTCATGGAGTAAGGTGGGTGCAATTATATCATCACTAACACACCGAATTTTATCAGAGTTTCAAGGTTAAGCGTGCTGGGGTAAGAGAAATACTAGGATGGGTGACCCCCTGGGAAGCGTACTAAAAGTTCTATAAATTCAGACATAAGAGACAAATGGGAAGCTAGACTAGCCTAAGGGAAAATAGAGTATGCGGAGTGGTTGGAAACTCTAAAAGGTCATGAAGAATTAGGCGGACTAGATCGGCAAAGAGAAGGAAGGCGCATCACAGTTTAGGATTAGGATAGGTTTGAAAAGTATTCGGATGTACTTGTGAGCAAGGCGTTAGAAAATATATGTGTATGCGTATGATATCTCATATGGGGTTGTACCAACAGGTATGTGTATCCAGCAACCGACGTTGCAGTATATGGAAGGCATTAATCGAATAAGGTAACGAAGTTCAAGTGGCAAAAATGGTACAAATGTTACAAGGTAAGTTAATGTTATTCTTACTGCAGGTTAGAGTTGAAAGGTCCTAATGCAATAACATCGGGGAAAGGAAGAAAGTGAGTATATATAGGAAGAGAAGAGATTTGAATGTCTTGAGAAAAGAAGAGAGAAGTGAAAAATGAGGGTGAGTGAAGCTTCCAAGAGAGATGACGGGCAAAGCAAGGGACTATTTGGATAAAATTTGGGAGTAGGTGTGTGAAAGGAATAGGGTATGATAGCACGGACAGGAAATGAACGTACATAATTAGGAGAACAAATACTGGTAAGTAGGACTGAAGGGAAGTAACCACGAAGGGGAAGTGAGGAAGAATAAGCAGGTTCGGTAAAAATGTTAGGGGATTCCCAGTTCTTGAGAAGCAATTGAGGAACTAAAGACACGACCAAGCAGACATAATTACCTTAGAAAGGGAGGAAGCCCTCCTAAAAAATGATTTGGAAATAAAACGGATCTGCAACTCTAAAAGGATATTCTATGAACTTTAGGGTCAATGTTATAATATGAGGAAAGGAGGAGAGCATTTAGGAGCAAAGTAACTAGAAATCTTTAACCACCGGGGTACAGAGGATGCTTTAACGGTTTAGCTGTAAGAAACCGATCAATCAGCGAGATAAGAACGAGGATGATGGGACGCACAAATGATTAGAAAATTAATGGCATTGGACAAGAATTCCAGTAAAGGCCGAGAGATTCGGTCATAGAGGGAGTAGAATGAAATGTAAGGAACATGTATGGAAGAAAACTCGGCCGTAGCGTCAGAAAGACTGATAAAGGTTCGATGAATGAAGCATATAGAGAGTGTATACTGTAAGAATTCTGTGCTAAGAGCAAGAAGTAGTAGGACACTAGGAAAACTTGATGTACGGCTGCAACACAAACACAGAGTTAGGAAGAATTGCGAGTAAATGAGTGAAACGGGTGGAAGGACTAACAGTGGATGGAAGGGCATGGAATAGTGACGGGATGGTAAGGTATAGACCTAGATGGAAGGAGAACTTAGGGCAAAAAGATATTTTCAGTGTTAAAAGGGATTCACACTCGTAATGAAACACTCCAAAGTTTCCTAACCCAAGAGTAAAGGATGACTAATGGAAATAGGCATTGTACAAGTAAAAGAAACTATGAGGACTAAAGGAAGGAGAAGGTGTCGATGAAATGGTAAAAGGGAATTATGTGGCCGCCGACAACAAGGAGAAGGTTAGTGAATCAGTAGGCTTGCCCAAGGGAAAACAAATTGAAATTTTAAGACAATAGTTATGTGAAAGATGCAAAGATGCGATCATGAAGAAAACCGTTTTTTTTTAGTTATATATCTATATGTGTGTGCACAAGTTGTAGTATTATAAAAGAAGATGAAGACTTGATGAAAGAAGAAAGTAAAGGGTGTACTTTGTAAGGTTTTCATGTTAAGAACAAGAGCTGACAGAACACTAGAAGGACTATGATGCATAGCTGCGATGCAAACGAGTAGTTAAGGAGAATTACGGGACAAATGAGCTAAGATAATGAAAGGACGAGTCGTGGGAATGGATGGTGTTAAATATCAACTTTCAGTGGTATAATATAGACATAAATAGGAATTCAGAAACTATAGCAAGGAGAATTTCAAGGATATTAAGAAGATAGTCGTGGAGAAAGACTAGGGCTAAGAGAGCGTTGTATAGTCGGGCACTCCATAGGGGGCTTAATGAATTCCGATGTCCCTATTAATTCATTAACCTAGGGGACTACTAGTCATGAGAGGTAGAAGTGAAAAGACAATAAAGAAGGCGTTAGGATTGTATCCGATGTGCATAAGCATTTTGATTTGATACAAGAACTCAACTAGAAAAAAGGAAAACAAGTTAAACCATGCGATAAAAAAGAACTCCGGCATTATATGGAATAGAGGAGTTGAAGGATCGCTAAAGTCGGTCAGATGACTATCAAAGACGGTTAACACTCAAAGGTTACAGTATATGAAAACATCCTTTAAAAGGGGGAAGAACAAATTCAGTTTTAAGATGAGCTACAATATTTCGAAGCTCAAGAAAAGTGAAATCTTAGCACTAGAAGAGATGAAAGTTTTAGCAAGAGGAATAAGTATAGGGAGTTCAATTATCTCCAAAGGAAAGGGAGATAGTGTGACTATGAATAGCAAGACAGCAGTGCTACCTAAGATTAGAAAGTACCTCGCAAGTCGTGGAGTCACAAGTCGCCAGTCATATCAAATGTGAGAGTATATGTTATAGAACCATATAGACAATCGTCTTCATGCAATGGCCGACAAAAATGGTGTAAGGACAACGATAGGGAGTAAAAAAAGAACATCGACTAATTTAAAGAACCGCGAAGAGGATCACAAGTTGCATAGTTCGAATAAGTTTAGCTCTGAATGCATGAGTAAGACTGCAAGTAAATCAAATCAATACCAGCAAACACCGGTTAGAATATTGACAGCAACGTCAAAATGAGCTCTATTTTAACATTCGAGGACGAATGTTCCTAAGGGGGGAAGGATGTTACATCCCGTACTTCTGAAGAAGCACTTGTTAAATTTAAGCGTAAATATGTCGAGCTATGGCTAAGTAAAATAATTTGGAATATATAAAGCGAAGCATTATTAAGTATATTTTATGAGTAAATGATGTATATAAGGAATACCGGAAGATACTATATGGAAATGAGTAGAAGAAATTGAGTAGTATGACTTTGGAGAAAAGATGGGCAAGGTTTCGTACGATGATTCTGGTCCAACTTGGGGAAGGAATATCTTTTAGAGTATGAGGAGTTTTGAGGTTAAACAAAAGCCTAAAATGAAGTTCGTCGAGTCTAGTTTCCAGTTCAATAAACCGCTCGTCGATACCACATTGGAGTAGAGAATTATAGACGTTACAAGTTAGGCTAACAGAGCAGAACCGCGTGCTACAGTAGCTGCTACAGTACCGACCTTGAGCTCCTATTTAAGACCAAAAATCTGGTCTTTGGCTTCGTTTTCTCCACTCCTCTCCACCAAAAATCTCCCAAGAGACCCAAGAAATATTGAGTAATCATTTGTTTAAGCGGATTAAAGTAACGGGACTATATCCGAGGCTCGGGAAGCGTAGAGAGTTTTGTAGTTCTTGTTTTATACATCAAATCTTGACGGATCAAAAGAGCCTATTAAAGATAAATAAGATTTCAAGTTCTTCCAAGCTTGATTGAGCTAAGGATATTCCTCATTGTTGATATTACGAATTGTATCAAGGAGATTTAGTTGTTAAAGCTTCGTAAAGTCGATTCATTGGTTGAGAATTTGAGTAAACATCGTGTGGGATGTTTTATTGAGTATATTTTTGTATTGATGATGATGTTGTTGATGTTAGCCCTGTTGTTGTTGTTGTTTTGTTGGTATTGTGATTTCGGGCTAGGGATATAAACGAGGGAGATGCTGCCTAAATTTCGGGAAAGTTTAAGCGGATTTAATTTGAATGCTTAAGACAAGCATATGATAATGAGCCTAACAATGGTATGATGGTTTTATATGTAGATTACGAGACTACGAATGATCGTATGTAGCTTGCAAGACAGAAAGTAAGTTGGAAAAGTCGAGAAGTAAGCTTCCAGGTATGTTAAGGCTCGTCCCTTTATTTCAAAGGCATGATTCCTATGGTATGAGTCCATAAGTGTTTCCATAACCTCCTTGATTTCAAAAGCTAGAAGTTTATGACACTTAAAGCTTCTTATGATGTTAAAAATGAGAATGTTTTTATGAGGATTACGTTGAGGATGATTTTATGCTTAAAGGTCTCAAATATGATTTCAACGATGATGTAAAAATGTTAAGTTATTTCATGATTTTCTCGATTAATTTCATTGTTGTTGATATCACCTTATAAATTGTTCCTTCAAGGTGGGATAGAGCGATGGTTTTTAGTTGAACTCCTATGCATGCCATGAGTATAATATATGTATATAGCTATTTTGTGACATTACAGAGTTCTATTATTTCATTTTGATTATGCACTGCACTCATTTTTATTCTTCATGTATATATAAGGCATAGTTGACAGGGGTGATGTTGTGATTGTTGTTGTATATATATAAGGAACAGTTGACAGGGGGTGACGCTGTTGTTACACCTCGGAAAATTTTTCGTTAATGCACAGTGAATAGACTAACGATGGGAACGAGGTATACGATATTTCTATAAGTGAGAAATGACCTTTAATGCCCCTAAGTAAGATTTCAAAGACATTCGAGGTAAGAGAAGGAAGCTGCCGAGAGGAGGCAAGGTATACGTTAAGTATTTAAAAAGGATTTATGAGTACAAAGTTAATGATGACTTAATGATGTTTTGGAGAGGAGTTATAATGTCCCTTAGATTGATAATGAAGTGCTAAACAAGGGTCAAGAAGGTTCAATAAGGATTGGAGATCGAATGAAACGACGGAACCATTTCAGAGAAGTGGAGTTATACGACCACTTATACGGTCCGTATAAGGTGTCCGTATAACTCCCAGCAGGGAGATGATTTTCTGGTTGGTGAACCACGACCACTTATACGGGCCGTACAATGTTATACGGACCGTATAAGTGTCCGTGGAAGTCCCGAAGGGCTGATTTTTAGTGTTGGTGTAAATAGATGCTTTGGGTTCTTTTACATCATTTTTCATCTTCAACAAGTGTTGAGAGCTCAAAAACCCTTCTCTAAGCATATTCTACTCAAGTCCAAGACAACACAAAGATCAAAGACTAGAATCAAGTGTTTATGTGTTAGAAAGCTTCCAAGGGTTAGAGGACTACAAAAGATTCCATTGGTGATGAACTAGGGTTTGGTTCGAGTGAAGTATTCCACTAAAGATTCATTCCCACACCATCTAAGGTACGTTTTATGAACTTTCCATGTTATTTAAGGTATTTGAAAGTTGAAACACTTGGATTATAGAAGAATGTAGAAAATGGATCATGAATGTGGGAACAGTGTCATCTTTTAGTAGTAGCTTGGGTTGAGTAATGATTCTTGATATGTTATGATTATAATCATGTTATATATGACATTAAGAACATGGTATAGACGTTGCATATGAGTGAATGTAATAGTGTGCCATGACCATGGGTATGAATGACTTGAAGTGAATTGAGGAATATGGATAATGTAGGAGAATGAAGACTATTGTTATGATGTTGTAAATGTTATTATAGATGTTTGGGAGTTGCTGTATGATATGGAGGAAGTTATATAAACAAAGGGAATGCTGCCCAATTTTCTCTAGCCTTAGTTTAGTATGCAAAGCTATCGATTTTCTAATGTTAGTATATACTCTAATGAAGGTAGAAACGTGAGCATTGAAGGAGAACGTGCAAGTGATAGAATAGTTGAACGGAAAGGTATGTAAGGCTAACCCTTCTTTCATAAGGCGTGGTTCTTTGGCCAAATATCTAATCTTCTATAAGCCTATGATGTCCTCCAAATGATGCTATCTTCAAAAGCTACTAAGCTCATAATTCTCGATATGTTACGATTGTACTAAATTCCTCATACGATGAGTAATCCTCTAGGGATAGATGTAATGAATGACGATAGTAATGACGCTAAAGATGCATATGGTCTTTTATGTATATGTGTCTATGTATGGCTATTATGAAACCCCGAGCCTATATGGCCGGGTAGAATATATATATATTTATGTAACGCGCGAGCACTTCTGCAGTTGGGTACAGACAACCCTGAGCCTTGGTAGGGCCAGGTATGTGTAACCCTGGTAGGGCCAGGTATGTATAATCACCGAGCCTAGACATGGTCGGGTACGCGAAACACCAAACTTTCGTGGTCGGGTATGTTATGTAAATGATATGTATATGAATATGAATATGTATATGTATATAAATATGAATATGTATATGAATATGACTATGGATATGATATGCAAATGAGTACGAATATGAATACGGATACGGATATGGATATATGTACACAATCACGCGTTAGAAATGGAAAGTCCCTATGAGAAGCAAGTAAGTGCTTATGACGATGATACTACTATCTCCCATCCTATGCTATTTGTTATGTTGTCTATTATGATTTCATAATGATATTGATCATGCTTTACATACTCAGTACATTCTTCGTACTGACGTCCTATTGTTTGTGAACGCTGCGTCATGCCCGCAGGTGGCCAGGGAGACAAGCTTGATCCATAGATATATTATTCAGGGACTACATAGCGGAGCTCCATTTCATTCGGAGCTATAGCTTTTGGTATTGATTCTTTTGTGTACGTATTTATGGCCATAACGGGGTCCTGTCCCGCCTATATGATATGACATACTCTCCTTAGAGGCTCGTAGACATGTGTATATGGTTATATGTGTTTGGCCTTGTCGGCCTATATTTTAGATGTCATTTTCTTAGCCTCGTCAGTTTTTGTACATTGCTATTAATGGTGATATATATATATATATATATATATATATGTATGTATGTATGTATGTATGTATGTATTGTTGCCCAATGGAAATAGTATGATTGATGGATAGAAAGTATGATTTAGTTATGTGGCTCACCTAGATGTAAATGTAAAGGTATGTTAAGAGGTGCCCGGGTGGACTAGCACCGGGTGCCCGTCGCGGCCCTCTGGTTGGGTCGTGACAGCTGTGACCTTTGTTGTGTGTATATATGGCACAATTGACAGGGGGTGAGGCTGTGGCCTTTGTTGTGATGTGTATATGTATGTCACAGTTGACAGGGGGTCAGGCTGTGGCCTTTGTTGTGATGTGTATATGTATGGCACAGTTGACAGGGGGTGACGTTGTGGCCTTTATTGTGATGTGTATAGTATGGCACAGTTGACAGAGGGTGACACTGTGGCCTTTGTTGTGATGTGGATATGTATGGCACAGTTGACAGGGGGTGACGCTGTGGCCTTTGTTGTGGTGTGTATATATATGGCACAGTTGAGAGGGGGTGACGCTGTGGCCTTTGTTGTGATATTTCTATGGATATATGTGTTTCTTTAATATTGCTGTACTGATGCATTTATTTTGCCCATTCATGGATATGTCTAAAATGTTTTCTAGGATTTTATGTACATGTTGATTTCATGCCTTACATACTCAGTACACTATTCGTACTGACCCCCTTTCTTTGGGGGCTGCGTTTCATGCCCATAGGTACAGACACTCAGTTTGGTGATCCTCCGGTTTAGGACTTCAGCTCAGCTGCTTGGAGGGCTCTAGTGTTCCGGAGCTCGAGTCGTTTTGTTACAGATCCTTTGACATAGGCTTTGTTATACTCTTAGAAGTCTGTAGACATATGTGGGTTGAGTATATACGGTTTGATCAGCTATGCAGATGTAGTTTGTTTTGGATATTCCCGTGCATAGTGCCAGCGTTATCGGCTTGCATATTTTGTTATGTTAGTTGTGCCTTCTCTAGAGACAGGTTCTTTTTTATGTTTTATATGATGAGTTTACAACGTGCTTTTATAGATTTCCATATTGTTTCCATTTTCGATCTGATCATATCGAGCAGGTTCGTATACGGGTGTCCAGTTTGGGCACTGGTCATGGCCCATCGGTTTGGGTCGTGACACTCGCGTAGTTCGTAAATTATTTTGGATTTGTTTTTTCTGAAAATACAAAATTACAAGTAAAGGAAATGCAATTAAAAGCAACATAAACTACAAAAGCTATGAATCTCTGTAGCCATCTTCTTTCTAAAACATAGTATCTCTTGATGGCGTATGAATTTATTGCTCTTGGCCACTCTTGGCCATTCATTTCAGCGAGGACAACTGCTCCACCCGATAATACCTTTTGTACCATATAAGGCCCTTGCCAGTTTTACGCGAACTTCCCTTTGTATTCTTCTTGATTTGGGAATATCCGCTTGAGTGCCAATTGCCCTACTTGGAAAAGTCTAGTCCTCACATGTTTATTGAAGGCTCGCACCATTCTTTGTTGGTATAACTGACCATGGCAAACGACGATCATCCACTTTTCATCTATCAAAGGTAGTTACTCATGCCTTTTGTGGATCAATTCCGTGTCGTCCAATTCTGCTTCTTGGATGATTCGAAGGGAAGGAATTTCTACTTAGGCTGGTATCACCACCTTAGTGCCATAGACCAGCAGATACAGAGTCTCTCCGATTGAAGTTCTGGCAGTTGTGCGATATCCCAGTAACGCATATGCCAATTGTTCATGCCAGTCTTTGTAGTTATCAATCATATTTCTGAGGATTTTCTTGATGCTTTTTGTTGGCGACTTCCACAGCTTCGTTCATTTGTGGCCGGTATGAGGTCGAATTCCGGTGAGTGATTCGGAATTGCATACATATTTCTTTCATCAGGTGGCTGTTTAAATTAGCCCTATTTTCTGGTATGATCTATTTTGGGATGCCAAGTCGGCATATGATATTGTTGCACGCAAAGTCCGCTACTACTTTCTTTGTTACTGACGAATAAGATGATACTTCTACCCACTTGGTGAAGTAGTCTATGGTGACCAAAATAAAAGGGTACTTGTTTGACGTAGTCGGCTTAATCGGTCCTATGACATCCATGCCCCAAGTGACGAATGGCCAAGGCGATGTCATAACATTCAGCCTGTTGGAGGGACTTTTATCAAGTCTTCATGAATCTGACACTTGTGGCATTTTTGGACAAATTTGCTACAATCGTTCTCTATAATCATCCAATAATAACCATCCTCAAAATCTTCTTTGCTAGTACGAATCCGTTCATGTGAGGCCCGCAGATTCCAGCATGTACTTCTTCAGTCAACCTTGTGGCTTTGACAGAGTCAACACATCTGAGCAAGACCAAATCTGGGGTCCTTTTATACAAAA
Organism: Lycium barbarum; assembly: GCF_019175385.1. Lineage (NCBI taxonomy): Eukaryota > Viridiplantae > Streptophyta > Magnoliopsida > Solanales > Solanaceae > Lycium > Lycium barbarum. The sequence continues at coordinate 69,888,645 of NC_083347.1, read as the reverse complement.
CATTCTTATTGATGAAGAAACCATTTGCCAACTACCTGATAGTCTTCTTCTGATTGATGGTGATTCCTTCAAGATATTATCCTTTCTCCAAATACATTTTAATGTCGACGTACTAAGGTTTTCCATCAATCTCTGCTTCTACAAAAGCATGGTGAGCTGGTTGATCTCTGATTTCAACTCTGATAGGATCAATGTACTTATTGCAGGATGCTGAATCATGGATGCTAGTGTCGCCAATGCATCAGCAAACTCATTCTGGGTTCTTGGTATTTGTTTGGACTTTACTTCTTGAAATCGATCTGCCAGTCTTTGCACAAGTCCAACATATGGTATGATCTTCTCATTTTTGGTGGCTCACTCTTCTCGAACCTAATGAATCAACAAATCTGCGTCGCCAATTACCTGAAGATTTTGTACATCCATGTCAAGGGCTAAACGAAGACCTATGATGGAAGCTTCTTATTCAACCATGTTGTTGGTGCAGCTGAAGTTCAACTTGGCGGCCACTGGATAATATTGGCCTGAGTTCGAAACCAAAAATGGCTCCGATTCCTGATCCTTTAAAGTTGACTGCTCCATCAAAGTATACTTTCCAGCCTAACTCATCTTCATTTTCTTCACCCTCAATTGTCATCACCTCTTCATCCGGGAAGTAAGTCCACAAAGGTATAGGGTTATCATCCACCGAGCTTCCTGCCAGTAAATCTGCTAACGCTTGCCCTTTAACTGCTTTTTGTATGATGTATTGGATGTCAAACTCACTCAATAGCATTTTCCATTTAGCCAACTTCCCTATTGGCATAGGCTGGTGAACGATGTACCTTAGGGGGTCCATTCTTGAGATCAAATGAGTCGTGTATGCATCCATATAATGTCTTAACTTCTGAGACACCCAGGTTAGAGCGCAACACGTCTTTTCGATCAAAGAATAGCTGGATTCGTAGGGTGTGAACGTTTTACTGATATAATAGATAGCTCTCTCTTTCTTGCCTGTTTCGTCATTTTGCGCCAATATGCACCCAAAACCGATGGATTTGACAAGTACCTTTTGATTGTGTCGAAAGCTTTCTGACAATACTCTGTCCATTTAGTTGGAGCATCTTTCTTGAGGAGTTTGAGAATCAGTTCTACAATTACTGTGGACTGGGCAATGAAGCGCCAAATGTAATTCAACCTTCCTAGGAAACTCAAGACCTCTTTCTTTGTTGTTGGTGGTGGGTGTTCTTGAATTTCTTTGATCTTTGTGGGGTCCAACTCAATACCATGATGACTCACTATGAACCCTAACAACTTCCCGGTAGGCACTCCAAATGCGCATTTTGCAGGATTCAACTTTAAGTCGTACTTGTGGAGTCTGTCGAGATTTTTTCTCAAATGCTCGAGATGATCATCACCCACTCGAAACTTGATGACGACATCTTCCACATACACCTCGATCTCTCTATGCATCATATTATGAAAAATAGCGGTCATCGCCCTCATGTAGGTAGCGCCAGCATTCTTGAGCCCAAAAGGCATTACTTGGTAGGGATATACTCCCCATGGTGTGATGAAGGCCATTTTCCAAGCATATTCTTCATCCATCAGCCCACATAACAGTCCACAAAAGACTGCACCTCATGCTTGGCACAATTATCAGTAAGTATGTGAATGTTAGGGAATGAAAATTATCCTTTGGACTAGCGCGGTTAAGATCACGATAGTCCACACAGATCCTTATTTTCCCATCCTTCTTTGATACCGGGACTATGTTTGCTAACTATGTCGGGTAGGGTGTCACTTCCATAACTCCCGACTGAATCTGTTTCTAGACTTCTTCTTTGATTCTGATGCTGACATCAAGCTTAGGTTGTCTGATTTTCTACTTTACCGGGGCGAATCTCTCTAGAATTGGCAACCTATAAGCGACAATATTTGTACTCAAACCCGTCATATCGGCGTATGACCCAACAAAAACATCTTCATACTCTTTCAGCAGACTTCGATACATTTCTTTCTCAGGTTCTATCAAATGTACACTTATCCTGGTTTCTCAAACCATTCCCTGGTATCCTAGATTAATTGCCTGTTACACCTCGAAAAAAATTCATGTCATCGTGTGGTAGATGGAAAAACGCAGGGTGAGATGTATGCGATGTCCCTACAAGTAAGGTGGGGAAATTAATGATTCTAATTAAGATTCCAAAGATATTTGAGGCAAGAGAAAAAAGTTCGTTGAAGAAGGTAAAGTATAAGTTGTGTTTTGGAAAGGGTTTGCAAGTACCGAGCTAATGTTGATTTAATAATGTCATGAGGAAAAGCTATAATGCTCTTTAGATTGTTAATGAAGTGTTAAACAAGTGCTAAGAAGGTTCCATAAGGATTGAAGATCAAACGAAACGACGACATTAACTTCAAAAAAATGGAGTTGTACGACCACTTATACGGTCCATATAACTTTATACAGTCCATATAAGGGGTCCGTATAACCTTACAGAAAAAAGGATTTCCCTGATGGTGAAATACAACTACTTATAAAGAACGTATAATATTATACGGACCGTATAAGGGTCCGTATATGTCCCATCGGGCTGAGTATTTTCCAAGTATAAATGCATGTTCCCCCTTCTAATTTTTCATTCTTCCAACTTCTCCACTTCTCTCAAGACCTATAGAATGTTCCACATATTTCACTAACATAAATTCAAGGGAAACCAAAGATCAAATACCAAAACTAGTAGAATCATGTGCAAGAATGTTAACGAGGGTTGATGGGAGCTAGAAATTTCTTTGGAAGTGGAGCTAGGGTTTTCTCCATGAAGCATATCCATCCAAAAACCATTCCTTCACAATAAAAGGTGAGTTTTATGATTATTTCATGTTACTAAGAATATTGAGTGGTTGAAAGACTTGGATTTTGGAAGAAAGTAAAAAATGGGTTACAAATATGAGAGTAGTGGTATTCTTGAATAGTAGTTTGATATGAATCATGATTCTTGACATTTTATGAGTATAATCTCGTTATAAATGGTATTAAGAATATTGGAGAAGCATTATATGATGAGGAATGTGGTGTTGTATTATGGCTATGGTTACGAACGACTTTGAGAGGGAATTTTGAAAATTGAATAATGACTAACTTAACAAAGTTTATTGATTATGGTATTGTAATGTTGTTATTGATGTTTGGGGAATTGTTATATAATATGGAAAAAGTTATAGAAACAAAGGAGATGCTGCCCAATTTTCATTAGTCTTAGTTTAAGCTTAAGTATGTTTTCGATTATCTAATCTTAGTATGAATTCCCTTTGATGTAGAATCGTGAACATTGGAGGAAAGTGTTTAATCGAAAAGTTGGAGAGACGTAAAGGTATGTAAGGCTAGTACCTTCTTCTCTAAGGCATGATTCATACAACATGATTTCCCTTATCTTTCCATAACTCTCTTATATGCCGGAAACTATGAGTCTATGATTATTAAGAGCTTCTCATGAAATAAAGATAAGAGATGTGTTGTGAATAGGGCAGTGATGATGATGAATCTAAGTCCAAAGACCCCAAAGCTCATATACGATATTCCTATGACGCTAATGATTCTTATGCGATTCCTTGATATGATTCATTGTTGCTAGACTCACCTTATAATGCTAGTTCCTTCAAGGTGAGGTATGATGAGCATGACTACTCCATAATGCAATCGGGGGTACTCGACCTTACGTCACCCCGATAGATTTGTAGCATTTAATTGATTTCTAATGCATGCTTTATGATAAGTATATAATGATGAGATTACTCCGTGCCTAGATGACCAGTCATGACACCGCTAAGGCGGGCGGCTTATGATTACACCGTGCCTAGATGGCCGGGCATGACACCGCTATGGTGGGCGGCTTGAGATAACACCGTGCCTAGATGGCCGGACATGACACCACTAGTGGGCGGTATGTGGTAGCTGCCCAAATGCGGGTTAATGACGATAGTATATTTGATATGCATACATGTGATTTCTTTTAAAGTTAAGCAGGCATAGTATTCGCCCAAGAGGCAATTGACGTACAGGCTATATTATATCTTCGCCTCATGTTTCATTACTTCTTCATTTTGCTAGTATTATTCATACCTTACATGCTCAGTACATTTTTCGTACTGACGTACTTTCTTTTTGGACGTTGTGTCCATGCCCACAGGTAAACAGGGAGACGGTGTGGACACCTAGGAGCTCTTCAGTAGATTTACAGGAGCGCTCCACAACTCTAGAGTCGCTATCTCTTGGTATATTATTTTGTGTATAAATTTAGGTATGATGGGGTCCTGTCCCGTTCTTATGTCACAGTACTCTAGTAGAAGCTCGTAGATACGGATACATGGGTAGTTGTTGTCTTATGGATACATCAGTGTATATTCTTGTATATCATTTTTGCAGCTGTGAGGGCTTATGTATATTTATGTATTGCCTTGGAGATTATATGTGTCTAGGATGAGTATGATAACTAGCGTAATGAGTAGTGCTCGATAGTAAGCTCGGGGTACCCATCATGGTCCCTAGTCAGGTCATGACAAAAGTGGTATCAGAGCAGTTCCGTCCGAGGGTGTGTCTAAGAGCCATGTCCAACAGAGTCTCGTTTATGGGTGTGAAGAGCACCACACTTATAAATAAGAGGCTGCGGGGCATTTAGGAAAAATGACCGTTCTTTTTCATGCTAGATCGTGCGATAGAGCTATGTTATAAGATCTCCTTCTCCCTAATTGTATGTTGTGATTTCAGCGATGCCGGTGAAGAGAAAAGCTACAGCCGCCCAGAAGGGTAAGGCTATGACAGAAAGGCGGATGGAAAGGGAGCCGTCAATGAATGTAGAAGAAGGTGAATCTCAAAATGAGGTTTCATCCAACGCCTCTCGCGCCCCCGCCTATTCTAGAAGAACAAGGAGGGGCTTCAGCTCCAGCTCCTATGCCTCCAGTTCCTCCACCGAGTGCTTCGGGTCATCAGATGACCGAGGGAATTCAGTTATTGACCCAGTTAATTGTCGCTCAGGCTCAATGCCAAAGTATGGTCCCGGTGATAGAGCCACTAGTGCAAGGGCTCATGACTTTATGTGTTAAAAATTTTCGAGTCGAAGCCGGACGAGGACCCGCAAGGCTTTATAGATGAGATATTGAGGACGTTGAGGATTATACATGCTTCAGATACTGAGTCAGTGGAGTTGGCATCTGATAGACTCCAGGATGTAGCGGTCCTATGGTATAATAATTGGATATCTTCGAGGAAGGAAAATGCACCTCCCCCGATTTAGCAGGAATTTGTTCAGGCTTTCGTTCGTCACTATTTACCACCCGAGGTTCGAAGGGCCCAAGCTGACAGGTTTCTGACTCTAAAGCAAGGGAATATGAGTGCTCGGGATTATAGTCTCTATTTCAATTCGTTGGCCTGTTATGCTCCTACTATGGTAGCCGATATGGGAGATAGAGTACACAGATTTGTGAGTGGCTTAGGGCCACATTTGTTCAAAGATTGCTTGACAACTTCATTGCAAGACGAGATGGATATTTCCCGTAGTCAGGCCCATGCCCAGAACTTAGAAGAGCAGCAACATCCGCAAAGGGGTGAGCGCGATATTGGTAAAGGGCAGAGTAAGAGGGCTAGATCTGCTAGTAGTGAGTATAGAGGGGGTCAGCAACAGTATTCCAGATATTCGGGCCAGTCCCCGATGAGTGCACCTCATCGATTTGTGGGCACGAGATTTGATCGCCCCATTTATTTTGGTCGGGGTCAGAGTTCGAGGGTCTCAGGTTCCCAATTTGGAGGTGATCCTAGACAGAGGAGACCACCAGTTCCACGATGTAGTCAGTGTAGAAAGTTATATTCGGGCTCGTGTCTCCAAGGTTCAGATGTTTTTTATGTTTGTGGACAGACTGGGCACGTGATGCGTAATTGTCCCTTGAGTCACGGTAGAGGTGGGGTTCAGCCTACAGGATCAGTAGCTGGTTCTTATTCATCTATGCGCCCCGTGGAGCAGACTTCCCAGACTCCGGCAGGCCGTGGTAGGGGCAGAGAAGGAGCATCCAGTTCAGGTGGCACCCAGCCTCTTATTTATGCTTTAACTGGACGTCAGGATCTTGAGTCCTCCCCGGATGTAGTTACATGTATAGTATCTATAATCTCTCATGACGTTTATGAATTGATTGATTCGGGTTCTACGTTATCTTATATTACTCCTTATATTGCTGACTGTATTGGGGTGAAACCCGAGCTAATTAAACCTTTCGAGGTATCTACTCCAGTTGGTGATCCAGTAATAGCCAGACAAGTGTATAAAAATTGTGTGATTGTGGTATGTGATCGTCAAAATAAAGTAGATTTGGTAGAGCTGGAAATGTTAGATTTTGATGTGATTATGGGCATGGATTGGTTGGCTTCTTGTTATGCTAATGTTCATCACACAACCAAAATAGTTCGATTCCAATTCTCGAAAGAACCCGTACTTGAATGGAAAGGCAATACAGCGTCCCCAAGAGGTATGTTTATTTCCTACCTTAAGGAAAGGAAGATGATCGTGAAAGGCTATGTTTATCATCTAGTTCGATTTCATGATACTGAAACAAAACCGCCGACTTTTCAATCCGTCCCGGTAGTAAGCGATTTTTCAGATGTATTTCCAGATGAACTTCTAGGCCTTCCTCTGGAAAGGGAGATTGACTTTGCAATCGATGTGTTGCCGGACACCAATCCTATATTTATTCCTCCTTACCGAATGGCTCCTGCAGAGTTGAAAGAGCTAAAGGCGCAATTGAAAGATTTGCTCGAGAAGGAATTCATTAGGCCCAGTTCATCACCGTGGGGAGCACCTGCCCTATTTGTGAGAAAGAAAGATGGTTCCCTATGGACGTGCATTGACTATAGGCAGCTGAACAAGGTGACGATAAAGAATAACTATCCGCTTCCAAGAATCGATGATTTGTTTGACCAATTACAGCCTGCCAAATGGTTTTCCAAAATTGATCTAAGATTGGGGTATCATCAAGTGAGAGTTAGAGAAGAAGATATTCCCAAAACAGCTTTCAGAACGAGATATGGCCACTATGAATTTCGGGTGAATTCATTTGGGTTGACTAATGCTCCGGCGGTGTTCATGAATCTGATGAATAATGTATTCAGGCCCTTTCTAGACCTATTTGTGATAGTGTTCATCGATGACATCTTGATACATTCTCAGTCAGAAACAGAGCTTGCGGACTACTTGCATATTGTCCTTGGAATTCTTCGGACTCGAGAATTGTATGCAAAATTTTCAAAATGCGAGTTTTGGCTAAATTCTGTGACTTTCGTGGGTCATATTATCTCAGCTGATGGCATTAGAGTAGATGTTCAAAAGATTGAGGCTGTGAAGACTTGGCCAAGGCCTACAACGCCTATAGAAGTCCATAGCTTTCTGGGATTGGCAGGTTACTATAGAAGATTTGTGGAAGGGTTTTCCTCTATTTCAGCACCATTGATGAAGCTAACTTAAAAATTAGCAACATTCCGGTGGACCGATGCTTGTGAACGCAGTTTCGAGTTATTGAAGGATATATTAACTTCAGCCCCAGTCCTGACACTTCCAGGAGGACAGGATGGTTATGTTGTTTATTGTGATGCCTCTAGTGTTGGGTTAGGCTGTGTGCTGATGCAAAATGGTAAAGCCATTGCCTATGCTTCAAGGCAGTTGCGGAAACATGAGAAGAATTATCCAACTCATGACCTCGAATTGGCTGCGGTTATTCCTGCACTAAATATGTGGAGACACTATTTGCATGGCATTCATGTTGATATTTATACAGATCACAAGAGTCTCCAATATATTTTCAAGCAGAAGTATTTAAATCTACGACAGAGACGATAGTTAGAATTATTAAAGAATTATCATGTGAGTATTTTATATCATTCTGGGAAAGCGAATGTAGTAGCTGATGCACTTAGCCGCAATCGATGGGTTGCCTATGTGAGGTTCCTCTGGAGAAGAAAGAATTAATCCGTAAGCTTCAACAGCTAGCATGTCTCGGAGTTCGTCTAATTCATTCAGGCAATGCAGGAATTGGTTTTCACAAAGCAGCCATTTCATCCTTAGATATGGAGGTGAGAGAGCGCCAATGTGAAGACTCTCAGTTGAGTCACTATAGAGATATCCCGAGAAAGAGAATTCACCATTTGAAATTTCTACAGATAGAGTTCTTAGGTACCGACACAGGATATGTGTTCCAAATCTTGCAGGACTAAGTCGTCAGATTCTAGAAGAAGCTCATTACTCTCAGTATTCTATTCACCCAGGAGCGACAAAGATGTATCACGATCTCAAGTTAATGTATTGGTGTGATGGAATGAAGAAAGACATAGCAGAATTTGTAGCTCAGTGTCCAAATTTCCAATAAGTAAAAATTGAGCATCAAAAGCCAGGAGGATTGCTACAAGCCATGGAAATTCTAACCTGGAAATGGGAAGTGATCAACATGAATTTCATTGTAGGGTTGCCTCGTTCTCGATGCAAGTATGACTCCATATGGGTGATCATGGATAGACTGATGAAATCAGCTCATTTTCTTCTAGTCAGAACCACATATTCGACAAAAGATTATGCAAGGTTGTATCTTAAAGAGACTGTGCGACTTCATGGTGTCCCGATATCATAGATAGAGGAGCACAATTTACAGCTAAATTTTGGAAGTCTTTAAAAGAAGGTTTGGGTACTCAGGTAAGGCTTAGCACAGCGTTTCATCCACAAACTGATGGGCAAGCCGAACACACTATTCAGACCTTGGACGTTATGTTATGAGCATGTGTGCTAGATTTTGGTGGTAGTTGGGATGACCACTTACCTCTTATTGAGTTTTCATACCACAACTACCATTCCAGTATTCAGATGGCCCCGTATGATGTTCTATATGGAAGAAAGTGTAGATCCCCAATTGGGTGGTTTGAAGTAGGAGAGATACAACTAATAGGTCCAGAGTTGATTCAATAAGCGGTGGAAAAGATCAAGGTTATCCGAGATCGATTATTGACAGCACAAAGTTGCCAGAAATCTTATGCAGACAATCGTTGGCGAGACTTAGAATTTCAAGTTGAGGATTGGGTATTCTTAAAGGTATCGTTGATGAAAGGCGTGATGAGATTTGGTAAGAAGAGAAAGTTAAGTCCTCGATACATTGGGCCTTATAATATTGTCCGCAAGATAGGCCAAATGGCTTATGAACTAAACTTACCCCCAATTAGTCTATCCAGTTTTCCATGTATCAATGCTCCGTAAGTGTGTCGGAGATCCTACTAGAATCGTTCCTGTAGATGATGTTCAAGTTACGGAAAGGTTGGCCTATGAAGAGGTACCTATTGCTATACTAGATAGGCAAGTACGGAAGCTTAGAAATAAAGAGGTTGCCTCAGTGAAGGTCTTGTGGCAGAACAATAATTGAGAGGAAATGACTTGGGAAGTGGAAGAAAACATGAAGTCCAAGTACCCACACTTGTTTTCCACCCTCGAAAGAGATTCAAGATGAGACGCTGTTTTCATAAGGTATGTGATGCTTTATTTTAATGTTTTTGGTCATGTGTGGCCATATTTTCTTGCTATTGTGTTGTAGCCCTGTGAGGCGATGTTATTGTGGGCTGTTGTGATAGGATGGTAGCACCATGTTACAGGGGAAACACTGACAAAATTTTTGTCGAATTCCCGAGAACATAACATTCGAGGACGAATGTTTTTAAAGGGGGGAAGAGTGTTACACCTCGGAAAAATTTCATGTCGTCGTGTGGTAGATAGACTAACGTAGGGTGAGATGTATGCGATGTCCTACAAGTAAGGATTTGTAATTAATGATTCTAATTAAGATTCCAAAGACATTTGAGGCAAGAAAAAAAAGTTCGTTGAAGAAGGTAAAGTATAAGTTGTGTTTTGAAAAAGGTGTGCAAGTACCGAGCTAATGTTGATTTAATAATATCTTGAGGAAAAGCTATAATGCTCTTTAGATTGTTAATGAAGTGTTAAACAAGTGCTAAGAAGGTTCCATAAGGATTGGAGATCAAACGAAACGACGAGATTAACTTCAGATAAATAGAGTTGTATGACCACTTATACGGTCCATATAACTTTATACGGTCTGTATAAGGGATCCGTATAACCTTACAAAAAAAGGGATTTCCCTAATGGTGAAATACAGCCACTTATACTGACCGTATAATATTATACGGGCCGTATAAGGGTCCGTATAAGTCCCGTCCGGCTGAGTATTTTCCATGTATAAATACATGTTCCCACTTCTAATTTTTCATTCTTCCAAATTCTCCACTTCTCTCAAGACCTATAGAAGGTTCCACATATTTCACTAACATATATTCAAGGGAAACCAAAGATCAAATACCAAAACTAGTAGAACCAAGTGCAAGGTTTTCTCAAAGTGAAGCTAGGGTTTTCTCAAAGTGAAGCATATCCATCCAAAAACCATTCCTTCACAATAAAAAGTGAGTTTTATGATTATTTCATGTTACTAAGAATATTGAGAGGTTGAAAGACTTGGATTTTGGAAGAAAGTAGAAAATGGGTTACAAATATGAGAGTAGTGGTATTCTTGAATAGTAGTTTGATATGAATCATGATTCTTGACATGTTATGAGTATAATCTTGTTATAAATGGTATTAAGAATATTGGAGAAGCATTATATGTTACACCTCAGAAATTGCTCCGTACTTGTATGATGAGTGGAATGATGAAGCGTTTGAGTGTATGATGTTTTGTTAAGTCGGGAATGGCTAATTATGAATTTTTGGAAATAAGAAAGTCGCGGAAAATTTTCAGCCCAGTGGTCGTATATGGCACTATACGGCCCGTAAAGTGATTTACGGACCGTATAGTGCAATCGTCCTTCATCTTGCCAAAAATCTCAACTTTCTGTAAATTGTGAAAATGGTTAAATACGACTTGGAGGACGGCCCGTAAACTGGTTTACGGACCGTAAACCTCAGTCGTAAATTGCCATAATCCTCAGCCAAACTTTCTGTTTTTGGGATGATTAAAAACGACCATGGAGGATGGACCGTAAACCACAATACGGTCCATATACTGCAATTTACGACCACCGTTCATCCCGACAAGAATTCGTTAAAGATTAGATTTTGGGATTTTTAAGAGGGACTTAAGCCCATTTCACGTCATTTGTCATCCAAACACTTCAAGAAAAATCTAGAGTGTTCTTCAACACTTCAACTCTAAGAATATCAAGAAAATCCAAGGAAACCTAAGATTATCAACACCAAATTCATGGAATCAAGTGTAAGAACACAACAAAGGATCATCTAAGTCTAGAAATCCCACAAAGGGTGGAACTAGGGTTTTGGTTAATTGAAGTATTTCAACTTAAGGATTGGTCAACCATCATCCAAGGTAAGTTTCATCATTATTCCATGTTGTTTGAAGTATTGGAAAGCTTAGACACTTGAAATGTAGAAGAACATAGAAATGGGTCATTATTGAGTGAATAGTGATATAAATGAATGATAGTGGAATTGAACTATGAATATTGAAGTGTTGTGAGTACAAATACGTTATAAATGATGCTTATATCATGAAACAAGCATTAAATGCATGAAAAAGCAAGGATGAGCTAGAAGTAGAAATAAGGGAAAATTGAAGGAAAATGGTGGATTTTGACAAATGTACGTAAACGACGATTGTCGATTGCAGTATTGTAAGTAATATTATGAATGTTGGGAGTTGATCTAGAACATGAGAAAAGTAGTGTGAGCGAAGGAAGCGATGCCCAACTTTTCCTAGGATTAGCGACGCGTTCTTATAGTTAGTTTACTAACGTTGATACGAATTCTCTTATGAAGGTAACGACGTGATATCGACGGAGAACGAGTGCCTAGTTGGCCGGGCAGACACCGCTTCGGCGGGCGGCGATACGGATACACCATGACCTACGGGCGTGGGCAGACACCACTAGTGGGCGGCATGAGATGGTACCCCGGATGCGGGAGGCCTGGACGCGGGCTAATATTATTGATTATCACACCGTTACGACATGGACGGGCAGCTTGCATATGATGCATACATGTTATGATGATGAGTATGAGTAAGATAGCATGCATTACTTCATTTATGATTATTAGTCAGATCCATATGTCTCAGGTTGATGTTATCCCCATATTGTTGATGTCTCCTTTCATTATGTATGCCTCTCATACTCGGTACAATATTCGTATTGACGTCCTTTCTTCGGACGCTGTGTTCATGCCCACAGGTAGACAGGGAGGAGAGCTTGGCCCAGGTCCTCAGTAGCTATCAGCTGATAGATAGCACTCCATTGTTCGGAGGTGCTTATGGCTATTCTTTTGATGTACATTCATATATGCATATTTTGGGCATGACGGAGTCTTGTTCCGTGTATGTATTCATTATGTTAGTAGAGGCTCGTAGATACGCAGTGTGGGTTAGATGGTCTCACAAGATGTTTTCATATGTATGTATATTATTTTGATGGCCGAGAGGCAAATGTATATAAAGTATTTATGTTTTGATTAAATGTGATTTTCCTACAATTGGTATGTAAAATTGATAAAAGAGTATTAAATGGGTAAGACAAGTAGTAGAGTGAGCGGTGCTCAGTAATTTGCTCCGGGTACCCGTCGCGGACCCTAGCTGGGTCGTGACATTATATGAGGTATCATAATAGTTCGTCCTAGGAAGTGTCTACGAGCCTTGTCTAGTAGTGTCTTGGTTATGGTGTGTTGCGCGCCACGCAAATAAACAAGAGGCTACAGGGCATTTAGGAAAATGACCATTCTTCTTCTCATGAAATCGTTCGATACAGCCATGTCTAGGATTATGTTCTTCCTAAAGAGTGTGTTATGGTTTCAGAAAATGCCGCCAAAGGGAAAAGCTACCGCCGCCCAGAAGGGCAAAGCTACGACAAAGAGGCAGGCGGAAAGAGTGCCTCCGGCAAATGTAGAGGAAAGTGAATCGCAAAGTGAGGTTGCGCCCAATGTAGAAAGCCAGGGAGGATCCTCAGCTCCGATTCCTCCACCGGGTGCTTCGGGTCAACAAGTGTCCGAGGCCATACATTTATTGACACAGTTGGTTGCCGCTCAGGCACAACGATAGAATGCAGGCCCAAGTGATCGTTCGGCTAGTAAAAGAGCCCGTGATTTCCTTATTCTAAACCCTCCAGAATTTTTTGGGTCGAAGCTGGATGAGGACCCACAAGGTTTTATCGATGAGATGTTGCGGACGCTGAAACTTATGCATGCTTCTGAGACCGAATCCGTGGAGTTGGCCTCATATAGACTTCGCGACGTGGCGGTACTATGGTATAAATATTGGGTGGTATCAAGGGGAGAGAACGCACCACCTCCCGTTTGGCAAGAATTTGTGGATGCCTTTATTCGTTATTACTTGCCACATGAAGTCCGCCGAGCTAGAGCGGACAGGTTCCTGAATTTAAAGCAAGGAGGTATGAGTGCCCGAGAGTATAGTATGCAATTCAACTCATTGGCCCGGTATGCTCCGACTATGGTGGCTGACATAGGAGACCGAGTCTATAGATTTGTGAGTGGTTTAGGACCACACTTGTTCAGAGATTGTCTGACAGCCTCTTTGCAAGACGGGATGGATATTTCCCGGATACAGGCCCATGCTCAGAACCTCGAGGAACGAAAACGACAGCAGAGAAGTGATCGTGATGGTGACAGAAGACAAGGTAAGAGGGATAGATCTATGGGGGAGAGCAGTGAGTACCGAGGGGGACCGAAACAGACGCATTCTAGGCACTCAGGTCAGATAGTGACCAGTGCACCTCCCAGATTCTCGGATAGGAGATTTGACCGTTCTTTTCAGTCAGGCTAGGGGCAGAGTTCGAGGGCCTCAGATTCGCAGTCTAGGGGAGACTTTAGCCAGAGGAGACCTCCAGTACCGCGGTGTAGTCAGTGTGGTAAATTACATTCCGGACAGTGTCGTCAGGGTTCGGATGCTTGTTATGCTTGCGGGCAGGTTGGTCATATGATGAGAGACTGCCCCTCCGTGAGAGATAGAGCGGGGACTCAGTCCACAGGTTCAGCAGCTGGTTCTTCGTCAGCTCGCCCGACAGCACAGACTCCTCAGACTACAGCAGGCAGAGGCAGAGGTAGAGGGGGAGCACCCACTTCAGGTGCTGTTCAGCCCTGTGTATATGCCTTAGCTGGGCGACAGGATCTGGAGTTTTCCCAGATGTTGTCACAGGTACCTTGACTATATTTTCCCGTGACGTATATGCTCTAATTGATCCGGGTTCTACCTTCTCATATATTACTCCGTATATCGCTGATTGTGTTGGGGCGAGGCCCGAGCCGATTAAACCTTTTGAGGTATTCACTCCGGTTGGTGATCCCGTAATAGCGAGACAAGTATATAAGTACTGTGTAGTCATTATATGTGATCGCCAGACGATAGCGGATTTGATTGAACTTGAGATGATAGATTTCGATGTAATTATGGGTATGGATTGGTTGGCATCGTGTTATGCTAATGTTTGTTGCTGGACAAAGGTAGTTCGATTCCAATTTCCTGGAGAGCCCATACTTGAGTGGAAGGGTAATACAGTTTCCCCAAAGGGTAGGTTTATTTCCTACCTTAAGGCGAGAAAGATGATAGCCAAAGGTTATATTTGTCATCTAGTTCGGGTTCATGACACGGAAGCGGAAGTGCCAACTTTCCAGTCTGTCCCGGTAGTGAATGAATTCCTAGATGTGTTTCCCGACGAGTTACCAGGCCTTCCTCCAGAAAGGGAGATTGATTTCGCCATCGATGTGTTACCAGACACCAAGCCTATCTCTATTCCTCCGTATCAAATGGCTCCAGCAGAACTGAAAGAGCTAAAAGCACAGCTAAAAGATTTACTTGAGAAGGGGTTTATAAGGCCTAGTTCTTCGCCGTGGGGAGCACCAGTCCTGTTCATAAAGAAGAAAGACGGATCTCTACGAATGTGCATCGACTACAGGCAGTTGAACAAGGTGACAGTAAAGAATAAATACCCTCTTCCCAGAATCGACGATTTGTTTGATCAATTACAGGGCGCTAAATGGTTCTCCAAGATAGATCTGAGATCGGGTTATCATCAGGTGAGAATTAGGGAAGCAGATATTCCCAAGACTGCCTTCAGGACAAGATATGGTCACTACGATTTTTGAGTAATGTCGTTCGGGTTGACGAATGCCTCGGCAGTGTTCATGAATTTAATGAATAATGTGTTCAGGCCGTTCTTGGACCTTTTTGTGATAGTGTTCATCGACGATATTTGGTGTACTCTCGCACAGAGTCAGAACATGCAGATCATCTAAGGATTGTTCTTGGCGTTCTTCGAGATCGAGAATTGTATGCAAAGTTTTCAAAGTGCGAGTTTTGGCTTAATTCTGTTGCATTCCTGGGTCATATTATTTCGGATGATGGTATCCGAGTCGACACTCAGAAAATAAAAGCTGTGAAGACTTGGCCAAGACCTACGACGCCTACAGAAGTGCGTAGTTTTCTGGGTTTGGCAGGTTATTATCGAAGATTCGTAGAGGGCTTTTCATCTTTTTCAGCATCCATTGACAAAGTTAACCCAGAAGTCGGCTAAATTCTAGTGGAGTGAGGCCTGTGAGCGTAGCTTCCAAGAGTTGAAAAACAGGTTGACCTCAGCGCCAGTGCTAACACTTCCATAAGGATCAGATGGCTATGTAGTATATTGTGACACCTCCGGTGTGGGATTAGGATGTGTATTGATGCAGAATGGGAAAGTTATTGCATATGCTTCGAGACAGTTGCGAAAACATGAACAAAATTATCCCACTCATGATCTTGAGCTAGCTGCGGTCATTCATGCATTGAAAATGTGGAGACACTACTTATATGGTGTGCACGTGGACATCTATACGGATCACAAAAGCCTTCAATATATTTTCAAACAGAAGGAGTTGAACCTGCGGCAAAGGCGATGGTTAGAATTACTGAAGGATTACTATGTGAACATTCTATATCATCCAGGAAAGGCGAATGTAGTAGCAGATGCACTTAGCCGCCGATCGATGGGTAGTTTATGTGGAGTTCCTTCGGAAAAGCGAGAAATGGTTCCTGAGGTCCATCGGTTAGCAAGTCTCGGCGTACGGCCAATTGATTCAGGAGATGCAAGTATTAGCATCAATGACCGCACAGTTTCATCATTGAATCTAGAAGTGAAGGAACGACAATATGAAGATCCTCAGTTAAGCCACTATCGAGATCTATCTCAGGAAAAGAAAAGTCTCCATTCGAAGTTTCCATAGAAGGGGTTCTTGGATATCGAGGCCGGTTATGTGTACCGAATGTGGCAAACTTGCGCCAACAGATTTTAGAGGAAGCGCACCATTCTCGGTATTCCGTTCATCCAGGTGCAACCAAGATGTACCACGGTCTCAAATTGATATATTGGTGGGATGGCATCAAGCGAGACATAGCAGAATTTGTAGCACAGTGCCCAAATTGCCAGCAAGTGAAAGCCGAGCATCAAAAACCAGGAGGCTTATTGCAAGCAATTGAGATTCCTACATGGAAATGGGAAGAAACTAATATGGATTTTGTGGTAGGATTACCCCGTACGCGAGGGAAGTATGATTCTATATGGGTGATCGTGGATAGACTCCCGAAAGCAGCTCATTTTCTCCCCGTTAGAACCACATATTCAGCGGAAGATTATGCTAAATTGTATCTCAAGGAGATTTTACGGCTTCACGGTATTCCTTTGGCCATTATCACAGACAGAGGGGCGCAGTTCACAGCCAAGTTTTGGAAGTCCTTTCAAGAAGGTCTAGGTACTCAAGTTAAGCTCAGCACGGCGTTCCATCCGCAGACCGACGGACAAGCCGAGCGTACTATTCAGACCTTGGAAGATATGCTACGAGCATGTGTGCTGGACTTTGGTGGTAGTTGGGATGAGTATTTGCCTCTTATTGAATTTTCCTATAATAACAGCTATCATTCTAGTATTCAAATGGCTCCATACGAGGCCTTATATGGAAGAAAATGCAGATCTCCAATTGGATGGTTTGAAACCGGAGAAGTACAATTGATAGGCCCCGACTTGATCCAACAAGCAGTTGAAAAGGTTAAAGTGATTCGAGACCGACTGGTAACAGCTCAAAGTCGCCAAAAGTCTTATGCAGATAATCGCCGACGAGACTTGGAATTTCAAGTGGGCGATTGGGTGTTCCTGAAGGTATCGCCAATGAAGGGAGTGATGAGATTTGGCAAGAAGGGAAAGCTAAGTCCCAGATATATCGGACCCTACCAAATCATTCGCAAGGTGAGTCGAGTAGCCTATGAATTGGACTTGCCTACAAAGCTCGAATCCGTGCATTCAGTATTCCATGTTTCGATGCTCCGCAAGTGTATTGGAGACCCAACAAGAATAGTTCCGGTTGATGATGTGCAAGTAACAGAGAAGCTAACATACGAGGAAATGCCCATTGCCATTTTGGATAGACAAGTACGAAGGCTTCGGAATAAAGAGGTTGCTTCAGTCAAAGTTCTATGGCGGAACAATAATCGGGAAGAAATGACTTGGGAAGCAGAGGAGAAGATGAAATCCATATACCCCCATTTGTTCCAATCCACGGAAGAGATTCAAGACGAGACGTCGACGATATAAGGTATGTATGCTTTAGTTTTATGCTTTAGGTCGTGTGTGGCCATAAATGTGTTGATATTGTGATATAGCCCTGCGAGGCGAAGATATTGTGGGTTGTTGCAATGCGAAGGTATTGTTCAAATTGCAAAGGAAATTCTGGAAATTTTTTTCCAGAATCCCCGAGTGTCGAACATTCGAGGACGAATGTTCCAAAAGGGGGGAAGAATGTTACACCTCGGAAATTTCTCCGTACTTGTATGATGAGTGGAATGATGAAGAGTTTGAGTGTATGATGTTTTGTTAAGTCGGGAATGGCTAATTATGAATTTTTGGAAATAAGAAAGTCGCGGAAAATTTTCAGCCCAGTGGTCGTATATGGCACTATACGGCCGTAAAGTGATTTACGGACCGTATAGTGCAATCGTCCTTCATCTTGCCAAAAATCTCAACTTTCTGTAAATTGTGAAAATGGTTAAATACGACTTGGAGGACGGCCCGTAAACTGGTTTACGGACCGTAAACCTCAGTCGTAAATTGCCATAAACCTCAGCCAAACTTTCTGTTTCTGGGATGATTAAAAACGACCATGGAGGACGGACCGTAAACCACAATACGGTCCGTATACTGCAATTTACGACCACCGTTCATCCCGACAAGAATTCGTTAAAGATTAGATTTTGGGATTTTTAAGAGGGACTTAAGCCCATTTCACATCATTTTTCATCCAAAAACTTCAAGAAAACTCTAGAGTGTTCTTCAACACTTCAACTCTAAGAATATCAAGAAAATCCAAGGAAACCTAAGATTATCAACACCAAATTCATGGAATCAAGTGTAAGAACACAACAAAGGATCATCTAAGTCAAGAAATCCCACAAAGGGTGGAACTAGGGTTTTGGTTAATTGAAGTATTTCAACTTAAGGATTGTTCAACCATCATCCAAGGTAAGTTTCATGATTATTCCATGTTGTTTGAAGTATTGGAAAGCTTGGAGACTTGAAATGTAGAAGAACATATAAATGGGTCATTATTGAGTGAATAGTGACATAAATGAATGATAATGGAATTGAACTATGAATATTGAAGTGTTTTGAGTACAAATACGTTATAAATGATGTTTATATCATGAAACAAGCATTAAATGCATGAAAACACAAGGATGAGCTAGAAGTAGAAATAAGGGAAAATTGAAGGAAAATGGTGGATTTTGCCAAATGTACATAAACGACGATTGTCGATTGCGGTATTGTAAGTAATATTATGAATGTTGGGAGTTGATATAGAACATGATAAAAGTAGTGTGAGCGAAGGAAGCGCTGCCCAACTTTTCCTAGGATTAGCGACGCGTTCTTATAGTTAGTTTACTAACGTTGATACGAATTCTCTTATGAAGGTAACGACGTGATATCGACGGAGAACGAGTGAGCGATATCTTAGCTAAACGACCAAGGTATGTGAGGCTAGTCCTTCTTTCTAATGGCATGAATCTTTTAGCTTGAATCCCTATTCCTTTCATGAGTTCTTACATTCTAAGAAGTTAAAAGCTTATACCTATGAATGTCTATATGAGATAAGTTATACGATATGATGACACTAGAATGATGATGATGTTATTCCTTGCCTACACTCACCTTACGTACTAGTCCTTTCAAGGTGAGGCAGAATGTCCGTAATGGTTCCATAATGTAACCGAGGGATCACGACCTTACGTCACCCTGATAGAGTAAAGTTGATCATGAGCCTTATACACGCATTATGATAAGATAAGTATGTTATGATAAGAATATTACTATGAGTATTTACGTTAAGCATGTCATGAGAATTTCACACCGTGCCTAGTTGACCGGGCAGACACCGCTTCGGCGGGCGGCGATACGGATACACCACGACCTACGGGCGTGGGCAGACACCACTAGTGGGCGGCATGAGATGGTACCCCGGACGCGGAAGGCCTGGACGCGGGCTAATATTATTGATTATCACACCGTTCCGACATGGACGGGCAGCTTGCATGTGATGCATACATGTTATGATGATGAGTATGAGTAAGATAGCATGCATTACTTCATTTATGATTATCAGTCAGATCCAGATGTCTCAGGTTGATGTCTCCTTTCATTATGTATGCCTCTCATACTCGATACAATATTCATACTGACGTCCTTTCTTCGGACGCTGTGTTCATACCCACAGGTAGACAGGGAGGAGAGCTTGGCCCAGGTCCTCAGTAGCTGTCAGCTGATAGATAGCACTCCATTGTTCGGAGGTGCTTATGGCTATTCTTTTGATGTACATTCATATATGCATATATTGGGCATGACGGAGTCTTGTTCCGTCTATGTATTCATTATGTTAGTAGAGGCTCGTAGATACGCAGTGTGGGTTAGATGGTCTCACAAGATGTTTTCATATGTATGTATATTATTTTGATGGCCGAGAGGCAAATGTATATAAAGTATTTATGTTTTGATTAAATGTGATTTTCCTACAATTGGTATGTAAAATTGATAAAAGAGTATTAAATGGGCAAGACAAGTAGTAGAGTGAGCGGTGCTCGGTAATTTGCTCCGGGTACCCGTCGCGGCCCCTAGCTGGGTTGTGACATTATATGAGGAGGAATGTGGTGTTGTATTATTGCTATGGTTACAAACGACTTTGAGAGGGAATTTTGAAAATTGAATAATGACTAACTTAACAAAGTTTATTGATTATGGTATTGTAATGTTGTTATTGACGTTTGGGGAATTGTTATATTATATGGAGAAAGTTATAGAAACAAAGGAGATGCTGCCCAATTTTCAGTAGCCTTAGCTTAAGCTTAAACATGTTTTCGATTATCTAATCTTAGTATGAATTCCCTTGGATTTAGAATCGTGAACATTGGAGAAAAGTGTTTACTCGATAAGTTGAAGAGACGTAAAGGTATGTAAGGCTAGTCCCTTCTTCTCTAAGGCATGATTCCTACAACATGATTTCCCTTATCTTTCCATGACTCTCTTATATTCCGGAAACTATGAGTCTATGATTATTAAGAGCTTCTCATGAAATAAAGATAAGATATGCGTTGTGAATAGGGTAATGATGATGATGATTCTAAGTCCAAAGACCCCAAAGCTCATGATACGATATTCCTATGATGCTAATGATTCTTATGCGATTCCTTGATATTATTCATTTGTCATGACCCAATCCCATGGGCCATGACTAGTGGCCGAGCTGGACACTTGTATACGTACCTGCTAGCTATAGTCAAACTGAATCTAAGAACAATATGGAAGCTTGCAAAAGAACTCCAACGGTTCATGACGTCATCATATATATATATCCAGATAACCTGTCTCCTGAGGAGTCACGACTAATCAAAACATAATATGATACGCGAGCCGACAAGGCTGCTACTACATGTCAATATGATACGCAAGCCGACAAGGCTGCCACTACATACCAATTCCATATGCAAGCCAAAAAGGCTGCCATTACAGACGAACATATCCATAGCACATCGTATAGGCACAGCTGAACCAAACTTATACACAACCCACACATATGTCTACAGACCTCTAAGAGTATCGATAGTGAAATATGACTGGACAGGACCCCGCCGTACCCTTGCATAACCATATATATACACATCAAAAGATCTGTACCAAAAGTCTAGGCTCCGGAACAATGGAGCTCTCCAAGACAGCTGAGTAGTAGTCCTAAGCTAGAGGGTCACCAACTCGAGTATCTGTACCTGCGGGCATAAAACGTAGCCCCCCCAAAGAAAAGGGGTCAGTACGACATATATATTGTGTATATAAAGCATGGAATACCATAAAGAGGATCATGACTGAAATAGAGATCACAGGAGACAAGTATGACATTCAAAATACCAACACACTTTCCATATGAAATGTAAATCATGCATATCAATATCATATATCATACCTGGCCCATTATGGGACTCGGTGAATAAAGTCATCACATGCCATCCTTGGTGCCATAATCACATCAACATATCATCTTATCATCATATCATCTTATCATCATATCATCACATATATATATACCGTACCCGGCCCTATAGTGAGGGACTCGGTGAACAATGCAATGAAACTATGCACGACAACATACCCGGCCCGGGACTCGGTGAAAGATATATTGAGGCATGCACAAGCAGAGTAGTGAGCAACCATATGCAAACTAAGTCATATCTGAGACTCGATACAATAATCAAAATGAACTATCATTTGAAAATCAAGACAATAATCATATCAAGTATCCTTCAAATGTCACAATGGATTATATCAATATAGGACGCCTGAAATCATAGACACGTATCGAGACATAATAAAATAAGTTCTGGGAATCAAGAATATTAACCATCCTAGTGTCTCTAAGAATAGGAGCTTCTTTGGAGTCATATACACGTCGCCTGATTGTTTCATAAAGATCATGCCAAAAAGAAGGAAGGGTTAGCTTTACATACCTATTATAGGTTAATTGTAACCAAGTTTGCTTCGTCGCCCCTTTAGCCTATTTAATATGAAAGTAACATTATTGTTAGGAAACTACACTTTCTAGCTTATAAATCTACAACCAATCACTTATAGGAATCATTTCTTAGTTCATAGTTCTTGATTAGGATTTTGATTAGTTAAGAACTTGACGGAAATCGGGCAGCATTTCCTCTATATATCTTGCCTAACCCGAACTTCCAATTAATCTCCGATTAGCACAGCAATTCCAACAACAACAATAGCAACCAAATAACCTCTCTTAATTCTTTTTCAACTTACGTCATTAACATTTAAGGTTACACAATAAGCTGATCATTATACGCTTCGTATACGACACCTTATGCACTTGTTTTCTTCCAAATTTACGAGCCACATTAACAGCAATACAACAACAACCAACTACCATCCATGTACTAGAAAATTACTCCGATACCATTTCAATAGCAATCCGAAACAGCCCACTAAGACTACAACATCAAAAATATAATTTTCGACCTTCTCTTCGCAAAACTACAAACACACGGGGAAGAGTATAATTTTGTCATGGACAGCAGCACCTATACATATTCATCACTAAATTTCCAGCCCTTCAACATGAAAAAATTACCTTCAATTACCATACAACAATAACGACAACACTAATCAAATTTAATCCAGCGTTGCTAAATTGGAATTACATCAACAGGGCCCAAACGGAACCTTAACATTAACGTATATAATTTCTTGCATCCAATTTCACTTAATGAGAGTTAATCTCTCGATTACAACATTGTCTAATCCAATTACACCATAAAAAGAGAAGGTCTTACCTTAATTTAATTGGAGCAAATTCTACACTCACTCGCATCAATTGCACTATTTCCTCTTCCTCAATTCAATCCCTTATGTTTCTACCACCTCCTTGGACGTGTACAATACCTTGGAATTTAATAGCAAGTTTTTTTCTTTTAAAAAAAAAAAGGACTGCCATGGCCGAGAGCTTGGCAGCCATAGCTAAAATATGTAGCAACATTAGTCATTAATTTGACTATGTATATGGTGTCAATCCATAGGACACGTGCCCCCCCCCCCCCTATAATGAATCATCAACTTTATTATTATTTTTTTAATTAGTTTTTTATTATTTTATTTTTTTATAATTTGGTGGGGCCCACTTACTAGTCTAATTGGCTAACTTAATTAATCTCAATTAATAACTAATCCCCACTTAATAATCTAATCATGGTTAATTAATCCCTAATCTCCAATAATATTTCTACACTAATTGAATTTCATAAGCAAGTCATACACTAGTTAAAATCGGGGATTAAAAGTCCTTATCTCATACCCCACAATTAATCTTGTCCTTAAACGTATATCGATTAGCTTACGAATAATCCAATGTACAAAAATACGGGGTATAACATCCTTCCCCCCTTTAAAACATTCATCCTCGAATGTTAAACTAGTCCTGTATAGGTATATTGGTTATGGTGATCTTATGACGAATCAATTACTCTTCTATTATGCTGTGCCTTTCCTTTCTTGTCCATCTATACTCGAAGTTTAAGTCGAGTTTCTTTTGTTGTGAAATCATTTTTTGATCCATTGACATGCACTATCTTAATGTTCCCATTGAGTAGTTGAAAACGAGTTTTCTTCTTAGTAATGAATCTCGGTTGCAATACTTCCTTGACACTTCAGGAATATCCTTTCAACAGATATAAGTGAGTCACTCTCCTGATATGATTCTCCTTGATACTTGAGTATCTTTTACCTCAACTAGTCTAGAAACCTTTTGTCCTTATCGTTACTCCTTCCCATCATCTTAATCGCATAGTCATTACCGGTATAACCACATTATTAAGTCAACCATGTGAATCATCTGTTACATACTGATACCATATCATCTCTTAACCTTTCGCGATTACTTAATGATCAGGAACCTTCTTCTTATCTTTACAATCTCCTTCGGGTGTCTCTTCTCACTTAACTTATATATGAACAAAGGTTAAAATGCATGATGATCCTAAGGGGTTTAAATTTTATATAAATCACATAATGCATCTTTCGAGAGCACTCTTTTTGAGGTAAATACTTGTCTCACATCGTGAGTGAACACTTGTATAGGTAGTTTTCCCTATAGCACTCCTATCATCGCATTGAGGTGCTACCTCTCTTTTATCATATGCTCATTTTTCAAATCTATTTCACATTTTGGATGACCTTACGAAGTGCTATCTTGAATTTTCTGTCCCTCTTTCGTCCTTCGATCCATACCTTTTACCATTTCATCCTTACGTCTATGCTTGTTGTATCACCTCGTAATGTCGAAGGTCAATTTCCCTTCGTTGTCCAATGTCTATAACTGTCTCATCATAGGATAGATGCCTTTGTCATAGTGTTCTTTGCCACAACTTCATTAAGACCCATAGGTCATCTTACACATTATCCCTCTTTAGTAATATAGCTTATAACTAATCCTTCTGCTACAACCCAAACTTAAGGTGTCTGTCTTTTTGTTCGTTCTCTTTAAACCCACTGTCTTGTAGTAACCAGTTCATTTTGATCGTCTCGCTTAAACCACTTCACAATTTCCCTTAATCCAACTTATAACACTTTAGGCATATTGTGTCATGTTATTTCTTGTGATAGTCCTTTCCCTTCCTTCATTCACCCTTTGATTTTCTCATACCCTACTGTAGGAGATTTTTCTATCCCTTCTTCTTTGCTACTTGTAATTCACAATATCATCAGCAAACAACACTATTGCAAACATCTTAGCCTCTATAGCATTACTATCCTTTATAATGTCTCTTAAATTACACGTTTCCATGCCCTTGTCGTATTCTTTCTTTTCATAAGCACCCACTTTTTAATGTCATATCATACAAGATCTTTACAAATGATCTTCGGTCTTGTCTTAAATACCATCCTGACTTTTATCTGTTCATCGCCGACCTTCAGATCTTACTAACTTGTTTCAGCAATGGATCTCACTTGGAGTTTAAGTATCCATATCAAATATATTGCAGGGTCAATTGTTTCCATCTTACGCTTGCATTTCTCTCACCTGCTTCCCCCCTTTAGGGTGCACTTATACCATTATCTGTTTGTATTCTGCTTGATGTCCCTATTCCCAATCTCAAATTTATCTGATCCTTTTTCCAATTCACTTGGTATACTGTACCATATCCATGTCTTTCTTTATAATTTATAACTTTGATTATCTACGCACGAAACCTTAACGAAATCACGAAGCGACGAGAACCTTTCGATATATAGTATAAAATCTGATCTGATAATTTGTACTCGAGTAATGCAACCAATGTAGCAACTCATCCAAGGCCACATTCCACTTACTCCAATCGATAATTAGTACTTATAGTCGTCCCAAATTCTCAATTAGGTAGCACTTATATTCTGATGATAAGTGTCCAAGGTGCTCTTATAATATTACCTTTATCACAACCTATACAAAATCAGAAAGCACACTATACAGGTAGCTTTTCCAATTCCCTCTTAACCATCCAGTCATGAAGCTAGTCATAAAGATGTACAGGGTACATGAGCTCCTAGACACCTCTCTTGGACTTCAGTCTTTGTGTTACAATGCCCGTTTATTATAGTCCATCGCAGATTACCCCAAGGTAAAAGTACTGTAGTCATGTGAGCTTACCTTAGACCAAGTGTTTCTACTCTCATCCTTTTCTTATAGTCAATTTCAAACCTTATCCTTGGTGTCGACTTTATTGTTTCCGACTGGATAATTCCTTTTTATTCATTCCTTCTCAATTCATCTTATTACCTCAGGTTATAATCAATCCTCCAGTCCTCACACGAGGAACCCTATTCTTAATCTCAATAGCGCCTTGTCCTTTAGGATATATTGCTTCTATACAGTCCATACTTTGCTTCCAAAACTTATGTTGCTCATTCTGATCATCCCCTCTCATTCTTATTATCCCAGTCGTTTTCTGGCACTCATTCTACCTCGTTGCTCATCTTTCTATGGTTTGGTCTTTTACAGTTCCGTCACTTATATTATTCGTGTTCTCGACTATACATGTCATAACCTATTACTGCACTGTTATCTCGCTTTCTTCTTATTTCCTTTTTTCAATTAACCCCTTCTTCTCTTGTGCTCGCTACCATTTCCGTTACCAGATAATATTTATTTTGAACTTTCCCTATAGAAGAACTTCTTAAGTCATTCTTATTCATTTATAGCTCGCCTTTATACTTTAATCACCTAGATCACGCCACATCCCTTAGTCACTTCCTCGCTAGGCTTTACTCATTTTTATAACAACCCTTATGATATTCACATTACATCCTGTTCGTAATCAATCCTATAGCGTAACACTTCTTAACTTTTTACCCTTTCTGGTCAATCTTATCCTTAATACCTCGCAAGTTGTCTTATCAATGCATTCATATTCGTCAGAATTCTTCTTCCTCCGTACTCTTGCATCAATCATACTATTACTTCTTCCAACTATAAACTCATCGTAATTTATCCCTACTTATCAGTTCACTCGATACTTCAATAAAGTGTTCTGTTAAGATTTGCCACCTTTTCCTAAATCATCCCTTAGTGTCACAAGCCCTTTCCAAATTATCCTAGCATTTCATCAACAACACACGAAACACATGATCTAAGACAACCCACAAGTTTAAGTTTTCCTTCTACAAATTCCATCTCCAATTAGTTGATTAAGAACTAATAAACTCAAGGACATAAAGATATGATGAAATGTTACCTCAAGAACACAAGAACGCTCCAACTCCAAGATTATGTCACCTGAAGCATCCTCCCAAAATCACCACAAGAAGAAGAACTAGAATTCGACAAGCACCACGGGACTTCTCATGCTTGATTCACATAGTTTACCTTTAGATTTGTTCTTAGGTCATGAACGAATTATTTAGTTCATAAACTACTTGTTGTGGGCTTTGTACTCTTCAAATAAAAGTGAAACTTAATTGTGGACGTTTTTGCTCTTCAACATGAGCCTCTTCTAGGGTAAAATGTGGCTGGAAAATATTCTGGTTCGTTCAATGAATTCCAAACTTTGCTGCACATATATGCTTCTTCGAAATAAAATTTCCCCAAATAAGAATGATGCCTCTTACGGATGACATGGAAGGTATCTCTTAGAGCTTTAATCAAACATGATAAATTTACCATATCGATCTCATAATTACTATTACTATCAATTCAACCATTAACTTTATTTCTCAAAGTCAGACGTACTTGCAACTTAGTCAAATCTTATCATTACTGTTGACATGACCTTTCAAGACATATTATGAACTTAAATCTTATCCTCTTTTTATTTCTAGGAAAATTTTGGTAGTGTTTTCTCTGTATTTCTTACTATCCCAAAACCTGCACACAGGAAATACCAACAATGCCTCACAGGGCCAACATATATACGTATATATCATATCATATCATAGCCACACAGGGCTCCTAATTTCAAGTAAAAGGATAAAGATGTCGAAACTTACCTCATATATCACACCTCGAGACGTACCTGATCCTTTAACAATCTATCGTGTTATACCTTCCTAACTACCTTCCCATTCATTCGTCAACTTTATATTTCAATCATACTTCAATATTCTTACCTTATCCGACATGCATCTTTCGCACCGTTGCTTACCTGTGTACTTTGTAAACTTCCAATATCATCAGTTACTTTCTTCTGTCGATGGCGTTCTTCAGCTGAAATCAAGGGTTAGTATAAGGAATTTCATTTCCTATGGCTGGGCTCTATCGAACGATCTTAGATATGAAAAAAAGGTAGCATCCTAAATGTCCTGTAGCTTCCTATTTATAGATGTGGTGCATAACACACCGATAAACAAGACTCTACTAGACACGGTCTGTAGACACTCCGAGGATGAACTGCTCTGATACCACTTCTGTCACGACCCAATCCCATGGGCCATGACTAGTGCCCGAGCTGGACACTCGTATACGTACCTGTCAGCTATAGTCAAACTGAATCTAAGAACAATATGGAAGCTTGCAAAAGAACTCCAAAGGTTCATGACGTCATTATATATATATCCAGATATCCTGTCTCCTGAGGAATCACGCCTAATCAAAACATAATATGATACGCGATCCGACAAGGCTGCCATTACATGTCAATATGATACGAAAGCCGACAAGGCTGCCATTACATATCAATTCCATATGCAAGCCGACAAGGCTGCCATTACAGACGAACATATCCATAGCACATTGTATAGGCACAGCTGAACCAAACTTATACACAACCCACACATATGTCTACAGACCTCTAAGAGTATCGATAGTTAAATATGACGGGACAGGGCCCCGCCGTACCCCTGCATAACCATATATATACACATCAAAAGATTTGTACCAAAAGTCTAGGCTCTGGAACAATGGATCTCTCCATGACAGCTGAGTAGTAGTCCTAAGATGGAGGGTCACCAACTCGAGTATCTGTACCTGCGGGCTTGAAACGCAGCCCCCCGAAGAAAGGGGGTCAGTACGAGATATCTACTGAGTATATAAAGCATGGAATACCATAAAGAGGATCATGACTGAAATATAGATCACAGGAGACAAGTATGACATTCAAAATACCAACACACTTGCCTTATGAAATGTAAATCATGCATATGAATATCATATATCATACCCGGCCCATTATGGGACTCGGTGAATAAAGTCATCACATGCCATCCTTGGCGCCATAATCACATCATCATATCATCACATCATCATATATATATATATATATATATATATATATATATAGATATATACCGTACTCGACCCTCTAGTGAGGGACTCGGTGAACAATGCAGTGAAACTGTGTACGAAAACATACCCGGCCCGGGACTCGGTGAAAGATATACTGAGGCATGCACGAGCAGAGTAGTGAGCAACCATATGCAAACTAAGTCATATCTGAGACTCGATAGAATAATCAAAATTAACTATCATTTGAAAATCAAGACAATAATCATATCAAGTATCCTTCAAATGTCACAATCGATTATATCAAGATAGGACGCCTGAAATCATAGACACGTATCGAGACATAATAAAATAAGTTCTGGGAATCAAGAATACTAACCATCCTTGTGTCTCTAAGAATAGGAGCTTCTTTGGAGTCATATACACGTCGCCTGTTTGTTTCATAAATATCATGCCAAAAAGAAGGAAGGGTTAGCTTTACATACCTGTTATAGGTTAACTATAACCAGGTTTGCTTCGTCGCCCGTTTAGCCTATTTAATATGAAAGTAACATTATTGTTAGGAAACTACACTTTCTAGCTTATAAATCTACAACCAATCACTTATAGGAATCATTTCTTAGTTCATACTTCTTGATTAGGATTTTGATTAGTTAAGAACTTGACGAAAATCGGGCAGCATTTTCTCTATATATCTTGCCTAACCCGAACTTTCAATTAATCTCCGATTAGCACAGCAATACCAACAACAACAATAGCAACCAAATAACCTCTCTTAATTCTTTTTCAACTTACGTCATTAACATTTAAGGTTACACAATAAGAAGATCATTATACGCTTCGTATACGACACCTTATGCACTTGTTTTCTTCCAAATTTATGAGGCACATTAACAGCAATACAACAACAACCAACTACCATCCATGTACTAGAAAATTACTCCGATACCATTTCAATAGCAATCCGAAACAGCCCACTAAGACTACAACATCAAAAATATAATTTTCGACCTTCTCTTCGCAAAACTACAAACACACGGGGAAGAGTTTAATTTTGTCATGGACAGCAGCACTTATAAATATTTATCACTAAATTTCCAGCCCTTCAACATGAACAAATTACCTTCAATTACCATACAACAATAACGACAACACTAATCAAATTTAATCCATCATTGCTAAATTGGAATAACATCAACACGGTCCAAACGGAACCTTAACATTAACGTATATAATTTCTTGCATCCAATTCGACTTAATGAGAGTTAATCTCTCGATTACAACATCATCTAATCCAATTACACCATAAAAAGAGAAGGTCTTACCTTAATTTAATTGGAGCAAATTCTACACTCACTCGCATCAATTGCACTATTTCCTCTTCCTCAATTCAATCCCTTATGTTGCTACCACCTCCTTGGACGTGTCAAATACCTTGGAATTTAATAGGAAGATTTTTTTTTAAAAAAAAGGACTACCATGGCCGAGAGCTTGGCAGCTATGGCTATGCTCCTCTCTTAGCTTTCAATTGTGTAAAATTTGCAAATGAAAATGTGTAGCAACATTAGTCATTAACTTGACTATGTATATGGTGTCCATCCATAGGACACGTGCCCCCCCCCCCCTATAATGAATCATCAACTTTTTTTTTATGATTTATTATTATTTATTTATTTTATAATTCGGTGTGGCCCACTTACTAGTCTAATTGGCTAACTTAATTAATCTCAATTAATAACTAATCGACACTTAATAATCTAATCATGGTTAATTAATCCCTAATCTCCAATAATATTTCTACACTAATTGAAATTTATAAGCAAGTCATACAATAGTTAAAATCGGGGATTAAAAGTCCTTATCTCATACCCCACAATTAAACTTGTCCTTAAACGTATATCGATTAGCTTACGAATAATCCAATGTACAAAAATACGGGGTATAACATCATCGTTGCTAGACTCATCTTATAATGCTAGTTCCTTCAAGGTGAGGCATGATGATCATAACTACTCTATAATGCAATCGGGGGTACTCGACCTTACATCATCCCGATAGAGTTGTAGCATTTAATTGATTTCTAATGCATGATTTATGACAAGTATATAATGATGAGATTACACCGTGCCTAGATAGCCGGGCATGACACCAAGGGGGCGGCTTATGATTACACCGCGCCTAGATGGCCGAGCATGAAACCGCTAAGGAAGCCCGCTTGAGATAACACCGTGCCTAGATGGTCGGACATAACACCACTAGTGGGCGGTGTGTGATAGTTAACCGGACACGGGTTAATGACGATGGTATATTTTATATACATACGTGTGATTTCTTTTAAAGTCAAGTAGGCATAGTATTTGCCCAAGAGGCAATTGACGTACAAGTTATATTATATCTTCGCCTCATGTTTCATTATTTCTTCATTTTGCTAGTATTATTCATGCCTTACATGCTCAGTACATTTTTCGTACTGACGTCCTTTCTTTTTGGATGTTGTGCTCATGCTCACAGGTAGACAGGGAGATGGTGCGGACACCTAGGAGCTCTTCAGCAAATTTACAGGAGCGCTCTCCGGAGTCTCTATCTCTTGGTATATTATTTTGTGTATATATTTGGGTATGACGGGGTCCTGTCCCGTCCTTATGTCACAGTACTCTAGTAGAGGCTCGTAGATACGGATACGTGGGTAGTTGTTGTCTTATGGATACATCAGTTTATATTCTTGTATATCATGTTTTGCAGCCGTGAGGGCTTATGTATATTTTTGTATTGCCTTGGAGATTAT
The DNA here is from genome assembly GCF_019175385.1 of Lycium barbarum. Lineage (NCBI taxonomy): Eukaryota > Viridiplantae > Streptophyta > Magnoliopsida > Solanales > Solanaceae > Lycium > Lycium barbarum. Next base: position 69,857,016 of record NC_083347.1, on the reverse strand, counting down.
ATGTGTCCAGGATGAGTATGATGACTAGCGTAATGAGTGGTGCTCGGTAGTAAGCTCCGAGTACCCGTCATGGCCCCTAGTCGGGTCGTGAAATTACCTCTGTTTCTTCTAGGTTTGGTGTCGGTCTATTTTCATAGTTCTCTTCAACGTCTATCAACCCTTCTGATTCAGTTATCTCTTCTTCTTGATCTTGGTTTTGTTCGTCATCGTTCTTACTCGTTTCGTAATATGTCATGACATTATTTATGGCTTCTGTGTTATTACTGCAAAGCAAAGTGACACAATTATCAATCATGTAAAAGCAATCTCAATTTTCTTACTCGTTTCGTAATATGTCATGACATTATTATGGCTTCTGTGTTATTACTGTAAAGCAAAGTGACACAATTATTAATTATTTAAAAGCAATCTCAATTATGTGTGTGTATATATATATATATATATATATATATATATATATATATATATATATATATATATATATATATATATATATATCTTATTGCAAACTTCGAGGCATTTTCATTGAAATTTTAAAAGAGTGATAAAAACTGTGGTCTTGACTCAGAATGGAACATCGAGCCATTTCCATTATTAAACAATACGTAATAAGGAAATGTAAAAGCATGAAAAGGCGATAAGCCTGGCCTCAAAGCCGACTTTCTTCATTTTTTCTGAAAGTGAGCATTCTTTCTACCGCAAGGTGAACAATGGGGTAGAAGTCCACCCACCCAACATTTCTCCTGGCTCAGCACGACGAATCTCCTATGCATCAAAGCATTCTTAAAAGATGGCTGTGCATTCCTCTTCCAAAAACAACGTCCTTAAACCCTCTTCTGGATCATCGCCACTGTGACTCGATAAGCATGCGGTGAAGGACTGGTATAGACGAGGAAATAACTTTCTCATTTTAACAGGACCTCTTGGTCCATGTTCTGCTTCTTCTTCTTCTACCCCACATGGCTTGTATCCAACCCCAAATCGATATTTTCTATTTTTGATAGTCACTGGTTTTTTAATTCCTTGTAAGTTCCTTCCCAGGCCTTTTCTGGGCTCAAACCCATTTCTTATCATAGTCGTGGCAACCATTTTGTATACCGGTGGCATAGGGGTATCCTCATCGTCCCCCCTGCGATCTAACAGGGCTAATTCAATGGTGCAAAAATCAGTATCGCTTGGCAATTTTCCTATGACCAGTACTGAATTGTTCGGATAATTATGGATCCTTATTTTATCATGAATCACGACTTCTTGATCATCCCAGATAAATTTGAGAGACTGATGCAATTAAGACGCTACAACCCCAGCGGCGTGGAACCAAGGTCATCCCAACAATAAGTTATAGCTTGCTTTGATATCTATGATAATGAATGTTATATCCCGTATTCTCGCGTATTCGGAAAAATTAGAAATAATTTTTGATTTGTAAGGAATAAGGTTATTTGTTGATTTGAATTAGTATATATGTGGGTTGTTCATGAAAAGTATTGATGTGGAAACACGGAGGGAGGCCAAGGGCCAAATTGGAATTTTGGAAATTAGTTTCGGGAATTACAAAACGAGAATTTTAAGCCATTGGGCTCAAAAAAAATAAAAGGAGAATTTTGGCCCAAAATGAGAAGGGTGGCCGGCCAACATGGCCTTGGCCCAACCCCTCATTTTAATTAATTTCCCATGTGTTATAATTTATATAAGTGAGCTCTATCCATTAGAAGATTCATGAAACATAAGAAAAACAAGGGAGCAAGAACAAGAGGAGAGGGGTTCGGCCCCCTCCAAAGAAAGAAAAAAAAATTCCAAGTCTACTCTTGATCCAAAAAATCATAATTTTCTAGAAATATTACTAACTCATGGATGCTCTTCAAGATGGTATAATTTTTAAGGCAAGAAAGCACTTGTGTTGGCAAGTGGAAGTTTGAAGAAGTTGAAGAGAAAAGGTAAGAATTCATTCCATATTATTATGTTATGAAGGTTTGTTTGTGTTGTAGTGTATGGAAATGAGTAGAATTCATGAAAACATGGAAGTTTGCAAAGTGGGTATGGAATATGGTGCATGGCCGTGTATATAAATACATTGTATGCTTATGGTGGATTGAATTTATGTTGTATTCTAGTTGTGTGTAGGATGGAATTCATATTGAGAATGAAAGTGGAAAGAATTTGGTTGAAGTTGGAAATGTATAGGTTGGCCGTGTGATATAGGGAATGGAATGGGAATGAATTAAATTTTGATTTAACATGTTAGTTGTGTTATTGTGATTCTTGCAATGTAAATGAAAGTAAAATGATATAAGTTTGCCTTGGGATGGAATGTAGGAACTTATGTCGTTTAGGTATGATCTTACGACATTATGAAAATGAAGTTGTTAGGGTGCAAATTAGGATGATCATTGATGAACTTGGAAGATGGAATCATGTTATGAATATGTATGCCAAAGGTTAGAAGTTTTGAATGAATTATGACTTTGGTGGGAAGTTGTATACTTTGTTTATCGTATGAATATTTTGTAGAAATGTTGATATTGATTTGAATGTGAGGATGTTGATATTGATTTGAAAATATGAAGTTGGAATGAAGGTTGTGACATTATGTCGGGAAGAAGGTTAGTTGTGCCATATTGTGTGTTTTGTAGCTATGGTTATTGTTGTTAGTGTTGTTGTTGGGTTGTTGTGAATATTTTGGCCGAGTTGAATTCTCGGGGGTGCTATATGTATAGGGGAAGTGCTGCCAAAATTTCGGTAGACAAATATGAAGTTAAATGAATTCTTATGTTTTACAATTCCTAATTGGTAACTATGACCAATTGCAGATTTTGGACGGAACGGGAATCGAGTTTTAAGGAGCGTAAGAAGTGAGAGAGGTATGTAAGGGTACCCCATTCCTTCTTTTAGCATGTCCTAGGTATACTAGGTCGATATCGGAGCCTTGGAGGCCATTCTGTTCTTGGAAATCCGAACTAGAAATTGGGTACTATTCATTCAATTCAATTGAAGCATAAAACTCTCATTTGTGTTAAAAAGTGATCTAATGTCCGAAACGTTTGTAAATGTATTCGAATCGCTTCGAAACTTCCACGTATGATCCCATAGACCCCAAATGTCCGTAACTCATGTCCGCCACCTCGACTCGACCCGAGGTGGGCCCGCTAACTCCGAAACTCTTTTGTTTGCCCTATAAGGCTCATTTTTGTATAACGTCGGCAAAAGACTTTTGTTTATGAACTTGGCTATTGTAAAATAATGTTTTGATTGCCACGATGTCCTAAATTATATTTTGAACCAGAATTACCGTTTTGGAAATACTTTTGTGAAATGAACCTCATTTTGATTAATTGTTCGAACTATTTTGGACTAATGAGTCAACATATGATTTTATCAAGTTTGCAAAAGTATTTTGATATGTAAATTGCATTGTTTGCTCACGACTCCGCTCGTGCCCTTATTATGATTTCGTTCACCGGTTCCCGGGCCGGTTATGATTCGTGCGCCCTATGATTAATTCGGCCGTATGCTGTGTTACGGTTCCCGAGACCTCGCCATAGGGCCGGGTTCGGTTTGGAGTTATGCTGTGATATGGCTGGTGATATGTTATGATGATATGTGTGTGTTCGGGGATGTACGGAGATTTGAACCTTCTGGTGTTATGCTGTGTGTGGCACCTGCGTCGGAGGGGTGACCACGTTCCTGAGCTTTGCATGATTTTTATTTGCTTTATGTACATACGTTTTGGTACAGATTTTGATATACTGGTCAGTATTCCCTTTTTTGTATCCTGTTTGGTTTCAGTTATGGTTTACACTTCTGCACTCTATGCTTTCCATATTCAGTACATCTTTCGTACTGACCCCCTTTCTTCGGGGGCTGCGTTTCATGCCCGCAGGTACAGACGCCGGTGATCCACCCCTGTAGGCTCCCCGTCCTGCTATTACAGAGTGCTCCTTTTGATTCGGAGCCCATATGTCGGTATAAATCTTTTGTGATGTATATGTATCTGTATATTTGACTATTTGGGGTACGGCGGGGCCCTGTCCCGTCATATGTTTTCGTTTTGTATTTGTAGAGGCCTGTAGTCATGTTTGTGGGTCGAGGGTCCTATATGTGTCTGTTCGATTACGATCTGTGTCTTAATGTGGTCCGTCTGTTATGGTGGCCAAAATGGCCCTTATGTTTATATTTGTACATATGATCGGCGATGTGCATTCCGCCGCTTCTATTTGTTCCTATATGATATTTTGGTATGCGACCGCTTAAGACAAGTTTTGTTTTAAATTTTGTTTAAAATAACTATTGTGAACTCTGAGCTAAGTTTGGATATGATAATTGGATATGTAAGTCTGTCTGGGTGCCCAAGTAGGGTGCCAGTCATGGCCCACGGGGCTGGGTCGTGACAAAAGTGGTATCAGAGCGGTTTGTCCTCGGAATGTCTACAGGCCGTGTCTCGTAAAGTCTTGTTTATCGGTGTGTTGTGCACCACATCTATAAACAAGAGGCTACAGGGCATTTAGGGTGTTACTTTTCTTTGGATCTTAGATCGTGCGATAGAGCCAGCTGTAGGAAATGAATTTCTTTTTCTAACCTTTGATTGCAGCTGGAGAACGGTATCGACGTAAGACAGCGACTGCTGATATTGGAAGCTACACAGTACTCAGGTAAGCAATGATATGAAAGATGTATGTTGGGTAAGGTGTTTGAAATACGATTGGAACATAAAGTCGAACATTGAAAGGAGAAATAAAACATGAAAAGTGTAGCAGGTGCAGTTGAGTTGGGCATGTGAGGTAAGCCTCGACATCTGTATACTTCTATCTGAAATTGTTAACCCCGTGTGGCTATGATGCGACCTGATGTGATATGTATATACGTATATGTGTTGGCCCTGTGAGGCATGGTTGGTATTACCTGTGTACAGGTTTTGGGATAGTAAGAAATACAGCGGAACCTCTGCCCAATTTTATTTTTCTAGAAATACGAAAGGGAAAATGAGATATAAATTCCCAACATATCTTAAAGGTCGATACCGATAGGATAAATCTATTATGGTGGATTAAAAGTTTAAGAGGTACCCTCCATGTCATTTGTAAGAAGCATTACCCTTATCGGAAAAATTTTATTTCGAGAAAGCATATACGAGTAGCAAATTCACAATTTATTTGGAGGGACCAGAAATATGTTCCAACCCATTTTGTTTTAGCACAGCCCATGTGAAGGGCAAAAATGTCCGACGATCAAGTTTCCTCTAATTGAAAGAATACAAAACGTATGACAAGCAGTTGAGAATTGAGTGGTTCGCTCTCGGCTTAAGTATATAGATATATATAACCGTGGAGGTAATTATGTGAATTAGGCATTAGAAGATTCCGCGAAGTTCGTCGGGCTCTAGCTTTCTTTTGCTGGTGGTCGGAAGATACCCTACGATAACGTTTTATCAGTTTTCCTCGACCGGGTGGAGGTGGAATTTGTGGAATAAAACTTAAACTTGTGGGCGGTCTAGAATCATATATATACATGAAGGTAAATATTGAGGGTTTACAAAAGGGGCGACACGGTAACCATATAGTCAGAAAAGTAAAAGAATCCTCGTTAGGCCGGGGTGGGACCCGCTACGAGAACATTTTGAAAAGTTGTTAAGACCCCGACTTGTCTCAAATTACGTGACAAAGGCTGTGGGGGGCAATCGGTGTGATTACACGGTCTTAACATGCCTAAATTCATTAAAGTTGTAAGGTTAAGCGTGCCAGGGCCAGAGCAATTCTGGGATGGGTGACCCCCTGGGAAATGTACAAAAATGTTTGCAAACTTAGATATGAGAGACGAATACGAAATTCTGGGTAACCAAAAGGGAATTAGGATGTGTGATACGGCTAGAAACTTTATAGGGGCCACGAGCTGAGACAAATTAGATTGCTAGAAAGGGAAGAAAAAGTAGCGCAGCTCCGAAGCTAGAGTAAGTATGAGCGAGTGATTGAAGATGTACTGTAAAAGAAATAGTAGTGATATATATATGTATGTGTAGGGCCCCTATTTATGACTGCGTCGATTGATTGGCGAACCCTGATAGCCATTGTTGTAATATATGGAACACGTTTACTGGACAGAATTTATGAGGCAAAGCGAAAGGTATGGCACAGATGTTACGAAATAAACTGATATTCATTTCTCTACCGGTTGAGATTGGAAGATTCTAATACGATGATGTTTGGGAAGAAAAGAGAATGATTGAGTGGAAGGTAATCAAAATGTCAGAAAAAGTGAGCCGTAGGAAACATAATTAAACAGAGCCTCTAAAAGAGTCAACGGGTAAAGCACGAGAATTATTTGCGAGGACGAACTAAAATGTAGTAGTGCAGGACAAAGGAAACCTAGGGCATGGAATCATGAATCATGTGCATATCACTTAATTTGAATATCGAGAAAAACAGTACGACGGATAAGGAACGGGTGTGAAAGAAGGAATAACTTGGCCAAATCATCCCATGAGGAAGGATGTAATTATTAAAAGATAAATTGTTATATTAATTGCGATATCTGAGTGTCAGCTATTGGATAAGATTGTGTATTACGTAATTATGATTCTGTTAAGGTTTCGTACGAAAATAACCAAGTTGTAGGTTAGAAAGAAAAGATACGAATATGGTGTAAGTATAACCCCAAAGAGGGGGAACGAAGGAGAGTAAGTAAAGTAAGTATACATGGAAACAACTGACATACAGAAGACTGAAGTGATAAAGGACTAGCCTAGGCCTTCGACATCGACTGAAATATGTAGTTGTCTTGAAGCGGTCGGATTATAGCCTATGTTCCCCGGCAGCCCAGACCGCACGAGAAGAAATTATTTCGCTCATGATCTGGAATTAGCTACGGCGATTCATGCTTTAAAGATATGGCGGCATTACTTATATGGGGTCTGCGTTGACATTTGTACGGGCCCTAAGAGCCTCCAGTATATTTTAAACCAAGAAGAGTCGAATTCGTGGCAGAAAAGATGGTTCGAATTATTGAAAGATTATGATGTTAATATTTTGTGCCACCCTATAAGGGCTAACGTTGTGACAGACGCACTTAGTCGTGAACCTATAGACGGCATTGACCGGCGTACATTCAGAAATAAAGAATTGGTCTGTGGGACTCAGCAGTCGGCTAGCCTTGGAGTCCGTCTGGTCGGTTCTGAAGATATTTAAATTTTCGTCTGAGAAATTGCAGAATCATCGATTATGGAGAGGTAAAACAACGTCATTTTGAGGAGTCTGTCCTGGTATGGTAGAGAGACGACCTTTGATAAGGAAAAGATTTAGCTCGAGGTTTTACCGGATGAGTATTGTTATACCGAGGCAGATCATGTGTGCCCGACATCGTAGGACGGCAATGGCCAATTATGAGCGGAGCGCATAACGTTCAGTATTCTGTTTACCCCCAATCCACTCAAGGGTACCATGACCTCGGATGTCTATGCTGATGGAATGGCATGAAATGGGACACCGCAAGGCCCGTGGCACGAATTGTCTGCAAGGCAAAAATTGAGCATCAGAAACCGGGTGGACTGTTTCAGGAAATGGAATTTCTGATTTGGAAGTGGGAAATAATTAATATAGATCTCATTACGGGTTTGCCTCGCGCTCCGCAGAAGTATGATTTCCATATGGGGTATGGTTAATAGACTGACAAAGATCAGTCCATTTTCTTCTCGTTGGAATCACTGATCCAGCTGAGGATTATGCCAGACTATTGTATTAAAGGAATAGTGGAACTCCACGGAGTTCTTATATCTATTGTCACTGGCAGAGGTACTCAGTTATGACTAATTTATGGAGTTTTGTTTTCAGGAAGAATTAGGGGCTCGGATAAGCCTGAGCACACTATACAAACGTTAGAAGATATGTTGCGAGCCCGTGTTATTGATTTCAGAGGCAGCCAGAATGATCACCTGCCGTTGATCGAGTTTGCTTATAATAACAACTACTATTCTAACATCCAGATGGCCCTATGAGGCTTTGTATGGCGGAAAAAAAATTTCAAGTCACTGATCAGCTAGTTCGATACTGGTGAAACATAATTTAATCGGTCCGGATATGATCCAGCAAGCCGTCGATAAAGTGAATCCGACGAAGACAATTAGCAACTTAGAGTCGTCAGAAGTCATACGCAGGTAAACGGTGTCGACCCTGGGAATTCCAGGTCGGCGATAGGGTATTTCGAAAGTATCGACTATGAAAGGCGTAACGTGATTCAGCAAAAAGGGGTAAGCTCAGCCCGCAATATATCGAACTTTACCAGATTATTTAAAGGATTGGGAATGTCGCCTACGAGTTAGATTTACCATTTGATCTGGAAGCGATACATCCGACATTTTATGTACCTATGCTTCGCGAATGCGTTGGTGGCCCTCCCAAAATATTTCCAGTAGAAGAGATTCAAGTGATGGAAGAATTGTCTGACGAAGAACAATCTGTAATTATTCTGTATCGCCAGGTGCAGAGAGTGCGCACTAAAGATATACCCCTATTAAGGTCTTATGGCAAAACAATAATAGAGAAGCAATGACTTTGGAAGTAAGGGACGGAATGGAAAAGAAATGTCCTCACTTATTTCTTATGCCCACCGGTAACCTAAATTTCTTACTTGGCTATATTCAATAGCGAATGTGTAATAATTGTGTTGACCGTAAAATAAATCTCCCCCGAAGTACTTACAGACCCTATAAGACTAATCTAACATTCGAGGACGAATGTTCTAAAGGGGGGGAGAATGTTATATCCCGTATTCTCGCGTATTCAGAAAAATTTGAAATAATTTTTGATTTGTAAGGAATAAGGTTATTTGTTGATTTGAATTAGTATATATGTGGGTGGTTCATGAAAAGTATTGATGTGGAAACACGGAGGGAGGCCAAGGGCCAAATTGGAATTTTGGAAATTAGTTTCGGGAATTACAAAACGAGAATTTTAAGCCATTGGGCTCAAAAAAAAATAAAAGGAGAATTTTGGCCCAAAATGAGACGGGTGGCCGGCCAACATGGCCTTGGCCCAACCCCTCATTTTAATTAATTTCCCATGTGTTATAATTTATATAAGTGAGCTCTATCCATTAGAAGATTCATGAAACATAAGAAAAACAAGGGAGCAAGAACAAGAGGAAAGAGGTTCGGCCCCCTCCAAAGAAAGAAAAAAAAAATTCCAAGTCTACTCTTGATCCAAAAAATCATAATTTTCTAGCAATATTACTAACTCATGGATGCTCTTCAAGATGGTATAATTTTTAAGGCAAGAAAGCACTTTTGTTGGCAAGTGAAAGTTTGAAGAAGTTGAAGAGAAAAGGTAAGAATTCATTCCATATTATTATGTTATGAAGGTTTGTTTGTGTTGTAGTGTATGGAAATGAGTAGAATTCATGAAAACATGGAAGTTTGCAAAGTGGGTATGGATTATGGTGCATGGCCGTGTATATATATACATTGTATGCTTATGGTGGATTGAATTTATGTTGTATTCTAGTTGTGTGTAGGATGGAATTCATATTGAGAATGAAAGTGGAAAGAATTTGGTTGAAGTTTGAAATGTATAGGTTGGCCGTGTGATATAGGGAATGGAATGGGAATGAATTAAATTTTGATTTAACATGTTAGTTGTGTTATTGTGATTCTTGCAATGTAAATGAAAGTAAAATGATATAAGTTTGCCTTGGGATGGAATGTAGGAACTTATGTCGTTTAGGTATGATCTTACGACATTATGAAAATGAAGTTGTTAGGGTGCAAATTCGGATGATCATTGATGAACTTGGAAGATGGAATCATGTTATGAATATGTATGCCAAAGGTTAGAAGTTTTGAATGAATTATGACTTTGGTGGGAAGTTGTATACTTTGTATATCGTATGAATATTTTGTAGAAATGTTATGAAATGCTCTCGAATTATATTGTCATGGTCTTAATTAGTAATGAATGTGAGGATGTTGATATTGATTTGAAAATATGAAGTTGGAATGAAGGCTGTGACATTATGTCGGGAAGAAGGTTAGTTGTGCCATATTGTGTGTTTTGTAGCGATGGTTATTGTTGTTAGTGTTGTTGTTGGGTTGTTGTGAATATTTTGGCCGAGTAGAATTCTCGGGGGTGCTATATGTATAGGGGAAGTGCTGCCGAAATTTCGGTAGACAAATATGAAGTTAAATGAATTCTTAAGTTTTACAATTCCTAATTGGTAACTATGACCAATTGCAGATTTTGGACGGAACGGGAATCGAGTTTGAACGAGCGTAAGAAGTGAGAAAGGTATGTAAGGCTACCCCCATTCTTTCTTTTAGCATGTCCTAGGTATACTAGGTCGATATCGGAGCCTTGGAGGCCATTCTGTTCTTGGAAATCCGAACTAGAAATTGGGTACTATTCATTCAATTCAATTGAAGCATAAAACTCTCATTTGTGTTAAAAAGTGATGTAATGTCCAAAACGTTTGTAAATGTATTCGAATCGCTTCGAAACTTCCACGTATGATCCCATAGACCCCAAATGTCCGTAACTCATGTCCGCCACCTCGACTCGACCCGAGGTCGGCCCGCTAACTCCGAAACTCTTTTGTTTGGCCTATAAGGCTCATTTTTGTATAACGTCGGCAAAAGACTTTTGTTTATGAACTTGGCTATTGTAAAATAATGTTTTGATTGCCACGATGTCCTAAATTATATTTTTAACCAGAATTACCGTTTTGGAAATACTTTTGTGAAATGAACCTCATTTTGATCAATTGTTCGAACTATTTTTGACTAATGAGTCAACATATGATTTTGTCAAGTTTGCAAAAGTATTTTGATATGTAAATTGCATTGTTTTCTCACGACTCCGCTCGTGCCCTTATTATGATTTAGTTCACCGGTTCCCGAGCCGGTTATGATTCGTGCGCCCTATGATTAATTCGGCCGTATGCTGTGTTACGGTTCCCGAGACCTCGCCATAGGGCCGGGTTCCGTTTGGAGTTATGCTGTGATATGGCTGGTGATATGTTTTGATGATATGTGTGTGTTCGGGGATGTACGGAGATTTGAACCTTCTGGTGTTATGCTGTGTGTGGCACCTGCGTCGGAGGGGTGACCACGTTCCTGAGCTTTGCATGATTTTTATCTGCATTATGTACATACGTTTTGGTACAAATTTTGATATACTGGTCAGTATTCCCTTTTTTGTATCCTGTTTGGTTTCAGTTATGGTTTACACTTCTGCACTCTATGCTTTACATACTCAGTACATCTTTCGTACTGAGCCCCTTTCTTCGGGGGCTGCATTTCATGCCCGCAGGTACAGACGCCGGTGATCCACCACTGTAGGCTCCCGGTCCTGCTATTACAGAGTGCTCCTTTTGATTCGGAGCCCATATGTCGATATAAATCTTTTGTGATGTATATGTATCTGTATATTTGACTATTTGGGGTACGGCGGGGCCCTGTCCCGTTATATGTTTTCGTTTTGTATTTGTAGAGGCCTGTAGTCATGTTTGTGGGTCGAGGGTCCTATATGTGTCTGTTCGATTACGATCTGTGTCTTAATGCGGTCCGTCTGTTATGGTGGCCAAAATGGCCCTTATGTTTATATTTGTACATATGATCGGCGATGTGCATTCCGCCGCTTCTATTTGTTCCGATATGATATTTTGGTATGAGACCGCTTAAGACAAGTTTTGTTTTAAATTATGTTTAAAATAACTATTGTGAACTCTGAGCTAAGTTTGGATATGATAATTGGATATGTAAGTCTGTCTGGGTGCCCAAGTAGGGTGCCAGTCATGGCCCACGGGGCTGGGTCGTGACAATGAACCCCACGACAAACTTTGCGGGACCCATTTGTATGTGCAAATCTATTTCTCCAATTGGGTCACTAGTTTCGCCATCATAAGCTTTTACATTTATTCGACTTTGGCGGATTTTGCCAACATCATATCCAAGCTGTTTCAAAGTCGTCATAGGGCATACATTCAACTTGGCCCCTTCATCAATCAGCATTTGAGGGATAATCTTATCACGGCATTTGACTATTATTGGTAAGGCCTTGTTGTGGGTCTTACATCCTCTTGGCAATTCATCGTCAGAAAATGATAGCCTATGCGCTCGTACGACATACCCTACAATCTCGGCCAATGTTTCACTTGTAGTGTTGGCGAGTACTTGAACTTCATCCAAAGCTTTCATTAAGGCTAAGAGATGTTGAGATGAATTGAGTAATAATGACATTACTGATATCTTGGTAGGAGTCTTATGCATCTGCTCAACAATCGAATAATCCTTGACTGGCATTTGCCTCCAAAAGTTTTCAGCTTCACCTTCAGCGATTGGTGTTTTCTGAGGAATTTTGCGACGTGGCGCTTCGAGTACAGGCTCTTCTGGAGCGTAACACCTTCCATACCTATTCATACCCTGAACCATAGCGGCTACCTATTTTCCTTTGTTGACCATCGTCAGGTGCGGTGGTTTGATCACAAAAGGTGTATTCTCAAATGGCCCTGATGTTTTGAGTACGAACAGCTCATTCTGAATTCGAGCTACTGTTGAGGGATATTCGAGCATGAATGGCTTTTTCTTGGCTACAGCAGATGACTGGGACATCTCATATTTCCTTGTCATGCGGCCTAACACTTCTTTTTGCTCTTGTAAGGACAACGAGCCGACGGTGCTTTCCAGCCCTTCAATAACTGGACAAATGATCGCAGGAATCTCTTCCCATTCTTTGCCTCTTTCTATCATATGAATTTGATTCTCTCCATGCTTCGGGAGAGGATTTGTGTCCACATTTGGAGGTGTTGGCTCCAGGATAAGCTCATCATTGTCAATCATATCTTGTAGCTTGTACCTCAGGTTTATGCAATATTCAGTAGTATGGCCAACTTGGTTAGAATGATAGGTGCAAGTGAATTTGGCTTGTACCATCAATCCTTGACGTTAGCAGGTTTTGGTGGAACAACATTCATTCAACCGACGTCTATTAATTTAGCGAACAAATTAGCTTTTGATTCTGGTAAAGGAGTGAATGCTCTCGGAGGTTTCTTTTGGGGTGCCTCATAGTTTACTGGTGGAGGCTGGTCTTGGAAAGTCTGATTTTGTGGAGCTTGGGTATTGGGTGCTGGCATTTGATAATTTGGTTTTGGAGCTTGGTTGCTAGGTGCTGGTGTTTGGCAATTTTGTTGTGGAGCTTGGTAGCCAGGTTGTGCGTAGCACATAGACGTCGGGCTATATTGGGGTGAAGTGGTTACATAGCTAGTTGGTGGAGGCGATTGGTAGTTGTCTTGATTTTTGTGGGTTATCTCTTTTCCTCAGCATTTTGGGCTAGTAGCTCTAGAAACGTAAGTTACATCTTCTTTCTTCTTTTTGCCACTAGTAGAGCCAAACGCACATGCTCTATTTAATACACTAACAATCCTGCCGATCTTGAGGCCATCTTCGATGTCTTCCCCAACGGCGACTAAATCTGCAAAGGAGCTCCCTTTCATAGTTATCATTTTATCAAAGCAATCAGCCTCTTGGTACCGTATAAATGCAGCTACAAGCTCAACTTCAGTCATAGGTGGTAGCACATGCGCCGCCTCCACTCTCCAATGATTGTCATATTATTTATAGGTTTCAGTCAATTTTTGAGGATTTTCTCCAATGAGAAGCGATCGGGCACATTTTCCACATTGAAGCGGAATCTCTCCATGAATGAACTTGCCATCTCCTCCTATGTCTTCCATCGACTGATGTCTTGTGAGATGAACCACTCCATAGTTTTTCCTGACAGACTTTGACTGAATAATCTCATAAGCAAAGCTTCGTTTCAACCACTCCCGACCAACTAGTCACAATAACCTCTCAAGTGGGCCCTGCGACTGCTCGTCCCATTGAAATGGTCAAATTTGGGAATTTTGAAACCTTCTAGTAAACCCAAGTCTGGATGTATGCACAAATAAGAGTATCTCAACCCCTCTTTCTTCTTAGAGCCCTGCTCTAGTTCAGCGATTTTCTTCCCCATCTCCTTCTCAATTTTGTCTATTCTAGCCTCAAAGAACATTTCCATGTTCTCCAGTTCTGGTGAGGAATAAATATGGGTGATATGGTCTTGAAAACTAACATTTGGTTGCACGAGGCGGGTTGTAGGGGTTCCCGCTGCCCGAAGAGTTTGATAAGCGTTTGGGTTATGGGATGCTGTAGCATGAGCAGGTATTTGGAAAGCTGGTGTCTGGTGGGAGGAATTCCCCACATGGGTGGTGCTTTGGCGCAGTGGATTTTGAATAGTAGCCCTAGTCTGAGTTTGTGGGAAATGGTCAGGGATTGGTAAGTCTAAATTTGGGAAAATGGGTGCAGGCCTTCTAGCCTCAGTATTACTAGCATTTTTTTTTCAGCCCTCAAGCGGGCTGCTTCTTCTTTAGCTTCAGCTAATTGTATTATTAGCAGGTTAACAGTCTCTTCAAAAGGTAATCCATCTATGTCAGCTGTTTGTGTACCATCGATTGAAGTAGTTCTGCTCTGGTTGTTGTTTAGTGGCGGAATCTCAGGCATGTTCTCTTCTTGTTGAGGGTTTAAGAACGCTGCAACAGCTTTTGATCGAGTAACTGGTGCCAGCGAGTCGACCCCTGTCTATAAGAGAAAATGACTCAAAGGCTCGCAAGTTAGTGTTAGTTTAGGCACAAAATGCAAAATATCACATTGTTTGCAGTTTATAGCATATAGATTCATATATCTTATTTCAACTTTTGATTGATTTACATTCTGAGGATAATTTGGTCATTTTGTGTTTTTAGGGACATTGATTTTTTTGGTTAGTGGTCTTCGTGGTTGATTTGCTTCTACCTATCCTGTATTAAGGGAGATTTTAATTTTTTATGATAAAAGGACCGAGTCTTAAATAAACTGCCTATGTATCCCACCAAAGGAAAATCAGGTCCGTCTGTAGTTCACATAGAAAAGATTTTTTCCTATGCTACCCGAAACTTAGTTTTCTACCCTGATCAGGCGTTATGTAGGCTTCCCATGTATCCCCAACGCGACATCAGGTCGGCGTGGTTCTGTTTACATAAAAGGTAAAGGGATATTCCTTATTTGAAAGTAGTTAAAGGGATACTTAGATTTTTCTACCCAATTATGCTAGGCAACTTTTCATCGTCTTCTCATCTTCATCTTCTATCCTTGTCTTCCTATGACAATCCAAACGTGGCCCTCATTCACGAGGCATTCCCATTCTAGCTTGAAATCCACACATTCATCAATGTCGTGTCCAGGGCAACCATGGTGAAATACCCAAACTCTTTCTCTTGGAGGTCTTGGACGACTCTGATAGGTTTACGGCACTGCTTTTATCTTCTTCACACTACATAGAAGGGAGTGAATCATATGACTCCTCGAACTTGGAGAAGTCACTTCACCAGAACTTAGCCATTGATATCTTTTCTGGATGATTTCTCCCTTGATCATGGGTCAGGAAAGAGTGGGGTCCCCATAGTTGGCTAATTCTCCATTGGTCAATCCATTGGACCAACTTTCTGTCCCGCGCTCTACACTCATTGATTGTATGCCCCGACTGACTTCGGTGACAGAGGAATTGCTTGTGGATCATGGAAAGAGCACACGGTGGCAGCAGATTTGGGCTTTGCACGTATACTCCAAAACTCCCCAAATTCTCTAAGAGTTATCATTTGGACATTTCCACTGGCAAACCCTAATTGTGCGATCTTGTGCCCTTGAGAACAATTGTGTATGAAAAGGAAGGTTGCTCAAGCAAAGATTTGCGCGAGTCCCCATAAACTTCCTGCTTCAAATTGGGGATAAGAAAATCTTCGTCTCCATAGGGTATGAGGTCATGCCTTTTTTGTTGACTGAGTGGGACATAACTCCCAAGTGGCACTTCCGGCACCTTTCCCCATTTTACATAATTGGCAGGGTGTTGCTTAGTTAGTACCTCAACATAAGCTAGGAGAGTTTCAACTTCTTTCATTTTCTCATTGGCTGCCCTAGTGGTCTAGACAGATTCTCTTATTCTAGCAGTAGCTAGGGCTAGGTTATCGTCCCACTGTCGGTTTTCCCTACTTCTTGCTTCCATATCCTCATCGTCACTGACTAGATTAATGTATGTCACAACCCAACCTGAGGGCCATGACGGGCACCCGGTGCTAACCCACCCGGGCACCTCTTATCGTACTCTCATATTCACGTCTAGGTGAGCCACATGGCTTACTCATAGTTTCCATATATGAATAGTACTAATCTCATTAGGCAACAACACATTTATATCATCATCAACAACAATGCCTATATTCATATACATAAGCCGACGAGGCTGACAAAAATAACATACAAAATGTGAGCCGACAAGGCTACAAGAGATCTAACCATACACAACTATCTATAAGCCACTAAGAAGAGTATGTAACATCATATAGACGGGATAGGACTCCGCCATGCCCATATGTATGTACACAAAAGAATAATACCAACAGCTGTAGCTCCGGATGATATGGAGCTCCTCTAAGAAATCTCCGAACGAATAATCTATGGATCAAGTCTGTCTCCCGATCCATATAAGTTACGATGAATAGCCCTCGTAACCGTAAATTAAGGTGGGGCCCACATGCCAGGATTTTATAAAGGACATATGAAAAGTGATATGAGTGGTACATGGGAACTTGAGCAACTGTTAAGAAGGACCCTTAAGCCAAATATGGGCATAAGCCCTCCAAAAGGATGATTTAAGGATACGTTTTCGGATGATTTGACTTGGAGGGGCCAAAATACTATTATAAGTTTAGAATTTGGAAACACACCAAAAATAAAAGTTGTAGATAATTCAAAGAGCTTTCCAACCATAGGTCGTGGGCCCTCATACGATATCAAGATCAAGAGTTATGGTCATTTTAAGATAAAACTCCAAGCTGCCAAATGGCTTCCGCGGGTCCCACTTGAGAAGGCTGGTGGAACCGACTTATGAGGGGTATAAATACCCCATTAACTCCACTTTTTCAGCATTTTACATTTTCAATAGTCCTAGAAACTTCCCAACACAACCCCCAAACATTTATAGCCCATTAAATCAAGAATTTAACAAGATTACACTAAACTAGTCCATGAAAGGTGATTGTTCTTGCTTCTACTTGATGTTGTGGTAAGTTTGATCTTGAAGAAAGTTGGTGTGGCTGAATTTATTCAAGTATAAGGTATGTTCTTCATCCTATCTCTTATGTTGAGTTGATTTGAAGGTTTAGCAAGTCTTAAAAGTGAAAATAGTTCTGGAGGAAAGGTCATAAAGTGTTGTGTTGTAGTTGTTGTGTTTATGGACTATTTTGACCATGTTGTGGCCGTCTGGCTGGGCTGATTTACGTGTATAGAGATGGTATCTAATGTTGTTGGTGTGTTGATGAGATTATGCTCCTTGATAGGGAAGAAAGGAAGTGTATATTGTTGTTGTATGTTGAAAAACATCATGTGGGATGTTTTCTAGAATATATTGGTATTGATAATATTGTTGTTGATGCTGGTATTGTTGTTGTTGTTGTTAGTTGCTGAATTGAGGTTTCAGGCTAGGCATAGAAGCAGAGGAGATGCTAGAAAGATTTATTTGAAGGCTTAGGATAAGTATATAACAATGGGCCTAATCATAGTATGAATGGTCTTATATGTAGACTTGCAAGCTCGGATGGATAAACGTAGGTAGTTGGAGGCTGAACAGGTATGTTAAGGCTCGTCCCTTTCTTTCAAAGGCATGATTCGTATGGTATGATTCCATAAATGTTTCCATAACCTCCTTGATTTCAAAAGCTAGAAGTTATGATTTTTAAAGCTTCTTATGATGTTAAAGAAGAGAATGTTTCTATGAGGATTGTAATGATGATGATTTTGGGTTTAAAAGTCTCAAGTTATGATTTCAACGATGATATGAAAATGTTGGGCTATTTCATGATTTTCTCGATTCTATTCATTGTTGTTGATCTCACCTTATGAGTTGTTCCTTCGAGGTGAGATATAGCGATAATGGTTGTTCCATAATATGAATTGGAGGTTACCGACCTTACTTCACTCCGATAAAGTTGTAGCTTCTATATGAGCTTTCATGCATACTATTTACATTATGTATATGAACATGATATATATGGATCGGGCCGTAAGTTCCTCGGCACTAACTTATATGGATCGGGCCGTACGTTCCTCGGCACTAACTTATATGGATCGGGCCGTACGTTCCTCGGCACTAACTTATATGGATCGGGCCGTACGTTGCTCGGCACTAACTTATATGGATCGGGTCATAGTTCGTCGGCACTAACTTATATGGATCGGGCCGTACGTTCCTCGGCACTAACTTATATGGATCGGGTTGTACGTTCCTTGGCACTAACCTCTATGGATCGGGCAGTACGTTGCTCTTCACTAACTTATATGGATCGGGTCGTAGTTCGTCGGCACTAACTTATATGGATCGGGCCGTACGTTCCTCGGCACTAACTTATATGGATCGGGTTGTACATTCCTTGGCACTAACCTATATGGATCGGGCCGTACGTTCCTCGGTACAAACTTATATGGATCGGGTCGTACGTTCCTCGGCACTAACTTATATGGATCGGGCCGTACATTCCTCAGCACTAACATATGTGATTATGGATCAGGCTGTACGTTCCACATCATTAACATTTGTGGATCGGGTTGCACGTTCCGTGACACTAATATTTATATTATATGTGTATACATATATAAATAGGTGCTTGTGAACATATGATTTTAAGATGTACAAATTATCCCTCCTATTCCATGTTACCTTTCACATCTTTATATGTTGTTATTTATGGCTTACATGCTCAGTACATTGTTCGTACTGACCTCCTTTCTTCGGGGGCCAGCGTTTCATGCCACGCAGGTGGATACAGATGAGTAGAAAACATTGGCTATAGGATGTTCCCAGGCTATCAGCTAGATTGGTGAGCTCCATCTCAGTTCACAGTGTTGCCGAGTCAGAGTACTTATGTTATGGTATCTCGTGTATGTTAGAGACTTTTGCAGACAGTGTCCTGTGGATAGAGGGTCGAGATGTCGATAGTTATGTAAAGCGACCATATAGGTTGATGTGTTTTTATGCTTTATTTTTAAAGTCTTTATTGTGATAAGGATTTTTTTTAATTAACAATAAGGAAGAAGTCCCTGATTTGACGAAAGAGTTTTATTGAAAAGTGTTTTTTTACCTGACGGAAGCGTCATTTCGTAAATTAAAAGGTTCACGAAAAGTTGTGACTCCTGGATGGAATAGCAGTATGGCACTCAGCCGAGTAGGGTCTTGGGTGTCAGTCGCGGCCCTTTGGTTTGGGTCGTGAAACCTCTATTCCGAGACCGGGGTATCTATGGTTGTACTAGCCCAGAGGACGATTAGCCTCTGTATCTTCCTAGACCGGAGTATCTATGGTTGTGCTAGTCCAGAGGATGATTAGCTTTTGTATCTTCCTAGACCGGACTATCTATTGTTGTGCTAGTCCAGAGGATGATTAGCCTCCGTATCTTCCTAGACCGGAGTATCTATGCTTGTGCTAGTCCAAAGGACGATTAGACTCCATTGCTTCCTAGCCCGGAGTATCTATTGATGTGCTAGTCCAGAGGACGATTAGCCTCCGCAGTTTTCTAACCCCGAGTATCGATTGATTGATCTGCCTGTGAGTGGCTTGTTTCGTACTTTGATTAGCCTGTGAGTGGCTTGTTTTGTACTTTGATTTGCCTGTGAATGGCTTGTTTCATATTTTGTTGCCTGTAAGTGGCTTGTGGTGATTTGAATTCGTTAGTGAAATACATGGCCTGGTATATGGTAAGGAGTTAAGTTAATGTGTTTGTCATTGTTGGATTCTTTGATGACTCTTTAATGTTGTTGACTCACTTTATTCCTGGGTTTGAACTGTTATTTTCATTGATATCATTTTATTGATTTTATTCATTATATCTTGTTTTGTTAACTATTTCCCCTTAGACACTCACTAAGTACCCAGTACTCAGGCATACCATTGTTGTTTTTGATGGTATGTTAGGTATCATTGAGGAGCAGATTCGTGATACGCCTACGACTTAAGAGAACTTGCTGCTTTGGAGACTATTCGGTGAGCCCATATGATTGTTTGTGGGGCACCAGCCCACATGATTGTTCGTGGGGCATCATTCTATCTTTACTTTTCGTATTTTAGTTTCGGGTTGTGATAACGCTCAAATTACACCTATTAATGGTATAATGCGGACGTTGTCAAATATAGTAACCCAACAAGGTTGGGGTCGAATCCCACAGAGAACAATATGTAGGCGATTTAAGCAGATTAGGAATTATCACTAACAATAGCTATGCCCGAACGCATCAATGGTGGTTTTTGATAAGGTTTTGATAAAATACGAAAATATAAATTCTACTCTAGAAAGCAAGTAAATTGATCAATGGCAACAAGAATGGAATAAAGGAAACTACTTCTCAAGTAACGATCCAATCTATTCCACGAATTATAAATAATAGCAAGTTTATGTTATTTAGCCTCGGATAATGACTCTAAATTAACTTCTTCCGAAGATTAACTAGACTACCCAATTGAAGATCCCTCAAGCAATTAGGAGCATTAAGAACACCCGAATATGGCTACAAGTGGTATTGCCTATTCCTAGGTCAATTTCCATTAGATGAGGGTTAACGCCCCAAATTCATGTTAATTATTCTATCCCAACTCCGTTCTTCCTCTTCCGAGTTTCAAACAAAGTAAATGGGCGAGTTCAAAGGTTTGCTAATCCATTGAAAACATTCAAGAACAAGAATAATTAAAATAGCAAAAACTTACTTGATTAAGAACAATGCAAATGAATAAATAAGCACAACAAGAGTGTCAATCTTAATTGCCACCAAGAGATTTCCATCAACAAGGATTAAAAAGAAGAGAGAACATTTTTGTAGGAACCCTAGCCTCCAACTTGTGAAAACTGCCAAAAGATCCTCTTAAGAAAACCCTAGTTTTCTTTTTATAGGAACTGGAATGGAAGAAATCGTCAAAACCCAAGTTCTGGTCGAACTGGGCAGAATTTCCTTCTACGCGAACGCGCCAAGTCACTGCGCGATCGCGTGCCATTTACTTATTTTCTTCAGCGCGGTCGCCTGACAACATAGCTCGAACGCGTAAAGTCACGATCTTCCTTCAGCGCGGTCGCGTTTCATTCCTACGCGAACGCGTTAACTTAATAACGCGCGTGGGCGCGGTCGCGTGTCCTTCATGCGCGAACGCGCAGAGCAATATTTCGCCAAAATTTCCAGAATGTCCAGTTTTCTTCCAGTGATCAACTTTTTCTACTCTTTTTCGCTTGTTTTCCACACTTAGGCTCTAGGGACCTCATATTACCTGAAACATGACAAAAACTACGTAAAATAACATAGACTTGCTTAAAAACAAGTAAAACTTATAGCCGAAAAGCGTCGATTGTGGCGTAAAATCACGCCACATCAACACCCCCAACTTAAAGTGTTTGCTTGTCCTCAAGCAAGCCATACAAAACAACGACTCAATCTAACACCTAGATATCATAGAATAACAACGTCTACATTGGTTTTGACTTTGAACTACCGGCATGCATGTTTTCCTTTAAACGACCACCCCAACTTTCTACTTTAAAGCAATATGCACAACTCAAGAACATTACGACTAACAATGAAGCTTCAATAAATGCCCTCACACATTATCGAACATATTATGGTGCACACAAACGCTACTTTCGGCGGTTACTTTATTTTGTTCAATTCTCTTCCTTATGCCCTCACATAGACCAAAGAATGTCCCAACACACATATATACGACAAGAATGGGACGAAGATGAAAGAGAAGAGAAAAACACTCAACACTCACAAAGAATTCATATCTACACATGCAAATACCATAGGCTTGCCCTTATTTTATATGTTCTCATCCTAGGCTCGTTCGGTTGTGATCACATTAGGACTTGTTTCGGCTTGTAATGTAGGTTTAGGGACGGGTCGGATACTTTTTGGATATTAGTGACTCACCCTCCTTGAACACTACAACATCTTGTCACCTTAATTCGCCTCTTTTCTTTTCACGCCTTTATTTTCTTTCAGTTTTCAACCTCGATGTGGTTTTACTCCTAACCAACTTACAAATCGTTTTCACAACAATTTTCTGATTTTTTTTTTATTTTATTATTATTATATATATATATATACGCAACTACCACATCGAATCTCCACTAGCAAACTCCACCACCCCCAACTTATGTTTTTAACATGTAATCCACATTTAATTCACCCCCAACTTAGGCATTTTGCCTCATCTAACTAGTAGCATCAAGGAGGGAACGGGTGCGAAGATGGATTAATTTCACAAAGGGTAAGGTTTCATAATTGCCTAGCCAAGAAAAAGGTCAAAAAGGCTCAAAAGGGAAACTAAGGGTATTTAACACTTTTGGTAAGGCTTATTTAGGCAAAGTGACTATTTTAACAAAGAAAGCCTAAGATCATCTCACAACCAAACTAACTTTCGGATTTCATACAAGACCAACCGGGTAAGTTCTAGATTATACATGCATAAACAGAATCAAACTAACAGCTCACACACACATTGGCATAAGGACAATTATTTTTACACTTGTGACCTCATAAGTAGTCATTTATCACACACAATACCCCAATAATAATAATGTCATATAAAGAATCAATCATGTTAATCAATCCTGTTCTAAGTATGCATTTTTCAAATTTTCTGAGGGGTCCAAAATTTTCAACACCCCACAACACATGCCATAAGTTACAAAGTAACACCAAATAAGTCAAGATTATTCTACTCAACCTAAGCAACATCCTAAACATGCCAGTTTCAACAAAACTAAAACCTCCCTCAGGAAAAGAATTCTGGCAAAGAAAAGCCGAGGAGGTTCCTACCCCCAACCAAAAAAAACTTGCAGTGTCCTCACTGCATTACATCGACACAGAAAAACTTTTTTTTTTTTAACATACCTCCTAGCACTGCGTGCTATGGTCATCTCTGCTCACCCTCGGAACTGGAGTTGCTGGGCTCTGGCAGGACAAAATCGTACTCATTTTCCTCCTCTTCATGCTGTGCTCCGCATACACTCCTCAGAATGCTCATCATTTTGTTCAGAAATTTGCTTTGCTTCTTGGCGTGCTCTCTTGCCTTTTTCTGCCTCCTCTCTATCTTTCCCTACTTTTCTTTGATTTGCTTCATGTCCTCCACCACACCTGCTAATGTCGGACCAATAGGACCAGAGGGAGCTGTAGATGTGCCTTCTCCATGTGGGCCCGAAGGGAGACTAGCCACTAGCTGCTGAATCCGATTGTCCACCCCATGGACCTGGGTGGAGATATATTGGAAAGGCCTGGCGGCTTCTTGCAGTGGTGGAAAGATTGGTATAGCCATGGGGGGAGCAGATGCTCCACCAGACGACTCTGATGCAGTAGAGGTGAACTGCCCAAATGATGGGGCTGCTACATTAATCCTCCTTTTCTTCTGCACATTCCCGGGGCCTCTCTTCTTCAACGGATAAATCGGTCCACTAGGCCCCTTTTCTTTGTCGCCTGGTCTTGTGGGCACTCCATCAGTGGAGCACAAGTAAGTGATCAATGATGGGAAGAATAGACTCTTAGTCCGTTCAAGCACCACCTCCCGGATCTCTTGCATAATGAGCCTCTCCACGTCGACAGGCAACCCTTCCATCACAGCACAAATTAATTTGGCCCTCTCAATGGGCACGTCTGAATCATGTTTTGAAGGCAGCACTCTGGATGTGACAATATAAAGCCAAGTTTTGGCCTCAGCAGTGAACTCTACACATTCAATCTTTCTCTGCATTGTTGTCAGCCACTTTGGTTTCTCCCCACCGTGGAGGTGGGTCACAAACCATTGTTGCTGCAGTTGTTCGTACATCTGTGCCATCTCGCTGTTGTCACCATCCTGCAGATTGTAATAGGCATTGATTCTAGAGGCATTGCACAGGACATCCACACTTCTGACTTTGACAATTGCCCTATGTGTAATGTCTACCTCTGCAGCATTTGCGTAGAATTCCCGCACAAGGGTATGATTTGCCCTGATTGGTTCATCTGCAAAGCGTATCCAGCCGCTTGTTACCAACCTTCCATAGAACTCGGGCATCTTTTCTTCCAAATTTTCTGTTACAATGCCTCTCTCTTCGATGAAGCTCTTTCCCAACAGTCTATCATATAACTTCGAACATTTTGCTGACTGGAAGGTGGTGGTGTCATAGTATTCAATCAAGGGCACTTGAGCAGCATTGGATGATGAAGCCATTTTTTTAATATTAAGTACCTACAAAACAAACACAATGCATATGAACACCTACAATGATGTATAATGAGGTAATTAGGCCAAAGAAATTGGTTGCCAAAGTTTTGGGCAGCTCTGTACGAGCTTTCTGTTTGTGGACTGCTTATATTCCTTCAGCGCGATCGCGCAATACTGTGACGCGATCGCGCCATTTTACTGATTTCCTTCACAGCGATCGCGGTTCAACATGACGCGATCGCGCCATTTTACTGATTTCCTTCACAGCGATCGCGGTTCAACATGACGCGATCGCGCTGAGTCATTTCAGATTCTCAGAAACATTTTCACAAACAGGTTATGGGCATCATTTTTGGAGCTTCAATTCAATGATTTTAAGCACGTATTTTGCCCCATTTTTTCTTTTCATATCAACACCCAACTCTCAACTCACATCACTCACAACAAACAACAATTTACATGACAAGAAATTCAGCAATTTCATCACATTTTCATGCTTAAACAAGTGGAAGAAAATTTTTCTTTCACAATTTCTAACATGGAAAGATGATAAAAACAACCCTAGGAACAAGACAATGAAAGAATCACATACCTTGTAGTTGCAAGTTGAAGAATTTTTCTTAAAATTTGAAGTTGGGTTTGAGAGAGAATTAGGGGAATGGGAGGAAAATGGGGGATTTTAATCCCCAGCTCTGTTTAGTAACTCAAAAACGCGCCTCTGCGCGATCGCGTGGCGATGTATCGTGTTCGCGCAGAGTAAGTTACTCTTTTTTTTTTAACGCGATCGCGTCGCTTTGTTGCACGATCGCGTAGAGGTAAATTCGGCCCTGTTTTTCCAGATTCAGAAAATAAGCAGAAACCAGCAGCTACTAATTTGTGGTTGTTCTGAAAACCCAACCTGCTCAAAACAATTCCAAAAATTTTGAAATTTTGCAGATTAGTCACAAATCATAAACTAAACAATTCTAAAAAATCAAATTTCAAAAATGATTTAAAAATTTTAAAACGATGGGTTGCCTCCCACTAAGCGCTTAAGTTAACGTCGCGGCACGACGGTTAACAACTTTACCGCTTTTCTCGCCATTTGGAGCTTATGAATTTGCGCCCCAATTTTGAATCAAGATTCCGGTGATGCTCATGAGGTGGTGGTAGAAAACAAAAAGGCCAACTCTCGGATGTCGCATTTTGCACTTTTTGGCCTTTGAGTGAGGAATGCCATTTTGTCTTCTTGGCATAGCAAACTTCAAAATAAAAACGCTTTCTTCTTCGTATCCAAAATTCTCCATTGGCTTGTTTGGTTCAACTTCCATATCATCAACCAAGCACAATGTTGAAAAATGGTTCGAATGTGGTCCAACGCGCTCAAATTTCAAATTTGCATGAATTTTGACATTCTTACCCATAAATGAACTAGAGTCTTCAAAAACGATTTCATGAACTTTTTTATGCAACTCTAGCATCATTTCTTCAATCTCGGCATCATTCACTATTTTTGGATTTGTTGGTTGGTAATTTATCATTAGCTCTTGAAAATCAATAGTGACCACTTCTTCATTGGAAACCAACTTAAAACTACTATCCATGGCCTTTTGATATTGAGCGTCACATGCCTCAATCTTTGCATTCAACTCGGTCTTCAATTCTCGGATATCAATTTCAAGTAGCTCTACTTCTTGACTTTGCTCAACATGCATTTTTAGATATTCTTCCATCATCCGTGAAAATCCTTCACGGTGATGCCCATAGACTTCAAGATGTTGAGCTTGATTCATTAGCCAATCTTGGCTCACAATATCCACTTTGTCAAGTTTTTCTTCATGGTGAGAATCGTCCAAAGCTTGTAAAAATCCTAACATGGTGAAATCTATGTTTTGGATAGTTTCATCATCTCCATTTTGAACTACTTCCCACCAACTGGCCACAATCTTCCCATATTTTTCATTTCTCGCCATAATGCCATTCAACATTTCCTCAATTTCCTCTTTTCGAGAATTGGAGATTTCTTCTTTATGACTTAGCTCATTTTCTTCAAGTTAAACCATTTCTTCAATTTCACAACACTCGTCGTCGTCACAAGAATTTTCGGGTTCATCTTGTAAACTTGAAATCTCTTTTTCAACCATTTCATTTTGAGGAGTCGACACTTCCATGACAATTGAGAAACTGGCATCCTCAAATGAATCATTCATTCTTTTTATGGCTTCTCCATTTTTTAAAATGGATTGTTGGAGGAGCTTTCGCTCTTCCTCCATTTTAGCTTCTCGATCTAAGTATGTTTGGAGCATTGCCATGATGCCTTCATATCCGGCACTTTGTCCTTCATTTGTCATGTTGTTGTCCCTGTCAAACTCAAAAGCACAACTAGCATTTTCGTTAGAACAACTTGGGGGAGGGGAAGCAAAATAATTGGGACAATCACCCCAATGTCCACCTTGACCACCACATATATTACAAACACTCTCATCATAGGATTGAGACGGTGCACACATCTCTCTCCCGGGAGCATATTCACAATCTTGCCAAAAGTGGGGCCCTTCACAATATGGACATGGGTCATCAAAATATGGATTGCAACCATCAAACCCATTTTCATTCCAAGATGCCATTTTTTTTTAAATAAAATAAAATAAAACACAGAAAACAACTACACAAATATTTACGGGTTCGGTTCAAAGCAAGTTAGCTTATTTCCTAGATTAGCCAAAATACACCAATTGTTCCCCGACAACGGCGCCAAAATTTGATAACGCTCAAATTACACCTATTAATGGTATAACGCGGACGTTGTCAAATATAGTAACCCAACAAGGTTGGGGCCGAATCCCACAGAGAACAATATGTAGGCGATTTAAGCAGATTAGGAATTATCACTAACAATAGCTATGCCCGAACGCATCAATGGTGGTTTTTGATAAAATACGAAAATATAAATTCTACTCTAGAAAGCAAGTAAATTGATCAATGGCAACAAGAATGGAATAAAGGAAACTACTTCTCAAGTAACGATCCAATCTATTCCACGAATTATAAATAATAGCAAGTTTATGTTATTTAGCCTCGGATAATGACTCTAAATTAACTTCTTCCGAAGATTAACTAGACTACCCAATTGAAGATCCCTCAAGCAATTAGGAGCATTAAGAACACCCGAATATGGCTACAAGTGGTATTGCCTATTCCTAGGTCAATTTCCATTAGATGAGGGTTAACGCCCCAAATTCATGTTAATTACTCTATCCCAACTCCGTTCTTCCTCTTCCTAGTTTCAAACAAAGTAAATGGGCGAGTTCAAAGGTTAGCTAATCCATTGAAAACATTCAAGAACAAGAATAATTAAAATAGCAAAAACTTACTTGATTAAGAACAATGCAAATGAATAAATAAGCACAACAAGAGTGTCAATCTTAATTGTCACCAAGAGATTTCCATCAACAAGGATTAAAAAGAAGAGAGAACATTTTTGTAGGAACCCTAGCCTCCAACTTTTGAAAACTGCCAAAAGATCCTCTTAAGAAAACCCTAGTTTTATTTTTATAGGAACTGGAATGGAAGAAATCGTCAAAACCCAAGTTCTAGTCGAACTGGGCAGAATTTCCTTCTACGCGAACGCGCCAAGTCACTGCGCGATCGCGTGCAATTTACTTATTTTCTTCAGCGCGGTCGCGTGACAACATAGCGCGAACGCGTAAAGTCACGATCTTCCTTCAGCGCGGTCGCGTTTCATTCCTACGCGAATGCGTTAACTTAATAACGCGCGTGGGCGCTGTTGCGTGTCCTTCATGCGCGAACGCGCAGAGCAATATTTCGCCAAAATTTCCAGAATGTCCAGTTTTCTTCCAGTGATCAACGTTTTCTACTCTTTTTCGCTTGTTTTCCACACTTAGGCTCTAGGGACCTCATATTACCTGAAACATGACAAAAACTACGTAAAATAACATAGACTTGCTTAAAAACAAGTAAAACTTATAGCCGAAAAGCGTCGATTGTGGCGTAAAATCACGCCATGTTGTTGACTCACTTTATTCCTGGGTTTGAACTGTTATTTTCATTGATATCATTTTATTGATTTTATTCATTATATCTTGTTTTGTTAACTATTTCCCCTTAGACACTCACTATGTACCCAGTACTCAGGCATACCATTGTTGTTTTTTATGGTATGTTAGGTATCATTGAGGAGCAGATTCGTGATACGCCTACGACTTAAGAGAACTTGCTGCTTTGGAGACTATTCGGTGAGCCCATATGATTGTTTGTGGGGCACCAGCCCACATGATTGTTCGTGGGGCATCATTCTATCTTTACTTTTCGTATTTTAGTTTCGGGTTGCGTCCCGATGATTTAGACATTGCTCATTATCTTAGAAGCTCCATAGTATACGTTCTTGTGGGTAGTTGTTGAGTTATTGATTAACTCTCTGGCACGTTATTACTTTTGACTAAGTATTTGATGAATAAAGACTTCTACTGATTTAATTCATATATTCATGATTTGTTACATTTATTTCATAAACTGTTTGTCACACTCCAATCTCATCAGAGCATGATGGGAATCCAACTCTTACTTAGAGCTGAGTGAACCCTCCGGTATTCACACAATGAAACTGGATATATAACCTTTTTTGGAAATATAATAAAGTTCTTTCAGTCAAACCATAGAAATTTGCGAACGATACTCAATTAATCAAAAACCGAGTAAGTCAAACTGACTACATGGTCGCTTTACTCAACACATGACATCTCAACATACTAACCATATGACACTGTCTACAAAGTCTCTAAGAGTAAACACCTGAATCATATGAGTCGGGATAGGGCCCCGACGTACCCATACACACATATGATAACCATAATGACTCGGCACTGCTCCAGGAGGAAAATGGAGTTTGCCAATCCCTGCTGATAGCCAACCATCCTAGCTGAATACTTTTACCTGCAAAACAATCTGGGACTGTGTGGCATGAACACACGCCCCCAGGCTGTCACGACCCAGCCCCGTGGGTCGCGACTGGTGCCCTATTTGGACACCCGAACTCATTCGCTTACCAAATCGACATATCGAAGACTTATTCAAATTCAGCATACGTTATTTTGAGCAGATGCTGAAAACAAATATCATCTTAAGCGGTCACCCGTACAGAAATATCATACCAATAACCGGTAGGCTGGCGGAATACACATCGCCCGAATACACATACATATACAAACATATGGGCCATTTTGGCCATAATAGCAAACGGGGACGCTTAAGGCAGAAATCACAAACATAATCGAACAAACGTGACTCATGACCCACATATATGACTACAGGCCTCTACAAACCATAACAGAAACATATGACGGGACAGGGCCCCGCCGTACCCAAATAGCCATATATACAGAACATGTATAACAGAAGATATATACCAAAAATATGAGCTCCGGATCAAAAGGAGTACTCCAAACAGCAGAATAAGTATCCTACACTGGCGGGTCACCTAAACGAACGTCTGTGCCTGCGGGCATGAAACACAGCCCCCGAAGAAAGGGGGTCAGTACGAAATATGTACTGAGTATCTAAAGCATGAAGCACAGTAATCCGAATCATAACTGAAGTGAGAAGTACAGAAAAATGGATACAGAATTAGTATATCAAAACTTGTGCTGAAAATATAATTAATGCAAATAAAATCATGCATAGGGACCAGGAACGTGGTCGCCACTCCGACGCTGGCGCCACAACACATCATACTCCAGAAGGTTTCAAATCTCCGTACAATCCCCGAACATATCATATCATCGAAACATATCACATCATCAGAACACATCATATGCCATATCACATCATAACGCCGTATATAAGCGGTACCCGGCCCTATGGCGAGGTCTCGGGGACCGTAACACATCATACTGCCGAATATAACAT
The DNA here is from genome assembly GCF_019175385.1 of Lycium barbarum. NCBI lineage: Eukaryota > Viridiplantae > Streptophyta > Magnoliopsida > Solanales > Solanaceae > Lycium > Lycium barbarum. Next base: position 69,826,833 of record NC_083347.1, on the reverse strand, counting down.
AGTACGCACGATCACAAAACCGGCCCGGGATCCGGCGAACGATATCATAGTAGTATGCACGAGCGGAGTAGTGAGAAAATCATATGCATATAAGTACATAAATAAATTTCAAAACTCGATGGACAAATATATTTACCGACATCTGAAGGCTCAAAAATAAGATTCGGGTCAATCGGAATTATTATACGAAAGGTACGAATTTTTGAAGTACAGAACTTTCTAAAGCGTTTTATAAGCCATTTTTGAAAAATCAAGTAACCATCATATTATGGAACTTTCAGCTATTGCTATGGAGCAAATCAAATAGAGCCTTTAGGATCACATGTACGTATCAAAATATATATCCAAAACTTTAGCCATATCCAATATTTTTCGAACAACATTCGGAAACATATCAACTAGAATCATCGAACATCATAGACACGTACCAAACCATATGGAATAGCTTATGGAAGTCAAAGACATCGGCCATACATATACGCTATTTGTTCATTTCATAAAGGTCATGCCAAAAGAAAGAAAGGTAGGCTTTACATACCTCGATCGCTCGCTAACCAAATCTCGAATCAAGTCTCGGGCTCTCCAATATCTACAATAACGTTATCAATTACCAAACATTAGCTACAAGTACTTAGAAATCCAATTCTAACTGGTACTTGTCTACAGAAATTTCGGCAGCATCTCCCCTGTAAATTCAACATCCCCGAGAATTTAACTCGGCCAAATTCATCAACAACCATACCAACAATACCAACAACCACACCAATAACATCAAAAATCAATTTCAAGCGCCTTCTACTATTAGTAACCTTCTATCTCTACGTAGCTTATCGCATTCAATTCGACTACGTATTTTCAAGTCAATATCAACGCTCACATATTCATTACTAATCCAAGATCGTTCAAACACAATTCAAGAATACTTTAAACAATTTGTACAATATTCAAACAATCCCACTAACACCATATTCTACCCGAAACTTCTACAAACGCAACGAAATTACGACGACGCATTTTCTTCTTTCAAATTCATCAACAACGACAACAATTCACACTTTAGCAACTACACTTCCATAATTACATAAAACCATATTAAAATCACATAATTTCCTACAACAACTTACAACCAAATTTTCATGCCAACTTGAACCATTAGTCTTCCATTTACATCACAAGGCCACAACAACACAATTAACATACTAAATAAATTTAATTCATCTTCCTCCACTACACCACACCACACGGCCACACACACTCACACACACCCACACGGCTACGCCCACAACACACAAATTTCATACTTTTCATTCATTTCCACATACTACAACATATATATAAGTCTTCCATAACAATAAAAGGATAGAATTCTTACCTATTCTTCAATTTTCCACTTGCCACAAAAGGTACTTTCTTGCCTCAAAATCTATATCACGTTGAAGGGGGTCTTGAACTTAGTAAGGATACTAGAAAATTTAAAAATTTGGATCAAAGTACGAAGGCCTCCAAAAAAAAATTTCTCTCTTTTTTTTCCGGCCGAATGGCCCCTTTCTTGTGCTCTCTCAAGTTTTGTTGTTCTTGAAAGTTCTTGAATTATGATTGACTTGTGGCCCCTTTTTCCTTTTAATACATGGGTTTAAATTTTACATGGGCTTAGGCCCTTTTTATTGCCATGGCCGGCCACCCACAAAATGTTGGGCCTCTTTTTTTTTTTTTTTTTTTTTTTTTTTTTTGATTTTCCACGCCCATTTACTTAGTTAATATTTTGTAATTCACGGAAGTAATTTCCAAAATCCCAATTTTGTCCTTAGCCTTCCTCGATATTTCCTCATCAATATTTTTCATAAATGACATATATATTAAATAAGATCAAAATGTTGCCTTATCTCTTAGTAGTCACAATTATTTAAATTTATCTGAATATGCAAAATTACAGGATATAACACAGGCAAAGGGACGTCAGTACGAAAAATATACCGAGTATGTAAGGCATAAGAACATCAAGTACAAATGAGTCATGAAAACCAGTATCAATAATTGAATGCATCTGTGGCTAACATCTGAGAATATCTGCGTAACTCTATATGACTGAAACTGACTCTATGGTGTATGATAGGCATATATTATAATATAACTGATAGTGCTGAGGAACGGACAGCACGATCCATATATAATATAATAATGTCGAGGAACGTACGACCCGATCCATATATAATATAATAATGCCGAGGAACGTACGGCCCGATCCATATATAAGATAATAATCATATATATACCATACCCGACCCTTAGTGAGGGACTCGGTGAATAATGCAATGAAACTGTGCACGAATACATACCTGGCCCGGGACTCGGTGAATGATATATTAACGGCATGCACGAGTAGAATATCATGAGCAACCATATGCAAACTAAATCCTCATCTGGGACTCATTAGAATAATTAGAATGAACCGACACTTGAGAATCAAAGAAAATTGCCATGTCAAGTACCGCTGAGAACTAGAATTCATTGGAGTCATGAACGTTCATCATTTGCTTTTTTATGTAATTCATGCCAAAAAGAAAGAAGGGATGGCCTTAACGTACCTTATCGCTTACTCACTTGCCTTTCACCTCACCCCCTCAAATCTGCAAATCTATATCCAACAATACACATTCGAATCAAACCTTTGGAATTACCTTTAAGCCATACTAAACCCTAACATGTGATTTAACGAAGTTCGGGCAGCATCTCCTCTGTTTATATCCTAATCCCAAAATCACAATACCAACAACAATATAATAACAACAACAACTATTTCAATATCAAATACATCATTTAATCTTCCAATAACATCAATCTTTAACTTATAAACATCCCACACGATGTTTCTTTAATCTAACCATCGATTAATCAATTATACGATATTTCAACGGCTTAATACTCATAATATTATCGCAATCGAAGAAAATAGTAAGGGATTCTTACCTTCTATAACTGATGTGCCAATCGTTATGTGTCAAGAGAAAGGCCTTTGTTCACCTTACTTCACTATGAAGAAAAGCCAATTCAACTAGACGAAAACGGAACAACAAGATCGAAGTGGTGGGTAAAACCCGTATTTTTTGTTCTAGAGGAAAAATTTATACATTACTTCCCTTTAAAAGATTTCATGTAGCTTCTAACTTAGATAGCAGGGAATGTTTCTGTTATATCTACTAATTGTTTCTATATGTAATAACGTAGTGGCTGTACATACACATATGTATAGCACAAAAATGGTAAAAATGATATGATACAATATAATCTCATTCTTATTCCTTTATAATGTGCGGTCCAAGAAATAAATATCCACTAATAGTCCTTCCTATGATGCCACCTTGATCTAGGTAGCCCTTAGTGTTTATTTGCATTACACGTGGCAATGGACTACAATAGTCATCCACAATTGATTAATTAAATGATTAACGTCCCACAAAAATCCAACATTGCACCGATAATTCACATAATTAATTTCTTGATCCCAATTTATTTAAATACTAGTCACTTTTAACACACTTCTCATACTCATTATCATAATCATGTGGTATAACACTTATCCATAGCTTATTTATACACGCACAAAATATTATTTTCAATTACCGTCATCACATTTTTTCGTCTTAAATCATTTTGGGACTTCATCCCTTGTGTACACCGAGCTCTTGATTTTCATCCTTGGATATGATCAAATTCTCCGGGCTCAGGTAAATTTGCTCATGTTGGACGGTTTAATTTCCTGGTCCAAAAATACGGGATGTAACACTGTTGGAGGCGAATATTGAACCTGGCGGGTTTAAATATTGTTATTGCATCTTTTAGGTACTTCCGATGTTGTTCATGATGTCGGATTCCGGTCACGTCTAGGGTGGGTTTTTGGGCGTGACACTACAAAACAACTCCCAAATAACTATAATAACATCTAAAATATCATAATCAAGTAGTCACATTCCATTAAGTCTTCAAAATTCATTCTCATATTCAACTTATACTAACAACTTCACACCAACCCTTAGCACATTCTCATACAACGCTTCCCCATCATTATTATTACCTTTAATAACAAGAATATATCCATATCATACTAAGAATCATGACTCAAGTTAGCTTACTACTCAAAAACATGATGAAAACTACATGTAGAACTCATCTTCTACTTTCTCCTTCTACCCAAGTTGTTCAACAACTAAACATTCTTGATAATGTGAAATAAACATGAAAACTAACCATTTATCTCACAAGATTGAGCTTTGGAACAAGCTATAAACTTATATGGAAACCCTAGCTTCAATACCTAAAGAATTCTTGAAGTCTACTAACCCTAGCAAGACTTTTAACACATGAATATCTTGATTCTTGCCTCTTGATCTTTAATCTCTCTTGGATTTTGGATTGGATTAGTTTATGGAGTTGAAGAGAGGGTATTTGGAGAGCTCTTGGATCAGATTTGGGAAAATAAAATTCCCAAATGAAGTGGAACGAAATATATAAAGCGTGACTTAAAAACCCGACAGGCAATTCTGCACCCACTTTGACGGACCATCAAAATTCCTACGGTCCGTCAAAGTGCACCGTAAAAATGGCCACCCCAACATAGCTCACTGTGACCCTTATACGGTGGTGCTTCACCATTTGACGGGCAGTCAAATAATATACGGTCCGTCAAAGTGCCCTCTTCCGAAAAGTTGCTCCTTTCGATTCGTTTGACTCCCAATCATTATGGAACCTTCTTGGCTCTTGCATAACACTTCATTAACCATATAATAGGCCCGATAGCAGCCCCTCAATACATTACTAAATAAATAATAGCTCAATTATAGCGAAAACCTCTCCGACCGCGACTTACATTTCACTTCCTTCAGCAAACTCAGTTCCATATATTTCTATGACTTCAAAGTGTTAAGGTACTCACTTAAAGTTATCAAATACTCTCCTTAATCTCATAAGGATCTCATGTTCACCTTAGGTTCGCGCTAGTCTACTCATGATTCACACGACTTGAAATTTCTGAGATGTAACATTCTTCCCCCCTTAGGAACATTCGTCCTCGAATGTTAGGTTCTTGGGGATTCTATAAAATTTCGCTAGAGTTTCCCTTATAACATGACACTATCATCCTGTCACAAAAATCCAAAATACACCGCCTCACAGCGCTATAACAACAACATCAATAACCATGGCCACACACGACCAGGAAAACATCAAGGAAGGCACTACATACCGGAGGACAATGCCGTCTCTGCCTGAGTCTCCTCTGGAGGTGGAAATAAATGCGGGTACCTGAACTTCATGTCTTCTTCTGCTTCCCAAGTCATTTCCTCTCTATTATTATTTCTCCATAAGACCTTAACTGAAGCTACATCTTTGGTTTTGAGTCTCCGTACTTGCCTATCTAGAATGGAAATGGGAATTTCTTCATAGGATAATTGCTCAGTAACTTGAACATCATCTACCGGTACAACTCTAGAAGGATCTCCAATGCATTTACGAAGCATCGATACGTGAAAAATCGGATGGACCGACTCCAAATCCGAAGGTAGATCTAATTCATAAGCCACTTGGCCTACCTTGCGTACAACCTCATAAGGTCCAATACACCAAGGACTATGCTTGCCCTTTTTACCAAATCTCATGACGCCCTTCATCAGCGACACCTTCAAGAATACTTAATCTTTCACTTGAAACTCTAAGTCCCATCGACAGTTATCTGCATAGGATTTCTGACGAGTCTGAGCTGTTAATAATCGATCCTGTATGAGCTTGAATTTCTCTATAGCTTTGTTGGACCAAGTCTGGCCCTATCAGTTTGGTCTCCGCTACTTCAAATCACCCAATTGGCGATCTGCACTTGAGCCCATACAAAGCCTCATACGGGGCCATTTGGATGCCAGAATGATAACTATTATTATACGCAAATTCAATAAGAGGTAAGTGATCATCCTAAAATCTAATACACATGCCCGTAGCATATCCTCAAGTGTCTGAATGGTACATTCAGCTTGTCCATCAGTCTATGGGCGAAATGTCGTGCTAATACTCACCTGAGTCCCCAAACCTTCTTGGAATGATTTCCAAAAATTGACTGTAAACTGAGTCCCTCTATCGGAGATAATAGATACTGGAACACCGTGAAGTTGCACTATCTCTTTAACATAAAGCTTTGCATAATCTTCTGCTACATATGTAGTTCTGACCGGTAAGAAATGAGCTGACTTCATGAGTCTATCCATAATCACCCATATAGAATCATACTTACGTCGGGAACGGGGTAAGCCTGTAATGAAGTCCATGTTAATTACTTCCCATTTCCATAGCTTGCAACAATCCACACGGCTTTTGGTGCTCAATTTTCACTTGCTGACAGATAGGACATTGAGCTACGAATTCCGCTATATCCTTCTTCATTCCATTCCACCAATATATAGATTTAAGATCATGATACATTTTCATTGCTCTCGGGTGAACGGAATAACGGGAACAATGGGCTTCTTTCAATATATGGTGGCGTAATCCTGTAACATCAGAACACATAGCCTGTATCGGCATCGGAGAACTCCATCTCCAAAAATTTCGAAGGACGACTTCTTCTTTTGAGGAAGTGTATTTCTGTAATGAATTAGCATGAGATCTTCGTATTGACTCTCTTTCACTTTCACTACTCGCGACGAGACCGCTGAATTTTGAATGATAGCTCCAATGCTACCTGAGTCCACTACTCGAACTCCTAGGCTAGCTAACTAGTGGAGCTCACGAGCAATCTCTCTTTTCTCTGGCTGATTATTGCATGAACTTCTGATGGATCTACGGCTCAGAGCATCAACCATAAAGTTCGCTTTCCCGGGAAGATATAGGATGTTAACATCATAATCTTTCAACAACTCCAACCATCGCCGTTGTCGCAAATTCAATTCCTTCTACTTGAAAATATACTGGAGGCTATTATGATCTATATAAATATCAACATGGACACCATACAAATAATGTCTCCACATCTTCAATGCATGAGTTACTGCAACCAATTCAAGATCATGGGTCGGATAATTTTTCTCATATTTCCGCAACTGTCTTGAAGCATATGCAATCACCTTACCATGTTGCATTAACACACAGCCTAACCCAACGCCTGAAGTGTCACGACCCAACCCCGTGGGCCGTGACTAGTGCCCAGCTGGACACCCATACACACTTACTTACCAAATCGACATATCAATGACTTATCCATATCCAGCACACATTAATTTATCCAGATACTGAGAACAGATGTCACCTTAAGCGGTCGCTTATAACATACATATCATACAGAGGCCACCAAGGCTGTCGTAGAACGTATCGTCCAAAACATATATATGCGTATACATACATACAAGCCATTTAGGCTGGTATAGCAAAAGGAACCGCTTAGACGCAACCACAATGACCCATGACCCACATACATGTCTACAGGCCTCTAACAAAGACAACAGAATCATATGACGGGACAGGGTCCCGCCGTACCCCTGAATATATATATACATATATACAACGGAAGAGTCTGTACCAAAATGTAGGCTCTAGAACAAGGGAGCACTCCAAAGCAGCAGAATGGATGGCCTAAGCTGTCGGATCACTCACGTGAACGTCTGTACCTGCGGGCATGAAACGCAGCCCCCAAAGAAAGGGGGTCAGTACGAAATATGTACTGAGTATGTAAGGCATGAAGTACAGGAAACAGAAACATAACGGGAACAACGCTACAAAAGTAAGTACATTAGCCAGAATACCAAGGTACTTATTTTCCGAGCGCAAAGCATGCATACCGATGTCATATGTCAGAAGGAGTACAGAAAATGAGTAAATCATCCAAAGTACCAAAATACTTACTTTCCAAACACATATCATACGTGCCGACATCATATGTCACCATATACATATACATATAACCGATCCATATGTAATATGATAGTGCCGAGGAACGTACGGCCCGATCCATATATATATATAACATATTAGTGCCGAGGAACGTTCGGCCTGATCCATATATATAACATATTAGTGCCGAGGAACGTTCGGCCCGATCCATATATATAACATATTAGTGCCGAGGAACGTTCAGCCCGATCCATACATATAACATATTAGTGTCGAGGAACGTTCCGCCCGATCCATATATATATAACATATTAGTGCCGAGGAACGTTCGGTCCGATCCATAAATATATTGCTGCGGAACGTGCAGCCCGATCCATAAATACATATATTATATCGCTGCGGAACGTGCAGCCCGATCCATATATACATATATTATACTGCTGCGGAACGTGCAGCCCGATCCATATATACATATATCATACTGCTGCGGAACGTGCAGCCCGATCCATTTATCAATTCTAAGACTCGATGGACAAGTATACTTACCGACACCTGAAGGCTCAGAAACAAGTTTCGGGTCGATCCGATTTAGTATAAGAAAGTTATGAGCGTTTGGAGTACAGAACCTTCTACGAACGTTTCAGAAGCCGTTTTTGGAAAATCAAAGCAACAATCATATCAAGTACCTTTCGGATATCATTATGGATCAAATCAAATATAACTTTTGGAACAATATGTACATATCAAAGACTCAACGGAATAATCGAACGTGCTAGCATTTGAGGGTCAAAACTTTAGTCATATCAATTATCTTTCGAATGCCATTCGGAAACATATCAAACAGAACTTTAGACACCATCGATACGCATCAGAACCATGTGAGACAGCTTATGGAAATCAAGAACGTTAGCCATCCTAGTGGCTCTAAGAATGGGAGTTTCTTTGGAATCATATACATACACTTTGTCATGTTGGTTTCACAAAGATCATGCCAAAAGAAAGAAAGGGTAAGCCTTACATACCTTGCCCGCTTCCTTAGCTAATCCAACTTAGGTCTTGGCCCTTCCAAAATCTATAACAATGTTAGTGAATAACAAACATTAGCTATAGATATCCAAGAATATCATCCTAAACTAACACTTTGTTTACATAAATTTCGGCAGCATTTCCCCTGTAAATACACCATCCCCGAGAATTCAACTCGGCCAAATTTATTAACAACCATACCAACAATTATTTCAACAATACCAACAATCAATTTGAAAGATATTCTAACATTAGTGACCCGCTTTAACATAATTCAATGGCATTCCGTTTACATTCACTTTAACTACATACAATCAAACCAACGCCAATGCTCGCATACTCAAACACTAATCCAAAGTCATTTAAACTAAATTCAAGAACATTTCAAACAATCCGCACAACATTCAAAACAATCCAACCAAACTCCATTCCACCCGCAACAAGAGCAACAACAATACATTTTCTTCTTTCAAATTCATGGACTACATCAACAACTCACATGCTAGCAACATTATTTGCTATAAGTACAAGAAACCACATTCAAGTCACGTTGGCTTCTAAAACAGCCCACAACAAATTTTCAACTTCAACTTGAATCGTTAAACCTTCATTTGCATCATGGAATCCACAACAACACAACCAACATACTAAGTAAAATTAATTCATCTCTTCTCCACCACACTACACTCACACGGCCACAACACTTCACACACACTTACACGGCTACACACAACACACATTAGTTTCATGATTTTCATTCATTTCTACATACTACAACATACACAAACCTTCCATAACATATAAAAGAAGATTAATTCTTACCTTTTTCCCTTAACTTCTCACTTCGATAGGGCTGTGAATTTGCAACAAAGAGTAGTTTAATCACTCCAACAACTATCTCACGTTAAAGAGGACCTTCCAATTTGTTGAATAGCTAGAAGAAATAATTTTTTTGATCAAGATTTTTGGTCTTCAATTTTTGGCTCACTTGGCCGAAAGTGGTGGTCTTTTTTTTTTCTCTCCAAGCTTCTTGATTTTTCTTGGGTTGAAGATGACAAAATGATGGATTGGTCCTCTTTTATTACTAGTATTATGTCCCAAAGTGGGCCTTGGCCCATCCAAGGTGGCCGGCCACACTTGGGCCCCCTTTTTTTTTTTTTTTTCCAAGCCCATTTATTTCAAGTCCAATTTTTTGTAATTCATGAAAACTATTTTCCTAATTTCCAAATTTGCCCTTAGCTTTCCTCAATATTTCCACATCAATATTTTCATGAACAACTTATGTATTAAACAAGATCAAAATATAGCCTTGTCCTCAACTTGCCGTTATTATCTTGAATTATCCGAATGTACAAAATGCGGGATATAACATCCTCCCCCCCCCCCCCCCCCCCCCCCGTTAGAACATTCGTCCTCGAATGTTGAACTGGCCTCATGGTGTATTATAATACTTCGGGGAGGTCTCCTTTATAGTTGCCACATAAGATCATTTAACATGTCCGTTTTAGAAGCTTAGGTTGCCTGTAGGCGTAGGAAATAATTAGGGATACTTTCTCTTCATCTCTTCTTTCGGCTTCCCAGTGTGGACTTTCAATTACACTTGGGTGTGGCTTCACATTAGTGGTCCATGTAATTCCCTAACGTAGGTTCTCATGTTCAACATCGTTAGCGGTTCATGGAGTACTTTCTACCATCCGGTGGGCTCTTTTTTTTCCATTCATAAGGGCAGTGTTCTACCTTTCTTCAAGAAATGATCAACTACCGACCGTTGTTACTTCGTTATAACAATCGTCATCCGAAATGTCTTTGTGAATTTAGCCTGTATACATTTCTTGCTCTCTTTGTCGCCCTCTTCTGGAACTCAGATCATCTTAATTCGTTTCAAATATAGTATGTTCTCCCCCCCCCCCCCCCTTTATTAAGAGGGTCTATATACGTAAGTAACCATCGTTTTCCACGATCGTTTTCCACGATCTTTTTACAATTGAAGTTCCTTCTTCATGGAGTCTGTCACTTCTATCTCCTTGCTAACTACATTCTCGTATTTAATCGGAATACTCATAAGGGCATCCATTTCTGATGCTTACTTTTTTTTTTTCCATTTTGACATACCTCTGTCCTTTATGTCTAACAATGTCATTACCCTTTTGGTGCGTATCTGTTTCTAGTCACTTTCTTCCTAACCACTCTCTTTATCCTTCAACCCAGCCATCAGTATCCTTAATCTTACTTAGGGAGTAGCTTTCGTCTCTTATTGTTTGTGGCATCGGCTCTGAAGTTCGTAAGGAATTCTCTTTATATACACGAATCGGTTTCATTCTTAAGTCGCCCTCCAGGAAAGCTTCTCTATGTTCGAAGAAACCGTACCAATATGGCTATGCATTTACCCTTTTGTAATTATATCCTTCCACAATAGAGGATTCGGCCAAGCTTTCCTTTCCTTCATGCCCATTCCTTATCTTTCATTCTCTTTTCTCGACAATCAAATTCCTCGGTCTTCACATGAATCCTCATTCCATGTCATAAGTTTTCTTATCCATTGAACCAACTCACTATCCTTGTCCTTTCCTTGGCAAGTAATCGATTCGCTATCACCAACTTATTAAAGTATCCTCCGAACTCCCATATGCTTGTCCTATTTTCACCGTTAACCTCCCTCTTCACCAATTTAGTCTGCCTTAGCCTACGCGACCTCTTTAAGGTTTCTAACCACTCCACACCTTCTAATTTCCTTTAGGTTACCCCAATTTCCCATTTGTCTCTTACATCTACATTTGTTGAAATTTAGTACACTTCCCAGGGGGTCACCCATCCCAAAATTGCTCTGGCCCTAGCACGCTTAACCTCAAAACTTTAATACATTTAGGTGCCTTAATGCTGGTATAATCGCATCCACTCCCCCACACGACCTTTATCACGTAATCTAAGGCAAGTCAGAATCTTAGAAACTTCCAGAAGGTTCTCGTAACGTGTTCCAGTCCGATCTAGAGAGGATCCGTTTACTTTTCTGACCATACAATTGTCGTATTGCCCTTTTAAATCCTCAATATTCACTTTTCGTCTGTATGTATGGCTACCTCGAACAGTTTTATCGATTCGGGTCTTATTTCAATTCTACTAGCAATCGAGGGGGGGGGGGGGGGGAATATATGATGAAATAGGATCTGGATCTATCAATGCATATACATTTCAGAAGAAGATTGACAGTATACTTGTAACCACGTCTGGTGACGCCTCCTGGTCCTGTCGGCCGGACAAAGCATATAAGCGGTTCGAAGGGCCGCTAGAACCGGGAGCTCCGCCACGACCTCTACCGCGGCCTGCTGGTGTCGGTATACCTTGCCCCGTAGGGCGCATGGCTACAGAAGGGGAAGATGAACCAGCAACTGACCCGGTAGGCTAAGCTGCACTAGCTGAACCCCTCCTAAGCGGACAATCCCTCATAAAATGGCCCTGACGGCCACAAGTAAAACAAGCACCCGTGGAGCCCGAAGCCCTGGAGCTCTGACCTGCTCCTGAATACCCTGCACTATCTGGTCTCCTGCCCGTAGACTGTGGGAGTGTACTCCGTGCTGACTGGGAAGGGCACCTGCTATACTGCCGCTGAGGCTGGCCGCCTCGAGACTCCCCAGAATATCCAGCTAATCTAACCCTCTTGGGCTGCCCTCTATCACGATCTCTGTCGGGCTGGCGCCCTCTGTGGCGATCCTCCATTCCTCGCGCATATGCCTGCACCCGAGCAATATCCATCCCGGACTGAGATGCCATCGCCATACAACTATCAATGAGGTAATCATCCAACCCCAACACGTATCGTTGCATCCTGTCAGTCATATCGGCTACAATAGTGGGGGCATATCTAGCCAACGAGTCAAACTCTAAACTGTACTCCCGAACGCTTCTGCCCCTCTTTCTCAACTGTAGAAATCTGTCAACCCTAGCTCACCACGCCTCGGGAGGCAGGAAGTGACTAAGGAAGGCCTCTGTAAACTCGGCCCACACCGCTGGGGGAGCATCCTCACCCCTAAACAGCTCCGAGGACTTATACCAATTAACCGCTACATCACACAATCGATATGAAGCCAGCTCGACAGATTCAGTCTCGGAAGCTCTGACTAATCTCAGCGTACGCTGCATCTGTTGAATAAAGTCCTGGGGATCCTCCTCAGGCTTTGACCCGTAAAACTCTGGGGGGATTACAAGTAAAAAAGTCATGAATTCTCAAGCTGTCATATCTATTCACATCATCACCCCTAGCTCGCGTTTGCGAGCCTGTCCTGCTACTAATCTCGTCAGCAACTATACGACATCTCTCATCGCCCTATCCTCCGCCCCTGGCTGAGGAGGTGGAGGCTCGGGCGCTGGAGCCTCTGGAGCTAATGGTGGAGCCGCCTCCTGATCCATAGTGGCAGCGACTGCTGCTCTAGGCTCCTCTGGTAATGGTGGCGTAGCAGAGCCCGCTGACTGGGCATAACCTCGGGCATAGTCTGGGCACGGGCCCTGGTAACTCTCTGAGCCTGGCTAGTCTCTCCAACTGCTGCTGACTTGCCTTTCTGGGCAGCTGTCGCTTTTCTTGAGGGCTTCGCTGAAAACATAACATTTCGTCAGAAAGGAACCATCCTAATAATACAGCTCTATTGCATGATCTAAGATCGAAAGAAAAGGTAACACCCTAATTGTCCTCAAGCCTCCTGTTTATAGACGTGGTGCACCACACACCGATAAACAAGACTCTACTAGACACGGCCTGTAGACATTCCGTGGACAAACCGCTCTGATACCACTTTTGTCACGACCCAACCCCGTGGGCCGTGACTAGTGCCTGAGCTGGACACCCATACACACTTACTTACCAAATCGACATATCAATGACTTATCCATATCCAACACACATTAATTTATCTAGATACTGAGAACAGATGTCGCCTTAAGCGGTCGCTTATAACATACATATAATACAGAGGCCACCAAGGCTGTCGTAGAACGTATCGTCCAAAACATATATATGCGTATACATACATACAAGCCATTTAGGCTGGTATAGCAAAAGGAACCGCTTAGAAGCAAGCCACACAGACATATCTGAACCACAACGACCCATGACCCACATACATGTCTACAGGCCTCTAACAAAGACAACAGAATCATATGACGGGACAGGGCCCCGCCGTACCCCTGAATATATATGTATATATACAACGGAAGAGTTTGTACCAAAATGTAGGCTCCAGAACAAGGGAGCACTCAACAACAGCAGAATGGATGGCCTAAGTTATCGGATCACTCACGTGAACGTCTGTACCTGCGGGCATGAAACGCAGCCCCCGAAGAAAGGGGGTCAGTACGAAATATGTACTGAGTATGTAAGGCATGAAGTACAGGAAACAGAAACATAATCGGAACAACAGTACAAAAGTTAGTACAATAGCCAGAATACCAAGGTGCTTATTTTCCGAGCGCAAAGCATGCATACCGATGTCATATGTCAGAAGAAGTACAGAAAATGAGTAAATCATCGAAAGTACCAAAATACTTACTTTCCAAACATAGATCATACGTGCCGACATCATATGTCACCATACACATATACATATAACTGATCCATATGTAATATGATAGTGCCGAGGAACGTACGACCCGATCCATATATATATAACATATTAGTGCCGAGGAACGTTCGGCCCGATCCATATATATAACATATTAGTGTCGAGGAACGTTCGGCCCGATCCATATATATAATATATTAGTGCCGAGGAACGTTCGACCCAATCCATATATATAACATATTAGTGCCGAGGAACATTAGGCCCGATCCATAAATATATTACTGCGGAACGTGCAGCCCGATCCATATATACATATATTATATCGCTGCGGAACGTGTAGCCCGATCCATATATACATATATTATACTGCTGTGGAACGTGCAACCCGATCCATATATACATATATCATACTTGTTACGTCCCGTATTTTATACATTGGGACAATCCGGATTAACTATGATAAGTTAAGGCCAAGACCATTCCGGGACTTGAAGTCGAGACTTTTGACCTTCGATTTTATTTTGAGACATAAGTTGTTCATGAAATTGTTGGCATGGAACACTTGGAAAAGTTGGGACCAAAAATCATATATTTGGAAGTTGAAAATCATGCAAGTAGTCCCACACACTTTGTGGCGAATTTTAATTGGTCCAACTCATGTGTGGGCCATGGACACATGGATAATTTATGTGGAGGCTTAAAAGATGACTTCTAAGTCATCTCTTATCATTTCAACACTTACAAAAAAATCAAGAAGTTGAAGAACAACTCCAACACCATTCGGCCAAGAACAAGAAAAACCAAATCCAATTTGAGCCATTCCAAAAATATTTCTTTGGTGCAAATCCACTAATTGAAGGTCCCTAAGTAATGTGGAAGTGTTGTTGGAGCGATCAAGCCATCTGTTTAGTAGATCGCAAACCCTAGGCAAAGTGTGGAGTTGAAGAAGAAAGGTAAGATTTGAACTTGTTTTATGTGTTATAAATGTTGTATGCATGTTGTGGTATGCTAAAATGGATGAAAATCATGAGATAGGGTATGTTGGATGTGGGTCGTGTGCTTGGTGTGTTAGCCGTGTGAGGTGTGTGTATGTTGTGTGGTGTGGAGGTGATGAATTGATCTTATGTAGCATGTTTGATTGTTGTAGTGTGTAGGATGGCTAAGAATCACTAATATATGCATGTGTGGTGATAGCCGAATGTGGGTCATACTATATGCCAAAGAACGCATTAATGTCGCTTAATGTTTTAGTGGTTGTTGTGATGACTTTTATGTTGAAAATAAGAGTTTAATGTCGCAAGTCGATATGGTAAGTGTTGCGGACTGATTTGGAGAATTATGTGCAATTAATGCAACTTTTATTTTTATGAGAATGATATCGTTATAGTGTGGATTGTTGATACAAATCATGATTTGAAAATGAGGAGTGTGTTGTAGTGGAGTTCTCGGGTTTGGGGGCTGTTTTCGAGAAAATTGGAGCAATTGTTGGATTGTTGGAAATGTTGTGTAAGTTGTTTAAAATGTCCTTGAATATTGTTGGTATGGGTTCGGGTTGGAAATTGAATGTATGAGCGGTAATGTGGCTTGAATGTAAGCCATCAAATTGAATATTATGAATGTTGTTGAATGTTGTAAAAGAGAGTTATTATTGTTATATTGCCTTTCGGATTGGTCATTGGGGTTGTTAGGTTGGTTATTGTTGTTGTGATTGTTGATTTGGCCGAGTTAAATTCTCGGGGTTGGCCTTTTTACAGGGGAAATGCTGCCCAAAATTTTGTAGAATTGAGTGTTAGTTTGGAATAAATCGCCTAAGTGCCTATGGCTAATGTTTGATATTCGTTGGCGTATTTGTAGACCTTGGGGAGCCCGAGGCGTAGGTTGGGATTAGATTGAGTTGGGCTAGCTTGGAGTGCGTACGAGGTATGTAAAGCTCAAACCTTCCTTCTTTTGGCATGCCTTAGTTATACATAGGTTAGATCACGAGCCTCGAGGAAATTCTAAATTCGCAATCCGAGTACGTTATGACTCTTATATATTTCTTGGCACTCGTATGTTTGATGTGATGAAATATGAATTCTTATGTCTTCGAAATAACTGATTTCCAAATGTTTCACAAAATGTTTTGTTTTAAAGAATTCTGTAATTCTGGACGCCGTATCTTTCACATAAAGGCTCGGATTGCTTCGATATCTTCGTAGGAGTTTGTATGGCGTATGATGAGTATGTTCTCCATAGGCGGGCCCAGCTCCGGTCGATACCCGTCCGTGGGTCCCGCGACTTTCCTTTATGTAATTCGGAAGACTTTTGAAAGAATTTGGTATGACTATTATTTTGATTTTCAAGTATGGTCATTTTACTTATATTTGAGTCCATGATAATGATTTTATACATATGGTTACTCACGACTCTGCTCGTGCGTTCTGTTATATCATTCGCCGGATCCCGGGCCGGTTCTGTTGTCGTGCGCACTTTGATATATTCCGGTGTTATGCTGTGTTGATGGTTCACCGAGCCACTCGCTAGAGGGCCGGGTTCCACTTATATTTGGCGTTATGCTGTGTATGGCGTTATGCTGTGTTATGATGTGTGACGGGGATACGGAGATTTGAACCTTTTGGTGTTATGCTGTGTTATGGCGCCATCGACGGGCGGGCGACCATATTCTCTGTGCCCTATGCATGACTTATATTTTTAGAGTAAACATTTTTGTATTTTGGGTTTGCACTTATGTTCTGTACTTCTATTTCGTTTATGCCTCAGATTTGTTTTCTGTATCTTCTGCTTTGCATACTCGGTACATATTTCGTACTGACCCCCTTTCTTCGGGGGGCTGTGTTTCATGCCCGCAGGTGCAGACGCACAGTTTGGTGATCCAGCCGTTTATGATACCCTCTTCTGCTGTTTGGAGTGCTCCTCTTATTCCGGAGCCTACATTTTGGTATATATCTTCGTTCGTTGCATATGTATGTATTTGTTCAGGGGTACGGCGGGGCCCTGTCCCGCCATATGATTCGGTCTGTCTGTTTAGAGTTCTGTAGACGTATATGTGGGTTTTGTGCCTACTTCAGTACGGGTGTGTTTGTATGATCCCACTTGCCATGGCAGCCTTGTCGGCGTGCGTTTGTATATGTTTTGGGCCGTTACGCCATTTGATAGCCTTGTCGGCTTCTGATATATATGTACATATATGGTTGTGTTTGAAATATGTCTGAGACAGTTTGATATAATTTGAGGCAGCGTGTGATATTTGTGCCCGTATACGCTATCTGTATGTGATTCGGATTTGAGGAGTGTGTTCGGGTGCCCAGTTCGGGGACTAGTCACGGCCTACGGGGTTGGGTCGTGACAATACTACTGCGGAACGTGCAGCCTGATCCATTTATCAATTCTAAGACTCGATGGACAAGTATACTTACCGACACCTGAAGGCTCAGAAACAAGTTTCGGGTCGATCCGATTTAGTATAAGAAAGTTATGAGCGTTTGAAGTACAGAACCTTCTACGAACGTTTCAGAAGCCGTTTTTGGAAAATCAAAGCAACAATCATATCAAGTACCTTTCGGATATCGTTATGGATCAAATCAAATATAACTTTTGGAACCATATGTACATATCAAAGACTCGATGGAATAATCGAACGTGCTAACATTTGAGGGTCAAAACTTTAGTCATATCAATTATCTTTCGAATGCCATTCGGAAACATATCAAATAGAACTTTAGACACCATCGATACGCATCAGAACCATGTGAGACAGCTTATGGAAATCAAGAACGTTAGCCATCCTAGTGGCTCTAAGAATGGGAGTTTCTTTGGAATCATATACATACACTTTGTCATGTTGGTTTCACAAAGATCATGCCAAAAGAAAGAAAGGGTAAGCCTTACATACCTTGCCCGCTTCCTTAGCTAATCCAACTTAGGTCTTGGCCCTTCCAAAATCTATAACAACGTTAGTGATAACAAACATTAGCTATAGATATCCAAGAATCTCATCCTAAACTAACACTTTGTTTACAGAAATTTCGGCAGCATTTCCCCTGTAAATACACCATCCCTGAGAATCCAACTTGGCCAAATTTATCAACAACCATACCAACAATTATTTCAACAATACCAACAATCAATTTGGAACATATTCTAACATTAGTGACCCACTTTAACATAATTCAACGGCATTCCGTTTACATTCACTTTAACTACATACAATCAAACCAACGCCAATGCTTGCATAGTCAAACACTAATCCAAAGTCATTTAAACCAAATTCAAGAACATTTCAAACAATCCGCACAACATTCAAAACAATCCCACCAAACTCCATTCCACCCGAAACCTTCTAAATGCAACAAGAGCAACAACAATACATTTTCTTCTTTCAAATTCGTGGACTACATCAACAACTCACATGCTAGCAACATTATTTTCTATAAGTACAAGAAACTACATTCAAGTCACGTTGGCTTCTAAAACAGCCCACAACAAATTTTCAACTTCAACTTAAATCATTAAACCTTCATTTGCATCATGGAATCCACAACAACAAAACCAACATACTAAGTAAAATTAATTCATCTCTTCTCCACCACACTACACTCACACGGCCACAACACTTCACACACACTTACACGGCTACACACAACACACATTATTTTCATGATTTTCATTCATTTCTACATACTACAACATACACAAACCTTCCATAACATATAAAAGAAGATTAATTCTTACCTTTTTCCCTTAACTTCTAACTTGGCTAGGGTTGTGAATTTGCAACCAAGAGTAGTTTAACCACTCCAAAAACTATCTCACGTTAAAGAGGACCTTCCAATTGGTTGAACAGCTAGAAGAAATAATTTTTTTGATCAAGATTTTTGGTCTTCAATTTTTGGCTCACTTGGCTGAAAGTGGTGGTCGTTTTTTTTTTCTCTCCAAGCTTCTTGATTTTTCTTGGGTTGAAGATGACAAAATGATGGATTGGTCCTCTTTTATTACTAGTATTAAGTCCCCAAGTGGGCCTTGGCCCATCCAAGGTGGCCGGCCACACTTGGGCCCCTTTTCTGTTTTTTTTTTCAAGCCCATTTATTTCAAGACCAATTTTTTGTAATTCATGAAAACTATTTTCCAAATTTCAAAATTTACCCCTTGCTTTCCTCAATATTTCCACATCAATATTTTCATGAACAACTTATGTATTAAACAAGATCAAAATATAGCCTTGTCCTCAACTTGCCGCGATTGTCTTGAATTATCCGAATGTACAAAATGCGGGATATAACATGAAGGATCACAATAGACAACATAACCTTCCGATCCCTCTGGAAGTGTCAGGACTGGGAAAGAAGTTAATCTATCCTTTAGCTCTTGGAAACTACGTTCACAAGCATCTTTCCATTGAAACTTAGCTGATTTCTAGGTCAGCTTCGTGAGCGGTGTAGAAATAGAAGAATAACCTTCTACAAATCTCCTGTAATAACCTGCTAAGCCCAGAAAATTACGAACTTCCGTAAGGGTTGTGGGCCTTGGCCTAGTCTTTATGGCCTCAATCTTTTGGGTATCTACCCGAATACCATTGGCTGAAATAATATGGCCCAAAAAGGTCACTGAGTTCAACTAAAACTCACACTTAAAAAATTTGACTAACAACTCTCGAGTTTGAAGAACTCTAAGAACAGTATGCAAGTGATCCGCATGTTCTGCCTCGGACCTAGAATATACCAGGATATCATCGATGAACACAATCACAAATAAATCTAGGAAGGGCCTGAACAAATTGTTCATCAAATCCATAAATACTGTCGGTGCATTAGTTAGCCCTAACCACATTACCCGAAACTCAAAATGGCCGTATCTGGTTCTGAAGGCTGTCTTAGGAATATCTTTCTCCCTAACTCGCACCTGATGATACCCAGATCTCAAATCTATCGTTGAAAACCATTTGGTGCCTTGTAATTGATCAAATAAGTCGTCAATCCTTGGGAGCGAATATTTGTTCTTAATTGTCACTTTATTCAGTTGCCGATAGTCAATGCACATTCGCAAGGAGCCATCTTTCTTCCTCACAAATAACACCGGTGCTCCCCACGGGGAAGAACTAGGCTTAATAAAACCTTTTTCAAGCAAGTCCTTCAATTGCTCCTTCAACTCTTTCAACTCTGCGGGAGCCATTCTGTAAGGAGGAATAGATATGGGCTTTGAATCCGGTAGCACATCTATAACGAAATCAATCTCCTGCTCCAGAGGGAGTCCTGGAAGCTCTTCCGGGAATACATCCGGAAACTCACTCACCACGGGGACAGACTAAAGAGTTAGCGATTCAGCTTCTATAACTTGGACCAGAACTAGATGGTAAATACAACCTTTTGTGATAATTTTCCTTACCCTTAGATAGGAAATGAGCCTACCTTTCGGGGACGCAGTATTTCATTTCCATTCTAAGACTAGTTCCCTCGAAAACTGGAAGCGAACCATTTTCATTCTACAATCAACGTTGGCATAGCAAGAAGCCAACTAATCCATGCCCATGATAACATCAAAGTCCACAACTTTTAACTCATGTAGATCAACCATAGCACGGTGGTCACAAATCACAACTACACAATTCCTATGTACACGACTAGCTTTACCGGCTCACCAACGGGTGTAGATACCTCAAAAGGTTTGATCTACTCCGGTTTAACCCCAAACCGACCCGCAATATATGGAGTACCATATGACAATGTGGATCCCGGATCTATCAAAGCATATTAATCATGAGAAAATACCGATAATATACCTATGACGACATCGGGGGAAGACTCAAAATCCTGGCTTCCAGCCAAAGCATAAATATGGTGCTGAGGACCACTAGAACTGGGAGCTCTCCCTCTACCTCTACCATGGCTAACTTGTTCTTGTGAACCTTTCCCCAGGGGGCGTATCGATGATGAAGACCCGGCTGCCGATCCCGAAGGTTGGACCCTACCCCTGCTACCAACCGAGGGGCAATCACGCATGATATGTTATGGCTTGGCCGACTGCATTCATAGTAAACCTCTGAACCTAGTCGACACTAGCCCCAATGTGACTTCCCGCACTGGAAAATCATGGCACGGGTGGCCTTGGCTGACCCGAATTGCCTCTAAACCGAGAGCCTGAAGCCCTGAAACTCTTACTCGGCTCGGAATGAGTAAATCTATCAAATCTCTGGCCTGTAAACCATGGAGGTGCACTAGTCATAGAATGGCATAAATGCCTAGAAAACTGCTGTCTTTTCCCTCCCCTGAACTCACTCGTCGGACCCGAAGATCTAGCCCTCTTGTTATACCCTCTGTCATGCTCACGCTCACTTATTTACTATTGTTTGCTTTCCTCTAAACTCTGGACATGGGCTTGAATGCGTGAAATATCTATGTTGTCCTGAAGGGACGCAATCAAGCACCTATCCATCAAATGTGGCCCTAGGCTTCTCACAAATCGGTGCACTAGGTCACCCATATCTGCTACCATGGCCGGAGCATACCTATCCAAAGAATTGAAGCGGAGACTATACTCTAAGGCACTTATACTTCCTTACCTAAGGTTCAAGAACTTATCGGCTCTAGCCCGCCGAACCTCTGGAGGCAAGTAATTTTGGAGGAAGGCATCCTCAAATTCTTGCCATACCGGAGGAGATGCATTGACTCCCCGTGAAGCCATCCAAACCGTGTACCAATGAACCATAACATCCCGCAATCTATAGAACGCTAACTCTACCGATTCAATGTCTGAATCATGCATTAACCGAAGTGTCCTCAACATCCCATCAATAAAATTTTGAGGGTCCTCATCCGGCTTTGAGCCGAAGAATTTCGGAGAGTTCAAGCAAATAAAATCATGGGCCCTCGCACTAACAGCCCTATCACCTTGACTTGTACCTAGCCACTGTGTCTGAGCGGCAACCAACTGAGTGAGTAGATGAATGGCCTCTTTGACATCTTGGCCCGAAGCATCTAGTGGAGGAGCTGGAGCTGAGGCTCCCTCATACTCCTCAGAAATAGGCAATGACCGAGAGGACTGAGATTGAGCCGTGTTCTGGGACTCACCCTCCTCTACAACCATTGGCGGTACTCTTTCGGCCCGCTTTTCTGCTATTGTCTTGCCCTTTTGGGCTTCCCTAGCTTTCCTTTTTACAGGCATTTCTGAAATACATAATACACGGTTAAGGAAAGAGAAATCCTTATATCATGGCTCTATCGCACGATCTATGAAGAAAGAAGGTCATTTATTCCTAAAATGCCTGCAGCCTCCTGTTTATAAGTGTGGCGCGCAACACACCCATAAGAAAGACTCTACTGGACACGACTCGTAGACACACCCTAGGACAGAACTGCTCTGATACCACTTTTTTCACGACCTAACCAGAGGGCCATGACGGGCACCCGGTGCTAACCCACCCGGGCACCTCATATCGTACTCTCATATTCACGTCTAGGTGAGCCACATGGCTTACTCATAGTTTCCATACATCAATAGTACTAATCTCATTAGGCGACAACACATTTATATCATTATCAACAACAATGCCTATATTCATATACACAAGCTGACGAGGCTAACAAAAATAACATACAAAATGTGAGCCGACAAGGCTACAAGACATCTAACCATACACAACTGTCTACGAGCCTCTAAGAAGAGTATGTAATATTGTATAGACGGGACAGGACCCCGCCATACCCATATGTATGTACACAAAATAATAATACCAACAGTTGTAACTCCGGATGAAATGGAGCTCCGCTAAGCAATCTCCGAACCAATAATCTATGGATCAAGTCTGTCTCCCTGTCCACCTGCAGGTATGACGAAGCGTCCACAAACAAAAAGGTCCTCAGTATGAATAATGTACTGAGTATATAAATCATAATCAACATCATAGTAGGAGCATAAGAAATAGCATACGATGGAAGAATCGAGAAGTAATAGAGCCATTTGTACCTCTAGTAGCCATCATTATATTTACTTACTTGTCTCTCATAGGGACCTTCCATTTCTAATGCTTACTCATGTGTGTATATATATATATATATTCTTTTATCATACCCGACCATGAATGTTCGGTGTTTCACATACCCGACCATGACAACGCTCGGTGTTATACATACCTGGCCCTACCAAGGCTTAGTGTTATCCGTACCCAAATGCAGTGGTGTGCACGCGACAGGTATCATACCCGGCCATATAAGCTCGATGTTACATAATAGTCATACATACTTAGACACGTATACATAAAAGTCCATAAGTATCATCAACATCATTACAATCATCGTTTTCGTTATATCTATCCTTAGAGGATCAACTATCATATAAGGGAGGTAATAGCATCGGGGATCATAAGCTTTAGTAACTTTAGAGATAGAGTCATTTGGAAGATATTATAAAACTCATGAGAGGGTATATAGCAAAGGAATCATTCCTTAATGAAAGAAGGGTTAGCCTTACATACCTTTATGTCTTCTTAACTACTTAACGTTCACCATCGAAGCTTGGAAAATCTACATCTAGAAGGATTTATACCATGGTTAATCCTTAAAGATACTCTTAAATCCAAACTAGAATAATTCATGAGTTAATGAAAATTAGGCAGCATTTCCCCTATTTCATCGACTTCCACCATACCACATGTAACACTCCGTAAATTTGGGTTAGGTGTGAATATGTAGAATGGGTGTAAATGTGATATTTTAACTATATGAATCCTTTCGGGATGAATTTGGGTGAAAGACAGTCGTTATAGAATCAAACCAAGTAGTGAAGTTCGTAAGAGTTCTTAAAATCGCCTAAGTTTTGTTGACCTGTCTTGTAGGCCAATTTAGTAAAAAGACATTGCGAATTTGGGAAAACCTCCTCTAATAGAAGTTTTAAATCATTGAAATATATTTCCAAAGGTATATAGTGGAGCTTAAACGGACTTGTGAGTAAACAGTTATGGCCATTTTACTAACCTGCGTTTCGCGGGATCATCGTGCGGTTCAATTCTGTGAATCTCAGGATGAACACCACAAATCATGCCCCTGTGACATGTCATGCGGTAGGTATGCATTTCACGGGTCAAACGTGCGATTCGCAGGATGTGTCACGCGCCTTGCTCAACTATAAAACCCCCAGAATGTGAAATTTTCTTAAACCTTCATTCTACTTCATCTTTGTCTGACTTTTTTAGAAGAAATAACCCTAGGGCTTCCGCAAAACATATAAGGTAAGTTCTTGATCAATTCTTATCATTAATACATCAGTCTAATGTCAATTCACTACTCTTAAACACTAGTTCATCTTTTCAAACCCTAGATTCTTGAAAGCTAAAGAAAGAAAAGAAGAAAGGAACGTTGGAGACTTTGAGATTTCTTCAAAAAGGTATGATCCTTGATGTTTTTGATGTTATTGAAAGGGTTTAGACTAGTGTAGGTTTTCCTAAGGGATTATAATCCATGAATGATTCACGAAGCTTTCAAGAACACGTTCTAGACATGAAAACCCTAATTTTTCTATAAAGGGGTATCTGAGTAGAATTAGATTAAAGCTCTAATATTTCTCATCTAAAACCATTGTAGTGTGATTGTTGAACCTTGGGAACTCCGTTTTGCTAGATTTTTGCGGGATTTGAGGTATGTCTCTTTTGAACATACTCTTTTGACTATGAAGGTGATTTGTGTGTCTATATTTCAAAATTAGTCTTTTCAAGTATGTCTAGATTTTCCCAAAAATCTTTCTTGAAGTATGTTTACTTTTCAAAATCCTTCTTTGAAGTATGTTATATCGCTTGAAATGTATGGATGATTGTTTGTGACTTGAAATCTTCCTTTGGAATATGAACATGATTATAACTCTTGTTTGGTGGAAGTTCTTTTGGAATTAAAGATGATTTCTTTTAGAAAAGGTCATGCGTGTGTAGGGTCAAGCCCGCATCGAACATTATACGAACTATACTACCTTGTGAAACTCACTTTTGCCATTATTGGATGATTTAACTTATTTTTCTAAAGGTAGGACCTTAAACTTGTTTTGTTGTTAAATGAGTTTCTTGAACTTGAAATTGAATAAGGGATTTCAATAAGATTCTAAATCGGTTATGACTTGAAATGCCTCTTGTTACACCCCGGAAAATTTCGTGTTACCAAGACTACAGACGACTTAGTATGAGCTCAAGGGAGAGCAAAGCTATACAAGGATCAGCGATGGAGATTATATGATCTGACTATATGAATATATATATATATATATATATATATATATATATATATATATGACATTTGGAGACTGTATGGAGTAAATCAGTCAACATGTTACTATGAATAGCCCTCGTAACCATAAGTTAAGGTGGGGCCCACATGCTAGGGTTTTATAAAGGACAAATGAAGAGTGATATGAGTAGTACATGGGAAGTTGAGCAAGTCTTAAGAAGGACCCTTAAGCCAAATATGGGCATAAGCCCTCCAAAAAGATGACTTAAGGATACGTTTTCGGATGATTTGACTCGGAGGGGCCAAAACGCTATTATAAGTTTGGAATTTGAAAACACACAAAAAATAAAAGTTGTAGATACTTGAAAGAGCTTTCCAACCATAGGTCATGGGCCCTCATACGATATCGGGATCAAGAATTATAGTCATTTTAAGATAAAGACTCGAAGCTACCAAATGGCTTCCGCGAGTCCCACTTGAGAAGGTCGGTGGAACCGACTTATGAGGGGTATAAATACCCCATTAACTCCACTTTTTCAGCATTTTACATTCTCAATAATCCTAGAAACTTCCCAACACAACCCCCAAACATTTATAGCCCATTAAATCAAGAATTTAACAAGATTACACCAAACTAGTCCATGAAAGGTGATTGTTTGTCACACCCCAATATCCCTAGGGTGTGATGGGCACCCGTCCCTTACTTAGGGCCGAGCGAACCCTCAGAATCCTGCTGCACACACAATCACGTCAAACTTTTTAAATCAAATAAGATAAAATACATAGTAATTTTTTTTTTCTAAAATATTCTTTCTTGTAGCTTCCAAGCCGAACAAACCTATGATTATACAAAATTCAGTACATAACACAAACCGACGTATCGGCTGACGGAGCCGCTTACAGACTGACAACCAATACCCACGACGCCGTCTGCAAAGTCTCTAACGTAATCCAGAAAGCATAACATACAAACTCTGACTCGGCAGCACTCCGGGAACAAATGGAGCTTGCCATCTGTACTGGAACATCTTCTATAATGTCTTCAACTCACCTGGGAGTACTTGCGCGGCATGAAACGCAGCCCCCGAAGAAGAGGGGGTCAGTACGGAAAATGTACTGAGTATGTAAAGCGGAAATATAACAAATATAATCATAATCCGAACCAGAAGTACAGAGATATAGCGAGCAGAATCACCATACGGATCGGGGCACAGAATATGGCTGACATAATCGTAACCAGAGTCAGAGGTACAGAAGCGTAACAGACTGAATCATAGTCTGAATCAGACATACGGGAGTGAAGCAGACAAGATCATTATCCGAATCAGACTTCCAGAAGTGTAACAGACAGAGTCATAATCCAGATCAGACATACAGAAGCGTAACAGACAGAATCTTGTATGCAGAGTCATAAGCATATACATCAGATCCCGGAAGACAAATACGGCAATCAGAATGTCAAACTGCTTTATTATTTATTTATTTTTTTTGAAAAACATTTCCGTCTCATACACATAGAAAATCAAACACACAATTGCCGCGGCCAAAAGTCCAGCGGTCACTATCACACATACCGCGGCCAAGTATCCAGCGGTTAACATCCCAAACCCGACATACCGTGGTCAGGGGTCCAGCGGTCAATGTCGCAAATACCGCGGTCAGGAGTCCAGCGGTCAATATCACAAATGCGGCATGCCGTGGTCAAGAATCCAGCGGTCAATGTCGCACACACCGCGGTCAAGAATCCAGCGGTCAACATCACAAATGCGGCATACCGCGGTCAAGAATCCAGCGGTCAATGTCGCACACACCGCGGTCAAGAATCCAGCGGTGAATATCACATAGTGCGCACAATACTATAACCGGCTTGGGACTTGGCAAAGGAGGTAATAACAAAATGCCAAATTTATTACTTTCCGAACATAAATCACACATGCCAGGATCATGCATCACACAAGATTCATGTATGCCAAAATCGTATATCCGAAAAATACATAAGGTACTTAGCTTATCCAGAATATCAGAATAAGATTTCCAAAAACGTTCCAGATGTCAAAAATATTTTATAAGACTCATAAAGGTAGTCATAACACTTATCGCATAGTAAACAGAATAATAACCAAAAGCTACTCGTGAATTTCGGAAAGAATTGAGCTAGCTAAAGCCATACAAAAAGTATCAGGATTTGTGGGCCCCCCTTGGGCCGAACCGAGGTGGCGTACGTAAATTTATGGATCATAGGTCATATGGAGTCATCCATGAGAGTTTTAGGGCATGCCGACTTCATTTGGGAAGGCTGCATACATATAGGTCATTTTGCCGACGAAATATTAAGAGACCAATTCAATCTCATTGAATGAAATGGAGCCAATTTCAATCTCGGATTTCTAGGAACAGGGTCGTGTCTAAGGCTCGTGTCTGAGCCTATCATGTTTAGAACATGCCAAAGAATGAAGGGAAGGACTTTGCATACCTTAGTTGCGCCTTACGCTCGTCCAGATTCAATTCCCGTTTCGCTCAAATCTACAAATGATCATGTTTACCAATTGTCAATAGTAAGACTTTTAGCATTCAAATCTTTAACTCATCACTTGTCTACAAAAATTTGGGCAGCATTTCCCCTATAATTTCGTCGCCCCGAGAATACATCTCGGCTCAATATATCAACAACAACAACCCAACAACCCAACAACATCAACAATTATCATAAAACACACTATAACATAATTAGTCCTCTTTTTACATAAGGCGACACTTTCCATTCCAACTTCACCATATGAAGCTAATATCATTATTCTCATACTCATTTACTAACTCAAGGTTATTCAAACATATTTCAATGACATTCTAAACAATATTCACGAATTCAAGTATTTCCACCGATTCCATATTCCATCCGAAACTTCAACGAATGCAACAACAACTACCAAAGTTCACATTTAATTTCTTATTTTCACAATTATACGAAAATCATATGAAACTCACATAAATTCCCCATAAAAACACACAACCCATTTCAACCAAATTCATTCAACCTTCACTTCCAATATAAATTCCACCATAACCACAACTAGATTACAACATAAAATTCAACTCATATTATCTATACAACATTGCACATACACGGCTCATGCACACATACATACCTACCATGCAAACTTCCATATTCTCATGAATTATATCCATTTCTACACACCACAACATAAACAAAGCCTTCACAACATATAAAAGGAGATGAAATCTTACCTTTCTTCACAACTTCTTCACCTAACTAGGGTTGGAATTTTGTTCCAAAGAGTGATTCTCTCCTTCCATCAATCATACCATGTTGAAGAGGGCCTTCAAATTAGTGGAAATACATGAAGAAACAAATTTTTGGGATGAGATTTCTTGAACTCAAAATTGCAAGCTATGGCCGAACCCCTTGGTCTTGCTCTCCTCTCCTTTTTTTTTTTTTTGGTGTCTAGAATGTTCTAGTCATGAACAAATGTCCCTCTTATTTATTTTGTCATATGAAACAATTAAATGGGCTTGGGCCATAAGTGTATGGCCGGCCATCCTTTAAAATGGGCCTTAAATTTTCTCATTTTTTTTAGCCCAATTGGCTACAAATCTTGTCTTGTAATTCCCGAAACTAATTCCCAAAATTCCAATTTTGCCCTTGGCCTCCTTCCATATTTCCACACCAATATTTTCCATGAACAACTTATATGTTGAACAAAATCAAAGTATGGCCTTTTCTTTTACTTGTCACAATTATTTCAAATTTTTCAATATGCAAAATTGCGGGAAATAACATTGTTCTTGCTTTTACCTGATGTTGTGGTAAGTTTAGTCTTGAAGAAAGTTGGCGTGGTTGAATTTATTCAAGCAAAAGGTATGTTCTTCATCCTATCTCTTATGTTGAGTTGATTTGAAGGTTTAGCAAGTCTTAAAAGTGAAAATAGTTATGGAGGAAAGGTCATAAAGTTTTGTGTTGTAGTTGTTGTGTTTATGGACTGTTTTGAGCATGTTGTGGCAGTGGGGCTGGGATGATTTACATGTATAGCGATGGTATCTAATGTTGTTGGTGTGTTGATGAGATTATGCTCCATGATTGGGAAGAAAGAAAGTGTATATTGTTGTTGTATGTTGAAAAACATCGTGTGGGATGTTTCTGGAATATATTGGTATTGATAATATTGTTGTTAATGTTGGTATTGTTGTTGTTGTTGTTGGCTACTGAATAGAGGTTTCGGGCTTGGCATATAAGCAGAGGAGATGCTGCCGAAATTTTGGCAGATTCTAGAAGATTTATTTGAAGGCTTAGGATAAGTGTATAACAATGGGCCTAATCATAGTATGAATGGTCTTATATGTAGACTTACAATCTCGGACGGATAAGCGTAGGTAGTTGGAGGATGAACAGGTATGTTAAGGTTCGTCCCATTCTTTCAAAGGCATGATTCCTATGGTATGATTCCATAAATGTTTCCATAGCCTCCTTGATTTCAAAAGCTAGAAGTTATGATTCTTAAAGCTTCTTATGATGTTAAAGATGAGAATGTTTCTATGAGGATTGCAATAATGATGATTTTGTGTTTAAAAGTCTCAAGTTGAGATTTCAATGATAATATGAAAATGCTGGGCCATTTCATGATTTTCTCGATTCTATTCATTGTTGTTGATCTCACCTTATAAGTTGTTCCTTCGAGATGAGATATAGCGATAATGGTTGTTCCATAATATGAATCGGAGGTTATCGACCTTACTTCACTCCGATAAAGTTGTATCTTTCATATGAGCTTTCATGCATACTATTTACATTATGTATATGAACAAGATATATATGGATCGGGCCGTAAGTTCCTCGGCACTAACTTATATGGATCGGGTCGTACGTTTCTCGAAACTAACTTATATGGATCGGGCCCTAGTTCCTCGGCACTAACTTATATAGATTGGGCCGTATCTTCGGCACTAACTTATATGGATCGGGCCGTACGTTCCTCGGCACTAACTTATATGGATCGGGCCGTATGTTCCTAGGCACTAACTTATATAGATAGGGTCGTACATTCCTTGGCACTAACTTATGTGGATCGGGCTGTACGTTCCTCGGCACTAACTTATATGGATCGGGCCATACGTTCCTCGGCACTAACTTATATGGATCGGGCTGTACGTTTCTCGGCACTAACATATGATGATTATGGATCGAGCTATACGTTCCACAACACTAACATTTATGGATCGGGTTGCACATTCCGCAACACTAATATTTATATTATATGTATATATATATATAATATACAAAAATATGTGCTTGTGTACATATGATTTTAAGATGTACAAGTTATCCCTCCTATTCCATGTTACCTTTCACATCTTTATATGTTTTTATTTATGCCTTACATACTCAGTACATTATTCGTACTGACTCCCTTTTTTTGGGGGGCTGCGTTTCACGCCACGCAGGTGGATACAAATGAGTAGAAGACATTGGCTATAGAATGTTCCCAGGCTATTAGCTAGATTGGTGAGCTCCATCTCAGTTCGCAGCGTTACCGAGTCAGAGTACATATGTTATGGTATCTCGTGTATGTTAGAGGCTTTTGCAGACAGTGTCCTGTGGATAGTGGGTCGAGATGTCGACAGTTGTGTAAAGCGCCATATAGGTCGATGTATTTTTATGCTTTATTTTTAAAGACTTTATTGTGACTAAGGGTTTTCTTTGAATTAACGATAAGGGAGAAGTCCCTGATTTACGAAAGAGTTTTATTGAAAAGTTTTTTTTTACCAGACGGAAGCGTCATTTCGTAAATTAAAAGGTTCATGAAAAGTTTTGACTCCTGGATGGAATAGCAGTATGGCACTCAGCCGAGTAGGGTCTTGGGTGTCAGTCGCGGCCCTCTTGTTTAGGTCGTGACACCTCTATTTTGAGACAATGACTTAAGAAGTGAGATTCGGCTCTAAGCCATGATTGATAATTCAGTAATATGCCATGATTTGTATTTTGTTTATGTTTGGGCCTGTATGGGCAAGCTGTGCTAGTCCAGAGGACGATTAGCCTCCGTGTCTTCCTAGACTGGAGTATCTATGGCTGTGCTAGTCCAGAGGACGATTAGCCTCTGTATCTTCCTAGACCGTAGTATCTATGGCTGTGCTAGTCCAGAGGACGATTAGCCTCCGTATCTTCCTAGACTGTAGTATCTATTGTTGTGATAGTCCAGAGGATGATTAGCCTCCGTATCTTCCTAGACCGGAGTATCTATGGTTGTGCAAGTCTAAAGGACGATTAGCCTCTGTTGCTTCCTAGCTAGGAGTATCTATTGCTGTGCTAGTCCAGAGGATGGTTAGCCTCCGCAATTTCCTAACCCGGAGTATCGATTGATTGATCTGCCTGTGAGTGTCTTGTTTCGTACTTTGATTATCCTGTGAGTGGCTTGTTTCATACTTTGATAAGCCTGTAAGTGGCTTGTTTCATATCTTATTGCCTGTGAGTGGCCTGTGGTGATTTGAATTCGTCAGTGAAATACTTGGCCTGGTAAATGGTAAGGAGTTTAGTTAATGTGTCCGTCATTATTGGATTATTTGATGTCTCTTTAATGTTGTTGACTCACTTTATTCCTGGGTTTGAACTGTTATTTTCATTGATATCATTTTATTGATTTTATTCATTATATCTTTTTTTGTTAACTATTGCCCCTTAGACACTCACTGAGTACCTAGTACTCAGGCATACCATTGTTGTTTTTTATGGTATGTTAGGTATCATTGAAGAGTAGGTTCGTGATACGCCTACGACTTAAGTGAACTTGCTGCTTTCGAGATTATTCGGTGAGCCCACATGATTGTTCTTGGGGCACCATTCTATCTTTACTTTTCGTATTTTAGTTTCGGGCTGTGTCCCGATGATTTAGACATTGCTCATTATCTTAAAAGCTCTATAGTATACGTTCTTGTGGGTAGTTGTTGAGTTATTGATTAACTCTTAGGCACGTTTTTACGTTTGACTAAGTATTTGATGAATAAAGACTTCCGCTGATTTAATTCATATATTCATGATTTGTTACATTTATTTTGTAAACTGTTGGAGGCGAATATTGAACCTGGCGGGTTTAAATATTATTATTGCATCTTTTAGGTACTTACGATGTTGTTCATGATGTCGGATTCCGGTCACGTCTAGGGTGGGTTTTGGGGCGTGACACTACAAAACAACTCCCAAATAACTATAATAACATCTAAAATATCATAATCAAGTAGTCACATTCAATTAAGTCTTCAAAATTCATTCTCATATTCAACTTATACTAACAACTTCACACCAACCCTTAGCATATTCTTATACAACGCTTCCCCATCATTATTATTACCTTTTATAACAAGATTATATCCATATGATACTAAGAATCATGACTCAAGTTAGCTTACTACTCAAAAACATCATGAAAACTACATGTAGAACTCATCTTCTACTTTCTCCTTCTACCCAAGTTGTTCAACAACTAAACATTCTTGATAATGTGAAATAAACATGAAAACTAACCTTTTATCTCACAATATTGAGCTTTAGAACAAGCTATCAACTTATATGGAAACCCTAGCTTCAATACCCAAAGAATTCTTGAAGTCTACTAACCTTAGCAAGACTTCTAACACATGAATATCTTGATTCTTGCCTCTTGATCTTTAATCTCTCTTGGATTTTGGCTTGGATTAGTTTATGTAGTTTAAGAGAGGGTTTTTGGAGAGCTCTTGGATCAGATTTGGGAAAATAAAAGGTCCAAATGAAGTGGAACGAAATATATAAAGCGTGACTTAAAAATCCGACGGGCAATTCTGCGCCCACTTTGACGGACCGTCAAAATTTCTACGGTCCGTCAAAGTGCACCATAAAAATGGCCACCCCAACATAGCTCACTGTGATCCAGTGCTTCACCATTTGATGGGCCGTCAACTATTATACGGTCCGTCGAAGTGCCCTCTTCCGAAAAGTTGCTCCTTTCGATTCATTGACTCCTAATCCTTATGGAACCTTCTTGGCACTTGAATAACACTTCATTAACCATACAATAGGCCCGATAGCAGCCCCTCAAGACATTACTAAATAAATACTAGCTTAATTATAGTGAAAACCTCTCCGAGCGCGACTTACATTTCACTTCATTCAACAAACTCAGTTCCATATATTTCTATGACTTCAAAGTCTTAAGGTACTCACTTAAAGTTATCAAATACTCTCCTTAATCTCATAAGGATCTCATTTTCACCTTAGGTTCATGCTAGTCTACTCATGATTCACACGACTCGAAATTTTCGAGATGTAACAATGTAAAGAAAAGTTGCACTCATTGTCACGACCCAACCGGAGGGCCACAACGGGCACCCAGTAATAACCCGCCCGGGTACCTCTTATCATATTTTCACATTAACATCTAGGTGAGACACATAGCTAAATCATACTTTCTATCCATCAATCATACTAATCCCATTGAACAATCAATACATTTATATCATCATTAGCAACTATGCCCATATCAATGTACATAAGCCGAAGAGGCTAACAAAATGACATCAAAAATATAGGCCGACAAGGCCAAATACATCTAACCATATACACATGTCTACGATCCTCTAAGGAGAGTATGTCATATCATATAAGCGGGACAGGACTCCGCTATGCCCATAAATATGTACACAAAAGAATCAATACCAAAAGCTATAGCTCCGAATGAAATAGAGCTCCGCTATGTAGTCCCTGAGTAATAAAGCTACGGATCAAGCCTGTCTCCTTGGCCACCTGCGGGCATGACGCAGCGTCCACAAACAAAAGGACGCCAGTACGAAGAATGTACTGAGTATGTAAAGCATGATCAACATAATTATAGAAGCATAATAAGCAACATAAGAAATAGCATAAGATGGGAGATAGTAGTATCATCGTCATAAGCACTTACTTGCTTTTCATAGGGACTTTCCATTTCTAATGCGAGATTGTGTACATACATCCGTATCCGTATTCATATCCGTACTCATTTACATTTCGTATCCATAGTCGTATTCATATACATATTCATATTCATATTCATATCATATTCGTATTCATACTCATATCTATATCGTATACATATCCATATCATATACATAGAATTTACATAGCATACCCGACCACGAAGGTTTGGTGTTTCGCGTACCCGACCATGGCTAGGCTCGGTTATCATACATACCTGGCCCTACCAAGGCTCAGGGTTACACATACCTAGACCTACCAAGGCTTCAGGGTTATCCATACCCAATTGCAGTGGTGCGCGCACATTATATATATATATATATATATATATATATATATATATATATATATATATATATATATATATATATATATATATTCTACCCGCCCATATAAGCTCGGGGTTTCATAATAGCCATACATAGGCACATATACGTAAAAGCTCATAGGCATCTTTAGTATCTTTAGCATCATTACTATCGTCGTTCATTACATCTATCCTTATAGGATTACTCGTCATATGAGGAATTTAGTACAATCGTAACATATCGAGAATTATGAGCTTAGTAGCTTTTGAAGATAGCATCATTTGGAGGACAACATAGGCTCATAGAAGATTAGATATTTGGCCGAAGAACCATGCCTTATGAAATAAGGGTTAGCCTTACATATCTTTTCGTTCAACTATTCTATCACTTACACGTTCTCCTTCAATGCTCACGTTTCTACCTTCATTAGAGTTATACTATCATTAGAAAATCGATAGCTAGCATACATGACTAAAACTAGAGAAAACTAGATAGCATCTCCTTTATTTATATGACTTCCTCCATATCATACATCAACTCCCAGACATCAATAATACATTCACAACATCATAACAATAGTCTTTATTCTCCTACATTATCCATATTTCTACAATTCACTTCAAGTCATTCATATCCATGGTCATAGCACACTATTACATTCATTAACATACAATGTATATCCCATGTTCTTAACATCATTTATAACATAACCATAATCACAACACATTAAGAATCATAACTCAATCCAAGCTATTACTAAAAAACATCACTATTCTCACATTCATGATCCATTTTCTATCTCCTTCTACAATCCAAGTATTTCAACTTCTCAATACCTTAAATAATATGGAAGATCATAAAACTTACCTTAGATGGTGTGTGAATGAATCTTGAGTGGAAATACTTCACTTGAACCAAACCCTAGTTCTCCTCCAATGGAATTTCTTGTGGTCCTCTAACCCTT
Source organism: Lycium barbarum (assembly GCF_019175385.1). Lineage (NCBI taxonomy): Eukaryota > Viridiplantae > Streptophyta > Magnoliopsida > Solanales > Solanaceae > Lycium > Lycium barbarum. Next base: position 69,790,924 of record NC_083347.1, on the reverse strand, counting down.
GGAAGCTTTCTAACACATAAACACTTGATTCTAGTCTTTGATCTTTGTGTTCTCTTGGACTTGAGTGGAATATGCTTAGAGAACGGTTTTTGAGCTCTCAACACTTGTAGAATATGAAAAATGAAGTAAATGAACCCAAGGCATCTATTTATACGAACATTAAAAATCAGCCCGTCGAGACTTCCACGGACACTTATACGGTCCGTATAACATTGTACGGCCCGTATAAGTGGTCGTGGTTCACCAAACAGAAAATCACCTCCCTGCTGTGAGTTATACAGACACCTTATATGGACACCTTATACGGATCGTATTTATACTGACCGTATAAGTGGTCGTATAACTCCACTTCTCTGAAAATGGTTTCCGTCGTTTCGTTCGATCTCCAATCCTTATGGAACCTTCTTAAAACTTGTATAATACTTCATTAACCATACAATTGGATCTATAGCATCCCTTCAAAACATCACCACATAAACATTAGCTCAATCATAGCGGAACCTTTCCGAACACGACTTACGTTTCGCTCCCTTCAACAAACTAAATTTCACATATTCATAGAACTTCGAAATCTTATTGTATGCACCTCAAACTATCTAATCCTTTGCTTAACCCCGTAGGGATTTCATAATCACCTTTAGCTCACATTAGCCTATCCACAAGGCAACACATACGGAATTTCCGAGGTGTAACACTCATGCTGTCCGGAGTCTCCATTTCCTATTAGCAAATCAACCTTTTAAGAGTGAAGCTAAATTAGTTTTATGGGTTGTCTTCTTGATTTTTCTTTTAGGTGTCCAGAATGTGGACTAATCAAGAGTTTTAATACTCCCTCATCCGAAAAAGATTGTCCTCTTTTGACTTGGCACAAAGTTTAAGAAATAAAGGAAGACTTTTGAAATGTGTGGTCCAAAACAAGCCTTAGACATTTGTGGGGCTATAAATCAACTCATAAAGTTAAATTGTTTCTAAATATAGAAAGGGGACAATCTTTTGGGGACAGACTAAAAAGGAAAGGAAGACAATCTTTTTGGGACAGAGGGAGTAATATATATGATTTTCACACAAAACTGTTATATCAAATAAGAATTTAGAAAATATATAATTCATTTTCCCATACCTCGTTACTCCAAGGCTACTAACGCATAAAGTAAAATTGTGCCATATGTAAAACAAATTTATTGATTCCCAAAAATAAAAAATCCCAATGCTTTTCATTAATAATATCTTTCCTAGGTGGGATTACAAGGCTTGAAAGTAAATGAATGCAATAATATCAAAAGGAGTCCACCCCTTGGATCGAAATTTGCTCCCTCTCAGTTCGTGCCTTCTTAGTCCTTCGAAGGGCAGTCTGAATGGCTATGTGGGCTGGCATTAATGTTGTCTCGATCCACTGACCCCTCTGAACATTAGTCAATTATGTCCTTGTATCTATTGCTCCCCTAAAAAAAGTGTCAAGCCATTCTAAACTTGTCAATGAGGCATCTGCCTCGTCTGTCAAACTCTTAATCACATTTTGATCATATTTTGTTTTTGCTTGATGATTCCCTGCCGTTTCTTATGCTTGTTGTTTCATTCTTATAACCTGAATTTCCTTCATGGCTTCCCTATCCACGGAAAATTTGTAAAGGTAAGGACCTAGAGTGGCAGTACCTGCTAACTCAGCTCCAAGCCACTTATAGTAATCTTCGTCATGACCTGGATTATTTGGGTCCTCGTCTAACTTGTCTTCTTTCATCACATTCTTCCAATCTTTCCTAGCATCTTGTATGTGTCATGACCTAACTAGGGGGCTATGACGGGTACCCGGAGCTGACTACCGAGCACGACTCATTACGCTAATCATCATACCCATCCTGGACACACATAATCTCCAAGGCAATACATAAATATACATAAGCCCTCACGACTACAAAAATGATATATAAAAATATACACTGATGTATTCATGAGACAACTACTACCCACTCATACGTATCTACGAGCCTCTACTAGAGTACTGAGACATAAGGACGGGATAAGACCCTGTCGTGCCCAAACATGTACATAAAAGAATGTATCAACAAATGGCACCTCCGGAGTAGTGGAGTGCTCCTGTGAATCTGCTAAGTAGCTCCTAAGAATCTAGGCCACTTCCCTGCCTACCTGTGGGCATGAACACAACATCTAAAAAGAAAGGATGTTAGTACGAACAATGTACTGAGTATGTAAGGCATACACAATAACATGATAAAGCGATGCAAGAACATAAGGAAAAGGGGTAACCTGTAACTGATTGCCTCTTAAGGCGGAGTCATGCATGATAACTCATATAATAAACAACATCATATCATGTAAGCATAAATATGTAACTTCCCGACCTTATAGGTACGGTGTGATCATCGTTAGCCCGCGTTCGGGGTAAACATCTCATGCCGCCCACTTAGCTGTGTCAGCCCAGCTATGTAGGGACGGTGTAATCTCATCATTATGTACTTATTATAAAGCATGCATAAGAACTCAAGTAAAAGCTACGACTCTATCGGGGTGACGTAAGGTCGAGAATCGCCGATTCCATTATGCAGTAGTCATAATCATCATGTCCCACCTTGAAGGAACTAGCATCATAAGGTGAATCTAACAACAATGAATAACATCGAGGAATCATATAAGGATCATTAACTTTATAAGACTATCATATCCTAAGCTTTAGAGTCCCTAGACTTAGATTCATCATCATCATTGTCATATTCATAACACATCTCTTATATTTATCTCATGATAAAGCTCTTAATAATCATAGACTTATAGTTTCCGGAATATAAGAGAGTCATGGAAAGATAAAGGAAGTCATGTTGTAGGAATCATGCCTTAGAGAAGAAGGGACTAGCCTTACATACCTCTTTGTCTCCTTAACTCTATCGACTAAATGGTTCCTTTCGAAGCAGACGATTCTACATTTAAGAGAATTCGTGCTAAGATTAGATAATCGATAATATACTTAAGCTTAAGCTAAAGCGACTAAAAGCTAATAAAAATTGGGCAGAATTTCCTTTGTTTCTATAACTTTCTCCATATAATATAACAACTCCCAAATATCAACAACAACATCCACAATATCATGATCAATAAACTTGTTAAGCTAGATATTATTCAATTCTTAAAATTCCTTATTCAAGTCATCCCTAACCATGGTTATCACCCAACGCCGTATTCATTCACATATAATACTTCTTCATTCACATATATTCGGGATTTGAAGTTTGCTATTAGTGATCAGGTTTGGTTGAATGTTTCACCCATGAAGGGTGTTTGAAGGTTTGGTAAGATTGGCAAGTTGAGCCCTAGATACATTCGCCCGTTTGAGATCGTCGATTATATAGGCGATGTAGCTTATGAGTTAACATTGCTGTCAGGTTTGGCAGGAGTTCACCCGGTTTTCCATGTTTCAATGCTGAAGCGATACCATGCCAACGGTACCTACATTATCTGTGGGGATTCTATATTGCTTGATGAGAATTCGACTTACGAGGAGGAGCCTATTGCGATCTTGGATAGGCAGGTTCGAATGTTGAGATCTAAGGAGATTGCTTCTGTGAAAGTGCAATGGAAGCACCGTCCCGTGGAAGAGGCTACTTGGCAGACTGAGTCTAATATACATTATTCCTAGTTGTTCATTGATTCAAGTATTTTCCTACTTTCCTGATTTACTTGCTCGAAGACGAGCAACGGTTCAATTGGTATCTGATGTAACGCCCCGTTTGGTCGTTATGGCTTTTTGGCAGTTTTGCCACTTCCGAGCATTGATTGACTCATTTTTGACCCGAGGTTGACTTTTAGGCAAACAGACCTTTTTCGGAGTTTTATCAACTCCGAGAGGTCCGGATGATTGTTTAGAACTTGTATGTATGATTGGTTCGGTTCCCAATGTATTTTGGTGCTTTTTAGGACTTTAGATGTGAAACAGGAAGTAGGCACCGGTGGTTGACTCAATCAACGAGACCTCCATTGGAAATTTTGAGACCATAGTGCGTTCGTAGCATATTTTTGTATGGGTTTAGGTGGTAGGATTGTGAGCAGGTGGCCTCGGGAATAACCCGGAAATCGGATTGAAGACTTAGAGAAATTCGGGAAATCTGGTGTCTGGTGCCTACAATGGCGGTACCAGAGCCGCCCCAGCGGCACTGCTGTGGTGGTGTGATGACCGCTAGGGTGGTGATGGGAAATATAGACCATACCCCTGCGGCGGTAGCCCGGCCACCGTAGCGGCACTGCCGTGGCTGTACTCCTTCCGCTGTGGTGCTCACGGGCAGTGTTATTTCATTTAATGTGTCTTAAATAAGACTTAGACCCTCATTATTTCATATCTCGGTATTGGAGCCTAGAGAAACTGTTCTTGGAGATAATTTGAAGAAACTCGTGGAGGTAAACTTTGCCCAATCCTTTACTCTTCCTTAATCACAATCATCTTAGAATTCCCCCTCCCCTTTTACAATCCCTTAGAGTTGGAATTTGAAGAAGGGTTTTGGGAGATTTTCCCTTAGGGTCCTATATGATAAATTGATGATGCTGATGATAAAAATTGATGAATCTAAGCGTAGTAATCATATATCTTTCACTTTTAATGTTGAATTTCGGATTTCGAGAATTAGGGTTCATACCCAATTTAGGGGTTTTTACTAGAAATCAGATTAGGGAAAGATTCTTGAGCTAAATCAACAATTAATGATTATGATTACCTAGGATTCAATTTGGTATTTTACTCGTGAATTTCTTGTTTTCCCCTTGTGGGCCCGTTTTCCCAATTTCTAGGGTTAAAATGGACCTAATTGATATCACAGCAATATTAGTATCATTATTCATGATTTCTAATTTGGAATTCGGTTATGCTTAGACTACTTTGGTTCTGAGCTTCAAAGGAAGGGCAAGGCGATAGAGTGACTTGTTGGTGTTGCAGTTCGGCAGTCCAGGTAGGTTATGGTTTACCTATGGTGAGACTTAGTATAGTGAATCACATATTTAGATTATGATGTCGGAGACAGCATGTGAACCTTTGGGTGTGAAGTTGGGATAGATATTGCCTTAGGTTGGGCCCTAATGTGTGTTGGGACTAGCCACCCCGTTATATGTGTTTGATTGTTTAATTGTGTTAGGTTGATGCCATGTGTAGTTAGTAGATAGTGAATGTCGCTTGTTGTCCTGAATTTGGATAGGATTGACATACCCATTGTTGGTATTTGTACTCTGATACATTATTGGCATACCCACTGTTGGTACTTGAGTTATTTATATATGTTGGCATACCCACTGTTGGTATTGTGATGTGATATATTGTTGGCGTACCCTGTTGAGGTACTTGTGATATTGAGCTTACTTGTTGATGATTGACATATACATTGCACGCATTCTCTCATATTATCATGCATGGCCGATATCCGGTGAGGATCCGGTATCGTTGATTGAGCGAAACTGATATTTGATAAGCTCTTTTACTTGAGTGATTGTGAAAAAGGCCGACGTCAGAAGATCCATTCCAGAATCATTGTTTATATGAAACTGATACTTGGTAAACTCTCTTACTTGAGTGATTGTGAGGAGGCCAATGTCCGAGGTTCAATTCTGAAATCGTTGATTTATGAAACTGATATTTGACAACTCTTTTGAGTGATTGTGAGGAGGCCAATGTCCGATGGTTATATTCGGTCATCGTTGTACATGGCTGATTCCGATGTTATCCCAGATTCGATTGTAGTGCATGGGCTCCGCGGGTCCCCCATAGTGGTGCCGGTGAGACTCCCCCTGTGAGAAATTAGCCAGGGTCCCGTCTGTTTATTTGGCAAAGATCCGGGACGGGTGGCACTCAGACTTCGTGAGTCACACTGGGTTGTGCTGCCGAGACGTCGGTATTTCCGTCCGGAGTACATGTGTACATCTCATTTGCATAGCATGGCATGGCATCACATTCATACCATTATTGCATTGCATTATGACTTGAGTGAGATGTCGTGATGGATTGCGTTGTTGATTCTGTTGTGTTGATTGTTCCAGGATTAGATACACTTAGACTTATTATATTGGGGTTAGATCCTTACATAGGTGTTGATGGATACTCGGTTACGATTATATTGTTTCATGCATGATTGGTTTACTTGTTTATCTGCATTATTTTCTGAATTGTGTTAGCTATGCTTAGTCGGCCTATGATGCCTACCAATACTGTTGTTTGTACTGACCTGCACTTGCTGCATTCTTTTATGAATGCAGAGTATCAGGCCGATCTACTTCTCTGACTTATGGCTAATCGACTCCTCAGCTTCTACTTGAATTTTTTAGGGTGAGCATGGCGTCCGCTGACCTCGAAGAATCATTTGTTGCTTATGTCTTACTTTTGTTTTAAGACATGATTTGAGACATTTATGTATTATTATTCAGACCTTAGTATTCAGATTTAGATGCTCTTATATGACCAGACCAGATGCTGGGGAGGATTCAGTTACTTCCGCACTTATCTATATTATATTATATCGTGAGACTTACGTCGTTTACTTCTTCCACTATTTTATTATATTTATTGATTGTGAACGTTGAGTTAAGGGTTCCCCTACCGAGGTGGGATTGGTAGGTACCAGCATGACCTAGGCTAAAATGGGTCGTGACAAATCTTGTCCACACGGTCCAATAGTCCACGGGTCCATTGCCATTTTTGTTTTAAAAATTGGTTAAGTTAGTCAATTTTTGTCCCAAAAGTCATTAATTTTCAAATTTAAAGATGTCTCAGTATTATACAAGTATAATCAGTCCAAAAAGGCCATTTTTTCACAAGAATTTTCCAAAGTCAATTTTTATGTTTTCAAAAATGGTTTTTGCGACTCTAAATATGGGATAATCTTAAAGGTTCCAATAAATCATACACAAACTGAATTGAGATACAAAAATAAAATAGGATCGGGAGTTAGGCTGGCAAAGCCCAACAGAAAAATGCACGAATTAATATTTTTTGTTCTGATAATGCGTTCCAATGCTTATTCCATCCATGATAGGGGTAGACACGATCTAGAAATGTTAGTGGCCCTCGATAGACCCACCAACGTATAGGGGTAATCAGAACAAATAAGTATACATAATATTAGTAAAGTAACCGAGGATGATAATTAAACTACAAAGCCATAATTATTATACTCGTAAAAGAGCGGACAATTTATGTAAAAGCCAATTAATTGCTAAATATAACACTTATCAGATCACCAAGCCTAAGGACAGGACCAGAATTGTGGCCCAAAATTATCTTCCTCTAAAATTTTTTAAGTGTCAGACTGTGATATACATGATATACCACTGATATACCTACTAAAATAGAGAGTAAAACCCATGAAGGGCATACCCTCTATGCCGTACGTTCCTTGGAACTATTATATATGGATCGGGTCATATGTTTCTCGGCACTATTATATATGGATCGGGCCGTACGTTCCTCGACACTATTATATGATATATGGATCGGGCTATATGTTCCACAACATTATCATTTATATTATGACCTACGCATATCATACGCCCTCAGAGGCATCTTCAGTTAAGTAGAGTTATACAGATGTATTCAGACAGTCAGTTTAGCGTATGAGTTCAGATCCTCTTCATGATTCTTATATATATGTTACTCTTATGCCTTACATACTCGATACATTATCCGTACTGACTCCCTTATTGCTCGGGAGGCTGCGTTTCATGCCTGCAGGTCTGCATATACAGGTTGGTGATCCATCTATTAGGATGTCAACTCAGTAGATGAAATTGGTGCACTCGGTTTGTTCCAGAGATGCCAGGAGTCAGCATGGTCATATGTGTATATAGCTATGTACATGCATATGTTTATGGGTATGGCGGGGCCCTGTCCCAGCCATATTATTTTATATTTGCAGTAGAGGCTTGTAGACAGTTATGTATAGTCAGATGATGTCCATACTTGAAGTTGCATTTTTCATCACAGTCGATTATGGTAGCCTTACCAGCTAATATAGCACGTTCAATATTTTCGTACAGATGAGTCTTTCAGAGCAGTTGATATATGCATATTCCCTATGAGATACTGTGAGTCACATGATGGCCCTATCGGCCCACCTATGTTCGTATTCATGTCTGATGTATGTCAGGTGGTACTTGATTAGTACGGTTAAGTGCCCATCATAGCCCTCCAGTTTGGGTTGTGACAGAAGTGGTATCAGAGCAGTTCCGTCGTAGGGTTGTCTACAAGCCGTGTCCAGTAGAGTCTTGTTTATGGGTGTGAAGCACGCCACACTTATAAACAGGAGGCTGCAGGGCATTTAGGATGATTTCCTTTCTTTCTCATTCTAGATCGTACTGTAGAGCCAAGTCGTAGGATATGAATTTCCTAAATCTTACTCTGATTATTTGCAGCTGAGAGATGATTTCTACAGGAAAAGAGATGAGTGGTTCAAGGGAGATTTCTACAGGAAAAGAGATGAGTGGTTCAAGGGCTCCAGAGATAAGTTATTCTTATGAGACCGACCCATCTAAGGATATATCTTCTATAGAGACTGATCTGTTAGAGATTCAGGAAGAATCAGTAGAACAGGTGAGGAAACAGCAGATAATGGGATCCAATCTTTAGGTCTCATGTTATGAAAGGGTATTTAATGAAGCAGGTTCTTCTGTGAGGCCGGAGAGGTTACAGACGGGAGAACCAAGTAGCCCAGGTTTAATGGTATCTGCAGAATAGGGATCTATTGATAATGATGGCTAAGCTGATAGGATTAGTATAAGTGGTACGTTTATGAAGAAATTAAGTGTTGTTGTGCAACCTATGGATGGGAAACAGAAGGGAGAACCTCCTTATCTACCATTAGAATGATTTGTGCTAGATCAAAGCTCAAGAATAGGATGAAGGTAAGAGTTCCCTATAGCATTGATTTAATAGTGATAATGAAGTGAAAATTTGATTGATTAATTGCAGAAGGGAGTGAAGGAGCGTATGCAGAAAGAACGTGTTATGAATATATGAAATTTTATTTAAGAGGATTGATTCACAAAGGGTTTAGGAAATAAATTTGATGTTTTGCAAGAAGGATGCCCAGATATGGCATATGAAGTGAGCTTTATTGTCTTATATCCCCTTTCATACCAATAGCAATGTGTGGCTGAGTTGTATATCATATGTATTTTTATGGGTTTTATGGGTAGCCTGTGAGGCATTGGATGTATTTTGTGGGCTCTGTGCAGGTTTAGGATAACAAGAATTACAGAGGAAACTCTGCTAAAATTTCTCGAAATTTAAGCTATTTAAGTATATATGTGCTGCAAAGGTAATATGTCATTATAGATCAAAGAAGTTTAGTAATGGGTGATTGAAGGAAGAATTAGCAATGATCCTATGTGAAGAGAGAGAAATAGTAAGATGGCGTTATGCGTAAGTGAGAAAGCGGATATAGAAGTACGAGAAAGAATTAACATGTTCCCTTCGAGGAGAAATTAAAAGAGGACCCAAATGTTTAGGGAAGGTCAAGAGAGACAAGTTGTTTCGAAGGCAGTTTTCTGATCTATATATATATGAGTCGCATTGGTCTCGAGTACTAAGATTTATCGCCGAGATTTCGAGGTGTTGAGTATGTTATTTCATGTGTACTAAGGTATGAGCTCATGATTATTAAGTATCAAAGGATTAGAGGTTAAATGAATCGAAGTCGGAAGAAGGTCGAGATGACAAGGACAGCAAGTTAAAGGATGAGTGGAGAGTGAGCAGTGACGTTATGAAGTATTCGTGATTAAAACAAATGAAAGGAAAGGTTTAGAAAGGAGGCAGATAATTAAACGCCTACCCGCTATAATGGCTACAATAAGTATGGATGAGGACGATACGCTCCCCGCAGGTACTTTTGTACTAGGAGAGAAATTAGCACTTTAAGACAATTGAGAGTAAGACAAGCTACCAAGGATATATGTTACGTGATTATATTCTAATTGAAAAATGAGGCGTTATAATTAGTGAATAGTTTTGTTCTCCAAATATCAGTTAAGAATGGATTTCTCGCCCCTCCTAAGTACACTTAGCAATCACACCATACCAATGATCCCTTAGAGTAACAAAGGATTACCCATTATGGCATTGCGGACTAATTTAGGGAAATTCCAAAATGGACGTAGTTCAATTCAAATTAAAGTTGTTGCCAAAGGTGAAGTTTAAGACGTTCTTGGTAATGCGAAAGGTTAACCTAGTATGTGTTTTGTTGTCTAAAGAAAAAGAAGACGAGACAAGGCACAAAAAGGACGAAGCATTATTTCTATGTTGTTGGATTATTTTGAGGATTCAAGAGCTTGTTATGAATAAACGTCGAGGATAAAGGATATAAGTAAGTTGTTTGTGATGTTCTATCACGGTAAGATGAAGCTATTTAGGGGAGAAGAATAAATTTGAGTGCAATAGCAAAGATTAAGATAGAATGTTTATGAGTCACAATCGATAAAAAGGGAAGGATGATCATGAGTTATTTTGGATAAGATAAATTACACTTAGAAAGGAATTAAAGTTGTGAGATGAACAACCTTTGAAACCTTAATAAGAAATGAATGACGAAGGGAATCCCATATTAAGAAAATGACAATGAGAGGTGGAATCTTCAGGTGAATATTAAGACAGAAGCGAGACAACAAAGAGTGAAGCTGGGGGTATACGATAAGAGACTTCCACGAGTAACATGGTAGATGATTGGGAGAATGATGACGAAGAATTCAAATGTAAGAAAGGATTGAAAGAAGAAGTAAAACTTAGTCAATGAAACCTGTGAGGCTATTCTGAGATTCACCAATATGGCGCGACATATCCTTATTGCTCCCCTACATGAACTGTGCATCTTAGAGGTTGCAAATACACTGGATCTAGGGCTATCAGATATGCCTATAATCAGTTAACATTCGAGCGTGTTAATCCTAAAGTTGAGTTCAAGTTGCAATAAAGAGATTAGAGTTTCCCTAAGTATATTATTGTCAAAGAAAATCATAGAATGTTGATTAATAAGAAATAGTCAATGCTCGAAGGTAAGTGATGGATGGTAAGAGTGGGCCACCACAAAAGGAAGTACAAACAGCAGTATGTAATCGATGCTAACAAAGATACATATACTATTACACCAAAACGTAAGCAGGCAAGGAACTGCCATACGAAGAACCTGATGTAACCATTAGCCAGTTCAAAGGAATTGATTGGCAATAGAAGGAACATTTTTTGGGAATTGCAGGGCACAAGAATGATATTTAACTTAAGAAATGAGCGAAGAAAGAATGGAACGAGGTAAATAGTAAAAGAAAGACAAGATAAATAAACTACAAAAGCGGAAGCGACAATGTCAAGTAAAGGATGTAGAATGATCCTATCACCATAGAGACAGAAGTGAGAAGAATGAGGAAGCATATCGAGCACAAAAGTGACAACTCTAAGTTGCCAAAGTATAAAAATTTAAGAAAGGCTACTGGCATCGAATGATGATTCAGTAAACAATGGGGTAATATGGTATCTCCAGTAAAGCATTCAAACCAATGGGTCATATTACGCGAAGGATAAACCAAGAGGAAAATTCTAGAGACGTAGCGCGAGGTGAAGGCAATGGTATCTTTAAAATATAAAAGAAAAGAGTTTCAAGGCTCGTGATAAAGATAAAGAAAGAGTGGTAAACGGACTTTGAAATACTCAAAAGTACACTCTTCGACTTATGGCTCCCAGGTATTAAATGGTCCAGCTAGAAAAGAAAAAGGGAAAATAAGGACTGTTTGGTGTCTCGTTTGCAGCTCCAGAATAAGATAAGAAGGCATGTGATATTAGCAATTTCAATGCAAGGTGTGAGTAGAAATAAGTCAAGGAAATGATAAGAGTACGTGTAAAAGGAAAAATGAGACGAGAAGCAATGAAGATATGTCAAGTAAGGAGACCGATGGTATGATTAAACATAATATGTCGAGAGAAAGTTATATGTAGGGCAGGAATTTAACAAGAGAACTCTTGAGAAAGTATTGAGAATACAACACTATTTTAACATTCGAGGACGAATGTTCCAAAGGGAGGAAGGATGTTACACCCCATACTTTTGTATGTAAAGTTTCATCGTGAGTTAGTCGACGAAGACTTAAAAAGCGAGGTTGTCATTAAGGTCATAAGGAATTATGCATGCTCATTCTTCATACATGAAAGCTTGGTATCATGTTTAGTAAGTATCGGGAAGGTTGGATGTCAAGCGAATCGAAGAAATTAAGTTTGTTGAAACTTTGGGAGGATTTGGCAGAATTCCGGATAGAAATTTAGGGTCAACTTTAGAGAGGCATATCTCCTAAAATACGAGGAGTTACGGAACCCATAATGTTACACCTCAGAACTTTGGGTTGCTGAGCGGTTAACGGACTAACGTAAGTTAAGGTGTACATGATGTCCCTATAAGTAAGAAGGGATGCTTAATGATTCTAATTAAGATTCCAAAGAAGTTTGAGGCAATGGAGAAATGTTCGTCAAATGAAACTTCACTGCAGTTCTGCAAAAGGGGGGTTCGACGGTCGTTATTTGTACCGTCGGACGGGTCGACGCTTCGTCGATTGTGCCGTAGAATTGAGTTAGCGCGAAGACCATTCGACAGATCAGATCGACCCTCCGTCTATCAGTTCGATGGACCGTCCTTCTCACCGTAGAATGAAAGGAAATGAAAGGTTACCCACTGGAAATTTAATGACTTCGAAGCTCCGTCGATCCGATCGATGCTCGTCGATCCGATCGACGCTTCGTCGATCGTACCGTATATCTCGGTCGGGACTGATTTCAAGATTTAATATAAGGACCCTCCTCTCATTTTAATACATTTCGTTTCCACTTCTCCACACACCAAGAAGCCTCTAGAACTTTCTCCATTATTCATCCACAAGAAACTAAGGGAAAACCATGATCAACTATACCAAATCCACGAAATCAAGTGTATGAAACCTAGTAAAACCTCATTTACACCAAGAAAATTCAAGGCAAGTGAGCTAGGGTTTTGGTGAAAGAGGAATATCTCAACTCAAGGCTTATTCCTACACTATCTAAGGTGAGTTTTATGGTATTTACATGTTATTTAAGGCATTGAAAAGTTTAAACACTTGGATTGTAGAAGGAGGTAGGAAATGGGTCATGAATGTGTGAATAGTGTCATTGTTGAGTAGTAGTTTGGGGTGAATTATGAATATTGGTATGTTATGATTGTAAGTATGTTGTGAACGCTATTTAGAACATGGAATAAGTATTATATGTGATAAAAATGCAATAATGAACTATGACCGTGATTATGGAGAAATTGGAGTGAAATTGTGAAATGTGGATAATATAGATGGATGATGATTGTTGTTGTGAATATTGTTATCAATGTTTGGGAGTTAATATAGAACATGGGGAAAGTAGTAGAAACAAAGGAAATTCTGCCCAATTTTCCCTAGAAATGGTAACACGTTCTTGTCATCGATTAACTAACGTTAATGCAAATCCTCTTGATGGTAGAAACGCGAGCATCGAAGGAGAACGATCAACCAATAAAACTGTTAAGCAAAAGAGGTATGTAAGACTAATCCTTTCCATCAAAGGCATGAATCTTTCAAAATGTCCATGATCATCCTATACGATGGAGACTATGAGTCCATAGATATACAAAGCTACATACGCACATGATTAAGAAAGGAAATACGATACGAGCATGATAATGATGATGATGAATATAAGTATGAGGAATCTTTGTGCAATATAAGGTGTCCATACACGCTAATAATTCTAAGCATGGTTTCGTCGATGCTTCTCTTTGCGTACACTCACCTTAAATTGTTAATTCCTTCAAGGTGAGATATGATGTTGATGATTACTCCATAACATAGTCAGGGGCTCACGACCTTATGTCACCCCGACATAGCCATAGGTGCCTTCAAATTCAAGTGTATGCTCTTAATGATAAATGTATAATAATGCTAAGTCATGATATGTCTATGAGATGATCAATAATGTAAGATTATGTTATGCCTGTGACATGTGTAAAAATGATGAATTTATGATTGATTATATGACGATATGATTCCACCGTGCCTAAATGGCCGGGCATGTCACTGCTAAGGCGGGCTGCATATGATTCCACCGTGCCTAAATGGCCGGGCATGTCACCGCTAAGGCGGGCTGCTATGTTTACACCGAGCCTAGGGGGCCGGGCATGATCACCACTAGTGGGCGGCATATGATGGTTACCCGGACGCGGGTTACCGACGAGGATTGTGATGTGATGATATATGTGCTGTGATGACATATGTACTATGATTATGTAAATATACGATATATGTATGAGATGTTTTCACCTATGAAACTCATGCAGGTTATACCTTTCTCTTATGGCTCATAATCCTTCTATTATGCTTATTTCATTCTTGTCTTACATACTCAGTACAATGTTCGTACTGACGTCTGTTTCTTTGGACGCTGTGTTCATGCCCACAGGTAGTCAGGGAGGTGAGCTTAATCCAGACTCGTAGGAGCTGTTAGCTGATTTGGGAGCACTCCATTGTTCCGGAGGTGCTACTTGGTTCAATGTTTTGTGTATATATATATATGTATTATGGGCACGATGGGGTCTTGTCCCGTCCATATGTCTAGTACTCTAGTAGAGGCTCGTAGATACACACGTGTGGGTAGTATGGTCTCACGATGCTATGATTGTACATATGTATATTATTATTTTGATAGCCGAAAGGCTTAAGTATATAAGGTTAATCATGTTTTCAAATGAAAAATGATTATCTTATGATTATGAATATATGAATGGTACAGAAGTGTATAATGGCTATGATGAGCAAGGAAATGAGTGGTGCTCGGTGGTTAGCCCTAGGTACCCGTCACGGCCCCTAGTCAGGTCGTCACATATAACCTATGCAATCATAAGTGCAGCGAGTCTAATTTCCAAAGCAATTGGCAGAACTGAATTTGCATATCGACGGTGGGAGTTATGAGTCAGCGAAGTTTGACGGTCCGTCGACGCATATCGACGACTCGTCAATAGTGAGTCGGTGGAGAATTTTCTGCAATGTTATTTATTGATCCATTTCGTTTTATCCTTCATTATTTCACACACCAACATACCCTAAATGTCCTAATACTTCCCTCAACCCTTTTTCCTAATTCCCTCCATCATCCAAATAAGATTTGAGCCCGTAAAACCCGGGACTAGTTAGCACATCATGGTAACTTGTCTTTCAATTGTGTTGGTGGTCTTTTGGCCTTAAAGAAAAGTGTTGTGGTTGATGTTTTGGACTATATAAAGTATGTTTTCCATCAAAGCTTTGATATTAAATGGTTCTTGAAGGATTTTAATAGTTTTAAGTTATGGAAATTGTGATATAAATACTACATGTTGGCATGTCGGGGTTGTTGGCTTGGGGTCTGATTTGAAAGAAGTTTTGGGATGGATTTACTTATGATTTTATTTGTAGTTCTTGATTATGTTGTTGTTGATGTTGGTATTGATGTTTGGGCTTGATTTGGAGATGGTTTGGAATGGAAATTATAGGGGAAATGCTGCCCGAATTCCGTTAACTTAAGAACTAGTTTAAACTTGGATAAATGGTCTTGAATGTAGATTTGTGAACTCAGGAAAATAGGCGTGGAGTAATAAGAAGACAACGAGGTATGTAAGGCTGTCCTTTCTTTCATTTTGGCATGATCTCATGATATGAACGAACAAACGTGTAAGCAAGCTTCCATATTACTATACTCTTAGAAGCACTAGGAGTACCTTAGTCTGTGATGATCCTATACCCTTTTATGATTGTTCCTTCTGTTCTTGGGTCCTGAGATTTCATAAATTGATGATGTTAGATCAAAAGATGTCTATCGGATTTAGTATGACCTTATGTCACTCCGAGAGTTCAAATTACTCATTGTACTTATGCATTTCATTCATTATACATATGCATATTAACCTTTGACCAGAAGGTGTTATATACGCGTGTATTATATGTATATGGGGTATAGGGAAAGGGATAGGCGTTATATACGCATTACCACCTGATCAACTGGTGCATAGTGATGATAATGATATATGGATCGGGCCGTACGTTCCTTGGCACTATTATATATGGATCGGGTCGTATGTTCCTCGGCACTATTATATATGGATCGGGCCGTACATTCCTCAGCACTATTATATATGGATCGGACCGTACGTTCCTTGGCACTATTATATGATATATTGATCGGGCTGTACATTCCACAGCACTATCGTTTATATTATGATCTGCGCATATCATACGCCCTCAGAGGCATCTTCAGTTAAGCAGAGTTATACAGATGTATTCAGACAGTCAATTTAGCGTATGAGTTCAGATCCTCTTCATGATTCTTATGTATATGTTACTCTTATGCCCTACATACTCGGTACATTATCCGTACTGACTTCCCTATTGCTTGGGAGGCTGGGTTTCATGCCCGCAGGTCTGCAGATATAGGTTGATGATCCATCTATTAGACAGTTTTGTACAGTCACATAGTGTTCATAATTAAAGTTGCATTTGTCATCATAGTCGGTTATGATAGCCTTACTAACTCGTATAGCATGTTTAGTATTTTCATACAGATGAGTCTTTCAGAGCAGTTGATATATTCATATTCCCTATGAGATATTCTGAGTCACATGATGGTCCTATCGGCCCACCTATGTTCGTATTCATGTTAGATGTATGCCAGGTGGTACTTGACTAGTATAGTTAAGTGCCCGTCATGGCCCTCCAGTTTGGGTCGTGACACAAGACCAGCTTTACAGACTAAGTTTTACATTATTAGAAGGGTTTATTTCGGCGTAAAGTCAAAATAACCATTCAAATGAATCATGGAACACACAGTCTATACATAATAGGTTCATACCTTCCATTTTACAGCTTTTAACCTATTAGTCAATGGGAATTTGTAATCAAATAGTAAACAGAGGTGAGACTCACAAGTTTTGAGTATAAGTAGCTAATACTAGGTTCAGTGTGTACCTTAATTACTTAGCAAGAATCACAAAAGCAGTTTTACATAGGAAACAGTTTTACTCAACTTTACCTATTTAGATTTTGAACAAATGAACCAAATACAAACTTACAGCACAATTGTCAATCATGGTTTATTGGTTTTAAGCCAAAACATGTTTTCACCCTTTTGAAAACTTTAGTCTTAAAGATTCCTGTTATCTAGAAGGGTTCAATCTTCTTCCAAAATAGTAAGATTACTCTAAACAGTGTACAGGTTACATGTACTATCACACCAGAGATATTCCAAACTAGGTTGGTTTCAAGAGGTCAACAGTGTCTAAATAAGGCTAATAAGGGACATAGTCTAGCCTAGGAAAGGTTTTAAGTTAAACTTCTCATATTGCAAGTCACACAACAAAGGCCGTTACAAAACAAGAAATTTAACAGTTCAAAAGAAACTAGAAGGAACTCATAGAGGGTACATTTATCTATCCTAGAATCATCAAGGCAGGTAGAGGTTAACACAGTTAAGACAACACAAAACAAGCTGGACACTGCACATCTTTAAGACTTATTTTTAAACAAAGGAGGACAAACTGAACTAGTAAGAGTGTCACATGGTTTTAAGTCAATTTCTACTTAATTCCCAAGCCTTTAATTGTTAAAATTCCTAAAATTGAACGCCATAAAACCTGTGATCAAGTTAAGTTGGTTTTTGAGAACTCAAGCCAAAAAACAAACAGTTTTGCACAAATTGTGACATACAAGGAAAGGAAAAACAACTTCTATAGATTCAGGGATGACTTTCAACTTTAACTGTTACACCCTGTATCTTCGAAGAAGCACTTATCAAATTTGAAATATAAATACGTTGAGTTATGATTAAGTAAAACCACTTTCGAATGTAAGGAGCAAGCATTATTAAGTATATTTAATGAGTGAAGGATGTAGATAAGGTATACCAGAAGGTTTTATAAGGAAATGAGTGGAAGAAATGGAGTAGTACGACATTGGAGAAAGGATGGGTGAAGTTTGTGTGAAAATTTTGATCCAAATTGTGGGACGAATATCTCTTAGCATATGAAGTGTTTTGTAGTGAAACAAAAGCCTAAAATGAAGTTTGTCGAGTCTAGTTTCCAACGCAACAAACCACTCATCGATAGGACATTGGAGAAGATAATTATGGATGTTACAAGTTCGGCTGATAAAGTAGAAACGCTGCTACAGTAAACTGCTACAGTGCCCCCCGAATTTGACCCCTATAAAAACGGTAATAACCCCCTTTTCATCAGATTTTGCCCAGAAATTAGAAGAGAAAGAGTGAGGGAATCAAAAAGTGAGCAATCTTCAAGTAGCGGAGTAGTAGTTTAGGTCCGGGCAACGCATGGTTGTGATTCTAGTATTGTTTTGCGGTGGATTTTAGCATGGATATTGAGGATATTTCTGCTTTAACAAGAATAAGGTATAAATCTCTTTCTATTTACGTTAATACCGGTTTATTCTCGTAGACAAAGTCGTTAAATAATTGTATAGTGAGTTGGTAAGTTATGGAAATTTGAAAACACCGTATGGGGTGATTTATGGAATATTTTGGTCTTGATAATGATGTTATTGTTGTGGTTGTTGTTGTTGTTTTTGGTGGTGACTGAATTGAGATTTCGGGCTAGGCATATAAACAGAGGAGATGCTGCCGAAATTTTGGCAGATTCTAGAAAGGTTTACTTGAAAGTTTGGCACAAGTATACTACGATGAGTCTAACGATAGTGTGAATCATTTTAAATGTAGACTCACCAGCTCGGACGAATAGGTGTAGATAATTGGAGAGTGAGTAGGTATGTAAAGTTACCCTTTCTTTGTTTTTGGCATGAATTACATAAACTGAGCGAACAATGAACACACATGACTCCAATGAATTCTAGTTCTCAGTGGTACTTGACGTGATAGTTGTCTTTGATTCTCAAGTGTTGGTTCATTCTAATTATTTTATTGAGTCTCAGATGATGATTTAGTTTGTATATGGTTGCTCCTGATATTCTATTCGTGCATAACGTTATTGCATCATTTCACCGAGTCCTGGGCCGGGTAAGTATTCGTGCACAGTTTCATTGCATTGTTCACTGAGTCCCTCACTAGAGGGCCGGGTACGGTATATAAATGATTATTTCACCGAGTCCCTCACTAGAGGGCCGGGTACGGTATATCTATGATTATTTCACCGAGTCCCTCACTAGAGGGCCGGGTACGGTATATATATGATTATTTCACTGAATCCCTCACTAGAGGGTCGGGTATAGTATATATGTGTTGATTTCACAGAGTCCCTCACTAGAGGGCCAGGTACGGTATATATGTATATGACTTCATTCACCGAGTCCCATAATAGGCCGGGTACGGTATATTATATATATATGCTTGACTCATTTCATAAGGTACAGATGCTTTGGTATTCCTTGATTATCATATATGTCTCCTGTCATCTTTTACTCAGTCATGATCTCCATTACTGTACTTCATGCTTTACATACTCAGTACATTTTCCGTACTGACCCCTTTTCTTCGGGGGCTGCATTTCATGCCTGCAGGTACAGACGCTCAGTTTGGTGATCCTCCAACCTAGGACTTCTATTCAGCAACTTGGAGAACTCTATTGTTCCGGAGCTTGAGTTATCTTGGTACAAATCCTTTGACCTAGGCTTTGTTATACTCTTAGAGTTCTGTAGATATATGTGGGTTGTGTATATACCGTTTGGTCAGCTATATCGATGTAGTTCATCTTGGGTGTCCCCGTGTATAGTGGCAGCCTTGTCAGCTTGCATATTTGTTATGTTTTTGTTAGCTATGGCTTCTCAGGAGATATGTTCTTTTTGATGTATGACATGATGAGTTCACAACATGCTTTTACAGAGTGCCATATTGTTTTGAGTTTCAGTCTGACTATATCTAGCAGGTCATATACGGGTGCCCAGCTCGGGCACTAGTCATGGCCCATCGGTTTGGGTCGTGACAAAAGTGGTATCAGAGCAGTTCATTCTCGGAGTGTCTACAGACCGTGTCTAGTAGAGTCTTGTTTATCGGTTTGTTGTGCACCACATCTATAAAGAGGAGGCTACAGGACATTTAGGATGTCATCTTTCTTTCTGATCATAGATCGTGCAGTAGAGCCAATTATAGGAAAGGTCGTTCTTGGTAGGATTTTTGTTAAATTGCAGGATTGTATTGGAGAAGAGGACAAGTTCGGTTAATGGGAGCGTAAGTGAGGCTCCGACGGGGGACATGAGACCCGTATCACCCGTCGACTCAGGATCGAGGATGTCAAGAGGTATAAGAAAAAACATCAGCTATTCCATTGAGACGGACCCATCGGAGGATGTGGCTCCTGTAGGAGGAGACCTGACTGAGAAATCATACGACAAAGACTCGTTTAAGGGTTCGCGAGACTCCTGTGGACGAAGAAGTAATTGAGGAAGTATAGAGTTTGGCACATCTAGATTTTCCCTACGTTTCAGCATTATGTTAGGCCAGACTAGTAGACGGTGGGAAGACAAGGATGAAGAACACACTTCACTCTATAGCCCACCAGATCAGGATAAGGACCGATCGGTTACAGGTATACGAGTTCTTATTGGAATTTCCTATGTGCGTATGTAATTACTTCAGGGTAATACTGAATAGTGATGAGCGAAAATACTAAAGGGAATCAGTGACTTAAGTATTTGGAGGTAACTACGATTAAGGTGTTGTCACCATCATTGGGAATCTTGAAATCTAGGATGGAAGGTAGTCATATACACAGATGAAAGGTGAATATTGAGGATTGAAAAGGCAAAAATAGCATTTGCTTAATTGGAAGAGTAAGAGATCCTTTCTAATTCGGAGGGAGATGCAGTATGAGAATGTTTTGGAATCTCTTAAAACTTCAACTTGCTCTAGGTTATGTGAGGAAGGTCACGCAGTAATGTGTATGCGATTATACCAGCACTAACGCACCGGATAGTGCCGAGGAACGTACGGCCCGATCCATATATAATAATATAATAGTGCCAAGAAACGTACGACCTGATCCATATATAATAAAATAATAGTGCCGAGGAACGTATGGCCCGATCCATAGATAATAATATAATAGTGCGCATTTAATGCCTTCTGGTCATAGGTCAATGTGCATATGAATATGGATGCAATGCATAAATGAAATGAATACATAGAACGCTCGGAGTGACATGAGGTCGTACTATCTCCGATGAACCCCTCCTTGAGCTAACATCATCAATATAAGAAATCTCAAAACCGATGAACAGAAGGAACGCTCATAGACGGAATACGTGAACATCAAATACTGAAGTACTCCTAGTGCTGCTAAGAGTAGAGTAATATGGAAGCTCGCTTACTCGTTCGGTTCATGTCATAAGGTCATGCCAAAAGAAAGAAAGGATAGCCTTAACATACCTTAAAGTATGTCCAATCGTCCAACTTCTACCTTTCGAACTTGCAAGCCTAGAATTAAGATAACATAGGCCTTAATTAGACTATTTTCCTCGCTTACTAACCATCTTTAAATACATATAGAGCTTAACGAATTATGGACAACATTTCCCTTGTAAACTCACAACCCTTCGACTTCTCATTTAATCTAACATCAACCACAATACCCACAACACAATGACAACTCATATATATATATCAAAATACACTTACATCCATTTCCAATCATCTCTTATAATAACCCCAAATCACTATATTACCCTTCATCAACTCAGCACTTCCATAAGCACCCTTTTTCTACCTAAAATCACTAAAACTCTCGATAATAAACTCAAATACAAGGATAGAGATCATTTACATACCTTGAGGGGTCTAAGATCCCAAAGATCAACTACAACTCCAACTCCCTAAGATTCACAACTTGAAGAAACCCTAGAAACAGCCTTTTTCTTGACAAGCACGGGTTCACGGGGCTCGGATCTTACCAAATCACCACTATAATGATTGAAAAATGTTGGGAGATAAAATATTAGGGTTCTTCTGATTTGGAACGGAGGAAAATGAGAAATAAAGTTGTGGCTCCTATATTTATACTTGGAAGAAAAAAGTTACAGCGGTCCAGTTCGACGAGAGGGTCGATGGCCCGTCGACGTGTTGACGGTTCGTTGACTTGCTCCGTCGACCAGCGCCTGCAAATGCAAGGATGTGTAACCCTGTCGACGCTGCACAACGATGGTCCGTAGACCATGTGGATGACCCGTCGACGATGACTGGTGTCTGCAGATTTTCTCAGGTTCAGCTCAGATCGCGTCGGTTCGATTCGTTCAACTTCTAACTCTGTAAACTACTAGGAATACCTGCTGGTACCCTTGTACATGGGGCAAGACACTTTCTGCCTCCAAACTCAAGCTCGGGTCTCTATCCCAAAGGCATACCCGACTAGGAAACCATAGGTTCTACTACGACACAAACGGGAGGCGTAACATTCTCTTCCCCTTAAGAACATTCATCCTCGAATGTTCGAACAATCATGGGTTATAAAACTTTCGGCAGAGTTTCCCCTGTAAATATACAGCCCAACCTGCACCAACAACCCAAAATACTGCCATACAGGGCCACATACTACAACATACAATACTATGGCCTCACACGACCAATCACGATAACTGAAAATAAAATAGTACCTGGGGGTGATGATGCCTAAGATTGCACCTCCTGTACTGCTAGGAACAAATGTGGGTACTTAATCTTCATTGCTTCTTCCGCCTCCCAAGTCACTTCCTCAACATTCTTATTCCTTCATAAGACTTTAACGGAGGCTACATCCTTGGTCCGTAGCCGACGAACCTTTCTGTCCAATATAGCCACTGGAACCTCTTCGTATGATAACTGCTCGGTCACCTGAATATCATCTACTGGTACAACTCTTGAAGGATCTCCGATGCATTTACGAAGCATAGATACATAAAATACTGGATGTACAGACTCCAATTCAGAAGGCAATTCTCGCTCATATGCCACCGTGCCCACAGTACGAATGATCTTATATGGACCAATATATCGAGGGCTCAACTTACCCTTCTTTCCAAACCTCATCACTCCCTTTATAGGCGAAACTTTCAGGAACACCCAATCGCCTATCTCAAACTCTAGCTTACGTCGCCGATTATTCACATAGGACTTCTACCGACTCTGAGTTGTTAGTAATCTTTCTCGAATCACTTTCACCTTATCAACTGCTTGCTGAATTAAGTTTGGGCCTACTAACTGATTCTCCCTGACATCAAACTATCCTATGGGCGATCTACATCTCCGCCCATATAAGGACTCATAAAGAGCCATTTGAATACTGGAATGGTAACTGTTGTTATAGGAAAACTCGATAAGAGGAAAATGATCATCCCAGCTACCTTGGAAGTCAATCACACAAGCTCTCAACATATCCTCAAGTGTCTATATAGTACGTTTACTTGTCCATCTGTCTGCGGATGAAACACAGTACTAAGACTCACCTGAGTCCCTAATCCATTCTGAAAAGACTTCCAGAAATTAGCCGTAAACTGTGTTCCCCTTCTGAGACAATGGTCGCGGGAACACCATGAAGTCGTACAATTTCCTTAAGATAAAGCTTCGCGTAATCCTCAGCTGCATAAGTAGTTCTGACAGGTAGAAAGTGGGCTGACTTTGTGAGCCTATCAACTATGACCCATATCGAATCACACTTCCGCTGAGTACGGGGTAAACCTGTAATGAAATCCATATTAAATACCTCCCACATCCATGAAGGAATCTCCATAGCTTGCAATAGACCTCCGGGCTTCTGGTGCTCTATCTTGACCTGTTGACAATTTGGACACTGGGCAACAAATTTAGCTGTATCTCTTTTCATACCATCCCACTAATAAACTTCCTTGAGATCATGGTACATCTTTGTTGAGCCTGGGTGAATAGAATAGTGAGAGTGATATGCCTCCCCCATAACCTGCTGACGAAGCCCAGCAACATTAGGGATGCACAATCTATCTCTATATCGGAGTACTCCATCTCCTGTAATCACAAAGGGTGTCTTTTCCTTCTGAGGTGTTATATCTCGGTAATGAACTAAAACAGGATCCTCATACTGATGCTCCTTTATCTCTACTACCAAAGATGACACTGCTGTGTCTTGAACAGTAATTCCTGCATCACTTGAATCTATCAATCGAACTCTGAGGCTAGCTAATTAATAAACTTCACAGACCATTTCTCTTTTCTTTGGAGGCACATATGACAAGCTACCCATGGATTTACGACTAAGGGCATCAACTACTACATTAGCTTTCCCAGGATGGTATAGGATATCCATATCATAATCTTTTAGCAACTCTAGCCATCGCCTTTGATGTTAGTTCAAGTCCTTCTACCTAAAGATGTACTGGAGACTCTTATGATCAGTATCGATATCAACATAGACACCGAATAAATAGTTCCTACATATTTTCAAAGCATGCATCACTGCCGCTAGCTCAAGATCATGGGTTGAATAATTCTTCTCGTGCTTCTTCAACAGTCTAGAAGCATAAGCGACAACCTTGCCGCGCTGCATCAACACACAACCCAATCTAACACCTGAAGCATCTCAATATACGACATAGCCATCTGCTCCTTCTGGAAGAGTCAAAACTGGTGCTGAAGACAACTTATCCTTCAACGTCTAAAAACTCTGCTCACAAGCATCTATCCATTAGAATTTAGCTGATTTATGGATCAACTTAGTCAATGGGGCTGAAAGAGAGAAAAATCCTTCTACAAACCATCTATAATATCCTGCCAGGCCTAAAAAGCTACGTGTCTTTGTTGGTGCCGTGGGCCTTAGTCAATTCTTCATAGTCTCAATCTTTTGGGTATCCACTCTAATGCCTTTTATGAAATAATGTGACCCAGAAAAGCCACAGAGTTCAACCAGAACTCACACTTGGAAAACTTGGCATATAGTTCTCTTTTTCGAAGAATCCCAAGCACAGCTCGTAGATGCTCTGCATGATCAGTCTCTGACGGCGAATAAACCAGAATATCATCTATAAACACAATCACGAACAAATCTAGGATGGTCCTGAATACACGATGCATCAAATCCATGAATACAGCTGGGGCATTAGTTAGCTCGAACGACATAACACGGAACTCATAATGGCCATATCTAGTACAGAATGCCGTCTTCAGAATGTCTTCTTTCTTCACTCTAACTTGATGGTATCCTGACCTCAAGTCTATCTTCGAGAAGTATTTGGCGCCTGGCAACTGATCAAATAAATCATCGATCCTCGGGAGTGGATACTTATTCTTTATAGCCATTTTATTCAATTGCCTATAATCAATACACATTCGCAAAGAACCATCCTTCTTTCTTACAAATAACACTGGTGCTCCTTACGACGATGTACTAGGACTAATAAAGCCCTTCTCGAGTAAATCTTTCTACTGCTCCTTCAATTCTTTCAACTCCGAAGGTGCCATCCTATAAGGAGGAAAAGATATTGGCTGAGTATCTGGCAATAGGTCAATAGTGAAATCAACCTCTCTCTAAGGGAATGCCTGGAAGCTCATCTAGAAACACTTCTGGAAACTCATTAACCGCAGGATCAGACTGAAGAGTCGGCGACTCTGCCCGCACATCTTGAACTCGAACTAGGTGAAAAATATACCATTTTCTGATCATCTTCTCTGCCTTAAGGTAGGAAATAAACCTACCCGTCGGTGAAACGGCATCACCCTTCCACTCGAGAACTAGCTCATCGAGAAACTGAAATCAAACTACCTTTGTTCTGCAATCAACATTAGTATAACAGGAAGCTAGCCAATCGATCCTCATAATAATATCAAAATCAATCATATCTAACTCAATCAGTCCGCTAGGGTATGACGATTACAAACTATAATGACACAGCCCCGGTATACTCGCCTGGCTATAACCGGATTGCTAACTGGCGTAGACACCTCGAAAGGTTTAATCAACTCGGGTTCTATCCCAAACTTGCCGGCAACAAAGGGCGTAATTTATGATAAAGTGGAACTTGGGTCAATCAGTGCATACACATCATAGGAGGAGATTGATAATATACCTGTAACAACATCAGGAGATGTCTCACGATCCTGTCTACCGGCTAGTGCATATACGCGGTGCTGGGAACCGCTCGAGCTGGATGTTTCACTCCTCCCTCTACCTCGTCCTGCTAGTGTATGAGAAACTTTCCCTGAAGGGTGCACCATAGAAGAAGAACCAGCCATAGACCCTGTGGGCTGAACCATACCCCTACTCTCTCTCATCAGACAATGCCGCATCCTATGACCTGGATGACCACAAGCATAACAAATATCTGAGCCCAGCCAATACTGACCTTTATGTAACTTGCCACATTGGGCACACCGCGGCAACGGGGGCCTCATCTGGCCTGACTCCGGTCTAAACTGAGAGCCTGATGCTCTAGAACTCTGGCCCGCTCCGGAATATGAAGACCGATCAAACCTCGGACCTAAAAATCGCGGAGGTACACTCCCTGCTGAATGGAATGGATACTGGGGATACTGCATTCTCTGTCCTCCCCTAGACTCACCCCCGATCTCTAGAGTCCTGGACCTCTTGCCATGGCCCCGATCACGGTCACGATCTGTCCTCCTCTGGCGCTTACGATCTTCCAGATTCTATGCATATGCCTGTATACGGGAGATATCCATGCCTGGCTGTAATGCAGCTGTCGTACAAGCATCTATCAAATGCGGCCCTAGACCAGCCACAAAACGATGAACTCTGTCATCCATCTCAGCCACCATGGCTGGAGCATATCGGGTCATAGAATCAAAATACACGCAATACTCCTGGACACTCATACTGCCCTGCCCAATACGTAAAAATCTATATGCTCAGGCTCTCCTGACCTCAAGAGGTAGATAATGGCGAATAAAAGCATCTGTGAACTCTCACCACAGAATTGGAGGGGTATTCTCTCTCTTAGATAACTCTCAAGTCTGATACCACTGTACTACAATATCACGGAGCCTGTACAAAGCCAACTCTACAGACTCGACCTCATCCGCGTGCATAACCCTCAAGGTCCTCTGCATACCATCAATAAAATCCTGGGGGTCCATATTTTGCTTTACCACGAAAAACTCTGGGGGACCTAACCCAAGAAAGATCTTAACCCTCGAACTACCAGTCCTATCTGCCTGGTCAACACCAACTCCCTACTGCTGAGCCTGAGCGGCTACTAATCTGTTCAATAACTATATAGCATCCCGCACATCCTAGCCCGGTGCATCCGGCTAAGCAACTGGGGCCGGTGCTAGAGGCGGGGTATGCGATGTCTCAGACGGCTCCTCACTCTGAATCTCATCCTAGGCCCTTGTGGCCTGCCGAGTACGGCTAGTGGCCTAACTTGTGGCTCCCTTGCTCTTCTAGGCAACTGTAGCTTTCTTGCGGGGCATCGCTGAAATCGGAACAATTCATCAGAAGCGAACGCTTAACACATAGCTCTATCGCACAATCTAAGAGAGAAAGAATGACATCATCCTAAATGTCCTATAGCCTCCTGTTTATAAGTTTGGTGCATAACACGCCCATGAACAAGACTCTACTAGACACGGTCTGTAGAAAACCCTAGGACAGAACTGCTCTGATACAACTTCTATCACGACCCAAACCAATGAGACATGATGAGTGTCTGACCTCTAGCGACCAAACACCTCTATACTCATATCTGAATCTTACTGGACATCTAGGGCCCATACATGACTTAAACTGATCTCATAATTAGGCGACATCACGAGCACTGAACAATCTGTATATACATAAACATGCTGAAAGAACGGTGTAAGCCAGCTAGGCTACTATATATACTGTACACAAAAGAATAGAAGCCGATAAGGATACATCATCTGACTAATACATACCACTGTCTACAGAACTCTACTGGAATAAAAGGTGTAGAAAGGACGGGACAGGACCCCACCATACCCATCTATATAAATCTCAAAAGAATGGCATAACAAAATAAACCGCAACTCCGAATCAAATAGAGTGCACTGATCGCTGCTGGATAAAAGTCCTACTAAGCTGGACCACCTGTCTGTCTACCGGTACCTGCGGGCATGAACGTATCCCGCCCGAGCAACGAGGAGTCAGTACGGATAATGTACCGAGTATGTAAGGCATAAGAACAACATATATATATATATATATATATATATATATATATATATATATATATATATATATATATATATATATATATATATATACAAGAATCATGACTAAGATCTAAACTCATAAGCTTAAATGACTATCTGCATGTACTTGTATGAACTAGAATATATAAGTATCTGCATAAATCTGTGTAACTGACAATGCCACTGTGGGCGCATAATATGCATGTTCTCAATGCTAATCATGCTTATGTATATGTATAGGTCATAGTTTAACTGATAGTTCTGTGGAACGTACAACCCGATCCATATATCATATAATAGTGCCGAGGAACGTACGGCTCGATCCATATATAATAATATAATAGTGCCAAGGATCGTACGACCCGATCCATATATAATAATATAATAGTGCGTATATAAAGCCTTCTGGTCACAGGTCAATGTGCATATGAACATGGATGCAATGCATAAATGAAATGAATACATAGAACTCTCGGAGTGACATGAGGTCGTACTATCTCTGATGAACCCCTCCTTGAGCTGACATCATGAATATAAGAAATCTCAAGATCCATGAACAGAAGGAACACTCATAGACGGAATACAGGAACATCAAAGATTGAAGTACTCCTAGTGCTGCTAAGAGTAGAGTAATATGGAAGCTCGCTTACTCGTTCGGTTTATGTCATAAGGTCATGCCAAAAGAAAGAAAGGATTGCTTTAACATACCTTGAAGTATGTCCAATTGTCAAACTTCTACCTCTCGAACTTGCAAGCCTACAATTAGGATAACATAGGTCGTAATTAGACTATTTGCCTCGCTTACTAACCATCTTTAAATACATATAGAGCTTAACGAATTATGGACAACATTTCCCTTGTAAGCTCACAACCTTCGACTTCTCATTCAATCTAACATCAACCACAATACCCACAACACAATGACAACTCATATATATATCAAAATATACTTACATCCATTTGCAATCATCTCTTATAATAACCCCAAATCACTATATTACCCTTCATCAACTCACCACTTCCATAAGTATCCTCTCTCTACTTAAAATCACTAAAACTCTTGGTAATAAACTCAAATACAAGGCTAGATATCATTTACATACCCTGAGGGGTCTAAGATTCCAAATATCAACTTCAATTCCAACTCCCTAAGATTTACAACTTGAAGAAACCCTAGAAACAACCATCTTCTTGACAAGCACGGGTTCACGGGGCTCGGATCTTACCAAATAACCATTATAATGATGGAAAAATGTTGGGAGAGAAAATATTAGGGTTCCTCTGATTTGGAATGGAGGAAAATGAGAAATAAAGTCATGGCTCTTATATTTATACTTGGAAGCCAAAAGTTACAACAGTCCGATTCGATGAGCGGGTCGACGGTTTGTTGACTTGCTCCGTCGACCTGCGCTTACAAATACAAGGCTGCAGAACCCTGTCGACGTCGCACAACAACGGTCCATCGACCATGTCAATGACCCGTCGACAGTGACTGGTGTCTGCAGATTTTCTCAAGTTCAGCTCAGATCACATCGGTTCGACTCGTTCAACTTCTAACTCTGTAAACTGCCAGGAATACCTACTGGTACCCTTGTACACGGGGCCAGACACTTTCTGCCTCCAAACTCGGGCTCGGGTCTCTATCCAAAAGGCATATCCGACTAGGAAACCATAGTTTCTACTATGACGGAAACGGGAGGCGTAACAAACGCTCCGTCGGTGTTTATGAATTTGATGAATAATGTATTCAGGCTTTTCTTAGATCTGTTTGTGATCGTGTTCCTCGATAATATTCTAGTATACTCTCGGACAGAAGCGGAGCATGCAGACCATTTGCATATTGTCCTGGGGATTCTTCGGGCTCGTGAGTTGTATGCTAAATTTTTGAAATGTGAGTTCTGGCTGAATTCTATAACCTTTCTGGGCCATATTATTTCATCTGACAGCATTCGAGTAGATATTCAGAAAATTGAGGCTGTGAAGACTTGGCCAAGGCCTACAACACCTACAGAGGTCTGTAGCGTTTTGGGATTAGCAGGCTATTATAGAAGATTTGTGGAAGAATTTTATTCTATTTTAGCACAATTAACGAAGCTAACTCAAGAATCAGCAAAATTTCAGTGGACCGATGCTTCTGAACGCAATTTCCAAGAATTGAAGGACAAACTAACTTCAGCCCCAGTCCTGACACTTCCAGAAGGACCAGATGGTTATGTTATTTATTGTGATGCCTTCGGTGTCGGGTTGGGCTGTGTGTTGATGCAGCACAGTAAGGTCATTGCCTATGCTTCCCAGCAGGTGCAGAAACATGAAAAGAACTATCCGACCCATGACCTTGAATTCGCTGCGGTTATTCATGCGCTAAAAATGTGGAGACATTACTTGTACGGTATACATGTTGATATTTATACAGATCACAAGAGCCTCCAATACATTTTCAAGCAGAAGGAGCTAAATCTACGACAAAGGCGGTGGTTAGAATTATTAAAAGATTATGATATGAGTATTTTATATCATCCTGGAATAGCGAATGTAGTGGCTGATGCACTTAGCCGCAAATCAATGGGTAGTCTATGTGAGGTCCCTCTGGAGAAGAAAGAATTAGTCCATGAGTTCCACCAGCTAGCTAGCCTAGGAGTTCGTCTAATTGATTCAGGCAATGCAGGATTTGGTATTCACAACCCAGCTGTTTCAGCCTTAGATATGAAGGTGCGAGAGCGCCAATATGAAGATCCCCAGTTGATTCACTATAGAGATGCATTTCCTGAGAAAGAGAAGTCACCATTTGAGGCTTCTGCAGATGAAGTTCTCAGGTATCGAGGCAAGCTGTGTGTACGAGATGTGGCAGGAATACGTCATCAGATTCTGGACGAAGCTCATTACTCCTGTTATTCTAGTCATTCAGGAGCAACAAAGATGTATCACGATCTCAAGTTAATGTATTGGTGGGATGGAATGAAGAAATATATAGCAGAATTTGTAGCCCAGTGTCCCAATTGTCAACAAGTAAATATTGAACATCAGAAGCCAGGAGGATTATTGCAAGCGATGGAAATTCCAAATTCAAAATGAAAAGTAATTAACATGGACTTCATTGTACGCTTGCCTCGTTCTCGATACAAATATGATTCCATATGGGTAATTGTTGATAGACTCACGAAGTCGGCTCATTTTCTACCAATCAGAACTACCTATGTGGTAGAAGATTATGCAAAATTGTAACTTAAAGAAGTAGTGCAACTTCATGGTGTTCCTGTGTCTATTATTATTGACAGAGAAGCACAATTTACAGCTAAATTTTGGAAGTCCTTCTAAGAAAATTTGGGCACTCAAGTGAGGCTTAGCACAGCATTTCACCCTGAGACAGATGGACAAGTTGAACGCACTATTCAGACGTTGGAAGATATGTTACAAGCATGTGTGCTAGATTTCGGAGGTAGTTGGGATGATCACTTACCTCTTATCGAGTTTGCATACAACAACAGTTATCATTCCGGTATTTAGATGGCCCCGTATGAAGCTCTGTATGGAATGAAGTGTAGATTACCAATTGGGTTGTTTGAAGTACGAGAGGGACAACTAATAGGTCCGGAGTTGATTCAACAAGCGATGGAAAAGATCAAGGCTATTCGAGATCGATTGTTGACTGCACAAAGTCGCCAGAAATCTTGTGCAGACAACCGTTGGCGAGACTTAGAATTTCAAGTTAATGATTGGGTATTCCTGAAGGTATCACCGATGAAGGGTGTGATGAGATTTGGCAAGAAGGGAAAATTGATTCCTCGATATATTGGACCTTATAAGGTGGTCCGCAAAATAGGCCTAGTGGCTTATGAACTGGACTTACCTCCAGAACTTGAATCAGTCCACCCAGTTTTTCATGTGTCAATGCTCTGCAAATGTGTTAGAGATCCAGCTAGAATCATGCCAGTGAATGATGTTCAAGTTACGAAGAAGTTGGCTTATGAAGAGGTACCCATTGCCATACAGGATAGGCAAGTACGGAAACTTACAAATAAAGAGGTAGCCTCAGTTAAGGTCTTGTGGAGAAACAACAACCAAGAGAAAATGACTTGGGAAGCGGAAGAAGACATGAAGTCCAAGTATCCGTAATTGTTTCCACCCCCAGAAGAGATTCAAGATGAGACGCCATTATCATAAGGTATGTAATGCTTTATTTTTAATGCTTTTGGTCGTGTGTGGCCATATTTTCTTGTCATTGTGTTGTAGCCCTATGAGGCAATTGTATTGTGGGTTGTTGTGACAGGATGGTAGTGTTATATTACAAGGGAAACTTTGGCAAAATTTCTTCAGAATTCCTGAGAACTTAACATTGGAGGACGAATGTTCTTAACAGGGAAGAGTGTTACACCTCGAAAAATTTCAAGTCATTGTCCGCTGCATGGACTAACGTAAGTTAAGATGTATATGATGTCCCTACAAGTAAGAAGGGATACTTAATGATTCTACTTAAGATTCCAAAGACATTTGAGGAGAGAGAAGAAAGCTTGATGGAGAAAGTAACGTAGAGAGTGTCTTAACCTGTGTACAAATGTACTAGCAAGTATTTCTGGTGATTTATGGGGTTGGAAGTTGAACAAATCGAGATGATGTAATATGAACGGATTCGGGAAATTCTGCAAAAACCAGTCAATGCCGACGGGCGGTCGACATGTTGACGGACCATCACTGTGCACCGTCAACATGTTTCAGCAGATTGAGACCTGCAGGCGCCAGTCGATGGACCAAGTTGATTGACCGTCAACGTGCTGACGGGACCGTCGACCCAACCATCAACATGTTTCTGCAATCAAGGAATTACAGGTGTAAGACAACGAAGCAAGTCAACGGACCGTCGACACGTCGACGGGTTGTCGATCCGGTCGTCGAGCTGCCTCTCTAGAATTCTCTGGTTCCAGCTATAAATAGACGACCCTTGTCCAAAATTTTCAGATTTCACCTTCTCTCCAAGTCTTAAAAGCTCTAGAATATTCCCCACATCATATTTTCACAAATCCTAGAGGAATCAAAGATCAAACACCAATAATTAAGGGAATCAAGTGTTTGGATGTTCATTAGGGTTGCTAGAAGCCAAGCATCTCTTCGGGATTGAAGTTGGGTTTCTCCCCAAGTAAAGTATTGAAATCCAAAGCTCATTCCTACATAATAAAAGGTGAGTTTTATGTTCATTCCATGTCATTAAGAATATTAAGTGGTTAAAAGACTTGGATTATGGAGTAAAGTAGAGTATGGAGTTCAAATATGGAAATATTAGTATTCCTGAATAGTAACATGACTTGAATCATAGTTTTTGATATGTAATGAGTATAATCTTGCAATGAATGGTATTAAAGATGTTGTAGGAGCATTGTATGAGAATGGATACGGTATTGTGCCAAAGTTAGGGTTATGAATGATTTTGATAAGAAATGTTGAGAATTGAATAATGTCTAGATTGATGAAGTTATTGATTAAGATATTGTGGGTGTTGTTATTGATGTTTGGGAGTTGTTTATTATGGGGAGGAAGTCATTGAAACATAGGAGATGCTGCCCAATTTTCGTTAGCTTTTAGATTGAAAATTGATATCTAAAGCATGTTTCCGGTTATCTAATCTTAATACGAATTATCTTGAAGGTAGAGTTGTGAGTATTGGAGGGGAGCACTTAGTCGGTAAAGCTAGAGCGACGTAAAGTTATGTATGGCTAGTCCCCTTCTTTCAAAGGCATGACTTCTAAACTATGGTTTCTTTCCTACATTTCCATGACATTCTCACATCCCAAAAGATGAAAGCCGAAGATTATTAAAAGCTTCTTATGAGATCGAAATGAGATATGTTCTACGATACTAATGACGATAAAGATGACCTCACCTCATAATACTAGTCCTTTAAGGTGAGACATAGCGATGAGGATCACTCCATAAGGTAATCGGAGGCTCCCGACCTTATGTCACTCCGATAGAGATATAACTCTTACTTAAGCTCTTATGCATGCTTTAGATTATGTATATATAAGACTACACCGTGCCTAGTTGGCCGGGCAGACACCACTACGTTAGGCGTAGTGGGCAGCTATGACGATGATTACACCGTGCCTATATAGCTGGGCAGACACCACTAATGGGCGGCTTGAGATGTTTACCCCGGACGCGGGAGGCCCTAATACGGGCTAATGATGATCACACCTTACCTAAATGGTCGGGCAGTTATATAGATGCTTATATGATATGATGTTGATTAATATATAAGTAAGCATGCATGAATCTGCCTTAAGAGGCAATCAGTTACAGGCTATCCTTTTATCTTATATTCTTGCATCTCTTTATCATGTTATTGTGTATGACTTACATACTCAGTACATTTTTTGTACTGACGTCCTTTCTTTTTATGGACGCTGTGTTCATGCCCACAGGTAGACAGGGAGGCGGCCCAGATTCTTAGGAGCTGCACCCCACTACTCCGGAGGTGAAACTTATTGGTGCATTCTTTTGTGTTCATATTTGGGTATGACGGGGTCCTGTCCCGTCCTTATGTCTCAGTACTCCAGTAGAGGCTCGTAGATACGTATGCGTGGGTAGTAGATGTCTCATGAATACACCAGTGTATATTTTGTATATCATTGTTCCAGCCATGAGGGCTTATGTGTATATATATATGTATTGCTTTAAAGATTATGTATGTATAGGTTAGGTATGATGGTTAGCATGACGAGTGGTGCTTGGTAGTCAGCTCCGGGTACCCTTCATTGCCCACTAGTTGGGTCGTGACAGATACTAAACGGTTACACTGTGATCTTTGGGTTATGCTTTACTATATATTAACTTCTTTTACTATATTTGTTATTTTGTATAGGGTTTGTAGCTTTTCTAATGTTAGTTTTTGCAAACTTAAAAGTATCATTATTTTTTGTAAATATTCCCTCTATCTATGTATATATATGTTTTTCTCCCTATTATAAATGCTTTTAAGCACTTTTGTAGTATTTGGGTAAAACAAAAAAGTACTTTTAAGCATTTATTTTTAAGCCAAAATAACAAAAATAAGACAAAAGCAAGACAAAAGCCATAAGTTAGAATTTCTAACTTATGGCTTTTGGCTTATAAACCATAAATTATAAGCCCAGCCAAACAGGCTCTTTGTCTTCTACCTCTCTTACCTTTTTTGTCAACATTTTTACCCAATCTCTCCTTTTTAAGAGTTACTCCATCTGTTCCAACTTATGTGACAAACTTGTTGACACCTAATTTTCACCTCATAAGACGGGTATTTTAGTTTTCAAGTTTCCTGAGTTAAAGACGGAGTAAGGATACACCCTTTAAAAGGTTAAAATTTCAAAATCCCGAGAAAATGGCAAAATGACACTTAATTATTATTTCCTAAAAAAACTGACAACTACGAGAAATACGAGTTAATTAATTTCATCCCGCTCCGTCTAAATTTGGGAAAATTGTTAATTAAAATGATGTATAAATTACCGCTCATTTTTTATCGCATTTTTTCATATTTAAAATATTGCTCAGAACTATGTCAATATTGTGCTCGTTTTAAAGCCCGCTTTTTAACTTTACGAGTTTTTATTTTTATTTAGCATAAATAATTATTATATTTAGCAATATATGCATTTATAATATATTGTTTATATTTTAATTAAATAGCGAGGGGTTCTTTTTGACATTTTAATTAAATAAGAGGGGGATTTCTTTTAAAAAAAAAAGGAGTGGAAGTTTCTTAAGAGGGGGAATTTGTTAAAACAAACTTCCACCCACCCCCACCCCCACCCCCACCCC
The DNA here is from genome assembly GCF_019175385.1 of Lycium barbarum. Classification (NCBI taxonomy): domain Eukaryota; kingdom Viridiplantae; phylum Streptophyta; class Magnoliopsida; order Solanales; family Solanaceae; genus Lycium; species Lycium barbarum. Next base: position 69,754,965 of record NC_083347.1, on the reverse strand, counting down.
GCTCGGGTTTCATTTCGTTCACATGACTCCTTTCACCATTCAAAGGAGGCGATATGATGACTTAGGGTTTTGGCCGCCTCTGGTGGTGTTTCACGGTGAATTTCAGGTGAATTTGACCCAAATTGAGAGGGATTTTATGTCCTTTCATGTGTTCTTACGATTACCAGGTTTAATTTCGTTAAAGTTTTAGTTATTTACATCATTTGAGCCATGTTCTTATGGATGTTGCTTGGGTTTTTCCATGCGTGATGGTTTCCATGGGCAGGACCTCGAGTCCTTAGCCATCTTGTGCACCACATGAACTTATGTGGGAATCTAGGGTAATTTTCAGGAAGGTTCATCGGTTGGGTACGAATTTTGGAGATTTTATCTCATTGGTACAATTGTACAGTTGGAATTGTATCATGTGGTGATTTGTGCTGGCAAGCGTCCTATCCTCGGATTTATCTAATTTTTTGTGGATTTTATTGGATTTTAGAGTACAAGTTAGTTAGATTTTTGTTTTGTCTTATTTGTTTCATTTTCGAAGTTCTGGTAAGGTACAATTTGGGGAATCTTTTAGGGGGAAATGGGAGGACAGATGTCCTTTATTTTCGTCCTAAGGATTCCTATACAATGGAGGCTATAAATAGTAAGTTGAAAAACAAGAAAATGGTCCAGATTTTATTCCCTAAAAAAGAACTAATGTTCCATATATATGGATCGGGCCGTACGTTCCTCGGCACTGTTATATTATTATCTATGGATCGGGCCGTACGTTCCTTGGCACTATTATATTATTATATATAGGTCGTGTCGTACGTTCCTCGACCCTATTCTATGATATATGGATCGGGTTGTACGTTCCACAACACTATTAGTTAAACTATGACCTATACATATACATAAGCATAATTATCATTGAGAAAATGCATATTATGCGCCCACAGTGGCATTGTCAGTTACACAGATTTTTGCAGATACATACAGATACTAGTTCATACAAGTACATGCAGAATCAGCTTATGAGTTCAGATCTTATTCATGATTCTTGTATATATATATATATATATATGTTGTTCTTATGCCTTACATACTCGATACATTATCCGTACTGACTGCCCGTTGCTCGGGGGGGCTGCTTTCATGCCCGCAAGTACAGGTAGATAGACAGGTGGTCCAGCTTAGTAGGACTTTTATCCAGCAGTGATCAGTGCACTCCATTTGATTCGAGTTGCGGTCTATTTTGGTATGCCATTATTTTGAGATGTATATAGATGGGCATGGCGGGGCCCTGTCCCGCCCTTTCTACAACTTTTATTCCAGTAGAGGTCTATAGACAGTGGTATGTATTAGTCAGATGATGTAGCCTTGTCGGCTTCTATTCTTTTGTGTACAGTATGTGTAGCAGCCTAGCTGGTTTACACTGTTCTTTCAGCATGTTTATGTATATACAGATTGTTCAGTGTTCATGATGTCACCTAATTATGAGACCAGTTTAAGTCATGTATGGGCCCTAGATGTCCAGTAATATTCAGATATGAGTATAGGGGTGTTTGGTCGCCAGAGGTCAGACACTCGTCACGACTCATCGGTTTGGGTCGTGACAGCATTAGTCAGCCCAAATGACATCACCCGAAATTCATAATGGCCATATCTGGTTCTGAAAGCCATTTTGGGAATATCTTACCTCGATCTCAGATCAATCTTTGAAAACCACTTGGCACCCTGTATGTTATGTCCCGTGTTTTCGTATAATTGGAAATCGAGAAATAATTACGACTTGGGTGTTAGAAGGACATAATTTGATTTAAGTAAATGTGACTATGTTGGTTATGGAATCATTAATGTCAAGACCTCGGGGAAGGCCGAGGATAAATTTGGGATTTCGGAAATTAGTTTCGGGAATTACAAAACGGGACTTTTCAAGAATTGGGCCAAAGAAATTATAACTCAAATGAAGCCCAACAATTGAAGGGGGCCGGCCATAGCAAGTGGCCCAAGCCCACTTTTAAAGGGTCATGTGCTATGCACATGACCCCTAAATGGATATATATGTGATATACTTAAGAATTATCAAGAAAACTAGAACAAAATCAAGAACACCAACAAGAAAGGGATTTCGGCCGTAGCTAGGAAAAAAAGAGAAAGAAAATTCCCAAGTTCTATTGTTGATCCAAAAATCCTAATTTTTGCATATTTGTGAAGTACTCAAGGCCCTCTTCAACGGGGTATAATTAGTTTGGCGCAAGAACGACGTTTACGACAAGTCGGGTTTTCAAAGAAAAGGTAAGAATTTTGCCCCTTTAATGTTATAGAATTGATGTGAATATGTTAAGGATTGAGACTAGACGAGAATCCCGTAACTTGGATGTAAATAGAAAGCCGTGGGTGTGTGTGTATAGTGTGTATTGGCTGTGAGCCATAGGGAGGAAAAATGATGTGAATTGATCTTGTTTAAGTTGGTATAATGCGTTGTTGTGACCCTTACGTCGTAAATGATTGATTGATGAATGAAATTGGCGTTGGAAAATGATTTTGGATATTATCGGAAAGTGTATACCTTTGGTATAATTGTGTATATCATTGTATATTTAGGGTGCTAAATACTTTAAATATGAGTTATAGTTGATGTTATTGAATTCGGAATGAAACGACGCAAGTTAGAACCTTCGTTATAAGTTTTGATATACTTGAAGGAATTAGGGAAAGTAATGAATTTTGGACGATTTTGTATATAGTTTGGAATATGTTTGGGATGTGTTTGAATAATCGTGTATGAGTAAATGAATATAATGATGTGGATATAGATTTGGAGTTTTGGAAGTTTGAATGAAAAGTTGCCAACTTAGGTAATAAGGTAGGACCTTGAAGGTAGAGTGGTTTGATTGTGATTTGTGTTGTTTGTTGATGTGTGGGCTGCTGTTGTTGTTGTATTTTGAGCCGAGCTAAGTCTCGGGGATGTTAGATTTATAGGGGAAGTGCTGCCGAAATTCCGGTAGGCAAAAATTAAGTTAATGGCATTTTTTTCAGCCTAAGAATCTCAATTGGTAACTTTGACCATTTGCAGATTTTAGACGGAACGGGACTTGACTTTTGGGAGAGCATACGACGTCTGTAAGGTATGTAAAGCTTCCCATTCCTTCATTTGGCATATCTTAGTGTGTTAGACGAATATGAGAACTTCCGGAGCATTTCTGCTCCTCGAAACCCGATCCACAGAAAGGTTACTATTCATTCAATTTGATTGAAGCCTAAGGGCTCTATTTTGGCTAGAATGCCACCACTCGTCCGAAACCTATCGAAATGTGGTCGGGTAACCTAGAAACGACCATGTATGACCTTTGGCATATAAATGTTCGTAAAAAAAAATAAGTTCGCCACCTCACTTTGACTCGAGGTGGGCCCGCTACCCTGAAACGCCCTATTTGTCTTATTGGGCTATCTTTGTGAATAAAGTTGGATACGATACTTTCGATTTTGAAACTCCCTCCTATGAGATATATTTTAAATATTATGATACGCTAAGTTACGTTTTGAGCTATACGTACTATTTGGAAATGTTTTGTGAAATGAAACCTTATATCGACTAAGTATTCGACTATTTTGTATTATGAAATGACTTATGGGATTACTCTGCTTTGAAAGACTATTTTGAAGTATGATTTGCATTTGTTTGCTCACGACTCCGCTCGTGCCTTATTATGACTTCGTTCACCGGTTCCCGGGCCGGTTTTGATTCGTGCGCCTTATGATAATTCGGCCGTATGTTGTGTTACGGTTCCCGAGGCTTCGCCATAGGGCCGGGTTCCATTTGGAGTTATGCTGTGATATGGCTCGTGATGCGATACGCTCACCTATGATTATTTTTGTGTTCGGGGATGTACGGAGATTTGAAACCTTCTGGTGTTATGCTGTGTGTGGCGCCAGCGTCGGAGTGGCGACCACGTTCCTAAGCGTTTGCATGATTTCAATTGCATTATGTATACGTATATGATTTCGCTACAGATTTTGACATACCCAATTGTACTCCACTTTGACATTTGATTTGCTTTCGGTTTTGATCCATATTTCTGTACTCCGTGCTTTACATACTCAGTACATATTTCGTACTGACCCCCTCTCTTCGGGGGCTGCGTTTTATGCCCGCAGGTGCAGATATCGGTGATCCTCCGCAGTAGGCTTCACTTCTTGCTATTCCGGAGTACTCCTATTTGATCCGGAGTCCACTTTTGGTACAGACTCTTTTTGCTTTGTATATATTCGGTATATTTGACTATTTGGGTACGGCGGGGCCCTGTCTCGCCATATGTCTTTGTTTTGAGTTCGTAGAGGCCTGTAGTCATATATGTGGGGCGAGGGTCCTGTATATGTTGGTCTGATTTTGTCTTCTGGTCTTAAAGTGGTCCGTTTGTCATGATGGCCCCAAATGGACCCTATGCTTATATTTGCACTTTTGACCGGCGATGTCTATTCCGCCGCTCAGTTTGTATTTGATATGATATTTTGATTTGGCACGACCGCTTAAGACATATTTGATATAAATTATGTTCGATATGATTTCAAAAAATTATGAAATAAGTTTGGATTTGAAAATGAATGTGTGATTCCGTCTGGGTACCCAGGTAGGGTGCCAGTCGCGGCCCACGGGGCTGGGTCGTGACAAAAGTGGTATCAGAGCGGTTTGTCCTCGGAGTGTCTACAGGCCGTGTCTCGTAGAGTCTTGTTTATCGATGTGTTGTGCACCACATCCATAAACATGGAGCTACAGGGCATTTAGGATGTTACTTTCTTTGGAATCTTAGATCGTGCGATAGAGCTGTGCTATTAGGATGATTTTGATCTAACTCGCCTTTGTGTTTGCAGCGATGCCTCCGAAGAAGGCAACGGCGGCCCAGAAGGGCAAGGCGAGGATTGGAGAGACTAGTCAGGCACAGCGAGCTACCCGGGCTCGTGTTTATGATTTGCCTGAGGATGTGCCTCATTCTGAGGGGTCTGCTACACCCCCACTAGTACAGCCTGGAGCAGGACCTTCAGCAGCTCCAGAGGTCCGTGTACCCGCACCTGAGACTCCAGCTCCTCAGCCAGGGGCGGAGGATAGGACCCTGAGAGAGGCTGTACAGTTGCTGACTACATTGGTGGCAGGACAGGCTCGCAGACGCGGGCGGAGGGACGACGATGACGATGACAGGCGGGACAGCCTGAGAGTTCGGGAGTTTTTGCTATGTGGCCCTCCAGAGTTCTTCGGGTCTAAGCCCGACGAGGACCCCCATGACTTTATTCGGGGGATGCGACGCTCACTGGACTTGGTCAGGGCTTCAGAGACCGAGTCGGTTGAGCTGGCTTCGCACAGGCTTCGAGATGTGGCTACCCACTGGTACGAGACTTGGGAGCTGTCTAGAGGAGAGGGTGCCCCTCCAGCCACTTGGGATCAGTTTGTGACAGCATTCACCCACCACTTTTTGCCACCAGAGTTACGGTGGGCACGGGCTGATCGATTCTTATGTCTGCAGCAGAGGGGTCGGAGTGTTCGCGAGTATAACCTTGAGTTTGATTCTCTGGCCCGATATGCACCGGCCGTGGTAGCATATATGTCCGATCGGATGCACAGATATGTTATGGGATTGGACCGGTATTTGGTTGATAGCTGTATGGCAGTGTCATTGCAGGCAGACATGGACATTTCCCGACTCAGGCCTATGCGATGGGTATGGAGGACCGTCGCAGGTCTGATCCGGCTGGCAGAGATCGAGATAGGAGGCCGCCCAAGAGGGCTAGGTCCGCAGGCTATGCTGGAGATTCTCGAGGCGGACAGCCTCAGCAGCAGCAGTCAGACAGGCATTTTCCTCCCTCCGGCCGGGGTACTCAGTCAGGCAGCCGGAGATTCGATAGTACGGGACCGTTTGGGGCCGGTCAGAGCTCCAGAGCGGCAGGTTCGCAGGCATCTAGGGGTTCCAGCCAGGCCAGACCACCCAGGCCCCGTTGTCCTCATTGCGGGAAGTCTCATCCCGGGGAGTGTTACCGAGCGACTGGAGCTTGCTTTTCTTGTGGTGGTCAGGGCCAGTTTATGAGAGACTGTCCATTGGCTAGCGGTTCTGGTAGTGCTGCCCAGCAGACAGGGTCAGTCGCCGGTTCTTCATCTGTTCCATCTGTTGCACGCCCTGGAGGGCGGGGTATTTCAGCACCGGCAGGACGCGGTCGAGGCCGCGGTGGCGCTTCAGGTTCTAGCGGTCCCTCGAACCGCATATATGCTTTGGCCAGCCGCCAGGATCAGGAGGCTTCGCCAAACGTCATCACAGGTACATTACTGGTTTTCTCCAGATCTGTATATGCATTGATTGACCCTGGCTCTACCTTATCATATATTTCCCCGCTCGTTGCTAGTGAGATTGGGATAGTGTCTGAGCCTATAGAGCTATTTGAGGTAGCTACGCCAGTTGGGGATTTTATTGTAGCGAGACAGATCTATAGGGATTGTTCTGTGACCATTTATGATCGTAGCACTAAGGCTGATTTGGTAGAGTTAGACATGCTCGAGTTTGACGTCATTATGGGCATGGACTGGTTGTGTTCCTGTTATGCTAATGTCGACTGCCAGAAAAAGGTAGTCCGTTTTCAGTTTCCAGGGGAACCAGTCATAGAGTGGTTCGGATCTACTGCGTCGCCGAGGGGTAAGTTTATTTCATACCTCAAGGCTAAGAAGATGATCCAGAAGGGGTATATCTATCATTTGGTTCGTGTGCACGATACTGCCGCGGAGGTACCTACCCTTCAGTCTGTTCCGGTCGTCAGCGAGTTTCCAGATGTTTTTCCTGACGAGCTTCCTGGCCTTCCGCCTGAGCGGGAGATTGATTTTACTATTGAGTTGATGCCGGATACGCAGCCTATATCTATTCCTCCGTACAGGATGGCACCAGCTGAGTTGAAGGAGTTGAAGGAGCAGCTGAAAGATTTGCTGGATAAGGGTTTTATCAGGCCCAGCACATCACCCTGGGGAGCGCCGGTATTGTTTGTCAGAAAGAAGGATGGGTCGTTGCGGATGTGTATTGACTACCGGCAGCTGAATAAGGTGACTATTAAGAATAAATATCCCCTCCCCTGGATTGATGATTTGTTTGACCAGCTGCAGGGTGCTAGACATTTTTCAAAGATAGATCTGCGTTCTGGTTATCATCAGGTGCGAGTACGGGAGTCAGATATCCCGAAGACTGCTTTCAGGATCCGGTACGGGCATTATGAGTTCAGAGTTATGTCTTTCGGGCTGACTAATGCTCCAGCAGTCTTTATGGATCTGATGAACCGGGTATTTCGGCCTTTTCTGGATATGTTTGTTATTGTGTTTATCGATGATATTCTGATTTACTCGCGATCAGCCGAGGAGCATTCAGATCATTTGAGGACGGTACTTGGCATCCTCCGTCAGCAGAAGTTATATGCTAAATTCTCTAAGTGTGAGTTCTGGTTGACTTCTGTGGCATTCTTGGGCCATATTATCGGCGCAGATGGTATTCGGGTCGACACGCAGAAGATTGAGGCTGTGCAGAATTGGCCCAGGCCTACTACACCGACAGAGGTGCGCAGTTTTCTGGGATTGGCTGGGTATTATCGAAGGTTTGTGGAGGATTTTTCTTCTATTGCAGCACCACTGACGAGGCTTACCCAGAAAGCAGCAAAATTACAGTGGTCGGATGCCTGCGAGCGCAGCTTTCAGATGCTGAAGGAGAGATTGATTACAACACCAGTTCTGGCTCTTCCAGAGGGATCTGACGGGTATGTTGTCTATTGTGACGCCTCTGGTATTGGAATAGGATGTGTATTGATGCAGCACGGTCGAGTCATAGCCTATGCTTCCCGGCAGCTCAGACCGCACGAGAAGAACTATCCCACTCATGATCTTGAGTTGGCCGCGGTGATTCATGCCTTGAAGATTTGGCGGCATTATTTATATGGGGTCCATGTGGATATCTATACGGACCATAAGAGTCTCCAGTATATTTTTAAGCAGAAGGAGCTAAATTTGCGACAGCGGAGATGGCTTGAGTTACTAAAGGATTACGACGTCGATATTCTGTACCACCCAGGGAAAGCCAACGTGGTAGCTGATGCGCTTAGCCGCAAGTCCGTAGGCAGTCTGGCTGATGTTCCATCTGATAAGAGGGATTTGATTCGCGATATTCATCAGCTGGCCAGCCTCGGAGTCCGTTTGGTGGATTCTGGAGATTCTGGGATTTTTGTTCGCCCAGTTGCTGAGTCATCTATTATTCAGGAGGTAAAGCAGCGCCAGTTTGAGGATCGTCTTTTGATCCAGTACAGATATTTGGCCCTTAATAAAGCGAAGACTCAGTTTGAAATCTCGCCTGAAGGAGTATTATTGTACGATGGCAGATTCTGTGTACCGGACGTTGCGGGCTTACGGCGGCAGATTATGGGCGAGGCACACTATGCCCGGTATTCTATTCATCCTGGTTCCACTAAGATGTATCGGGATCTCAGGTGTTTGTATTGGTGGGACGGCATGAAGAAAGACGTTGCTGAGTTGGTTAGTCAGTGCCCGAACTGCCAGCAAGTCAAGATCGAGCACCAGAAGCCCGGTGGATTGTTACAGGAGATGGAGATTCCATCCTGGAAATGGGAGATGATTAATATGGACTTCATTGTTGGGTTGCCGCGTACTCTACGCAGGTACGACTCTATTTGGGTTATTGTGGACAGGCTGACGAAATCAGCCCATTTCCTTCCGGTCCGGACTACTTATTCGGCTGAGGATTATGCCAGACTATATATGAGAGAGATAGTCAGACTTCACGGAGTCCCTGTATCTATCATTACTGACCGAGGTGCCTAGTTTACAGCTAATTTCTGGAGGTCATTTCAGGAGGGATTAGGGACTCAGGTGAGTCTCAGTACAGCTTTTCACCCTCAGTCCGACGGGCAGGCCGAGCGCACTATTCAGACGCTCGAAGATATGTTGCGGGCCTGCGTTATTGATTTCAGGGGCAGCTGGGATGATCACTTGCCGCTTATTGAGTTTGCCTATAATAATAGTTATCACTCCAGCATTCAGATGGCACCGTATGAAGCCCTGTATGGCAGGAAATGCAGATCTCCTATTGGTTGGTTTGACGTGGGCGAGACTAAGCTGATTGGGCCAGATGTGATCCAGGAAGCCGTAGATAAAGTAAATCTTATTCGAGAACGGTTATTGGCTTCTCAGAGTCGACAGAAAGCTTATGCAGATAGACGACGTCGACCGTTAGAGTTCCAGATTGGCGACTGGGTATTCCTGAAGGTGTCACCCATGAAGGCTGTCATGAGATTCGGTAGAAAGGGTAAGTTGAGCCCCCGGTACATTGGGCCGTATCAGATCGTTCGAAAGATAGGCGAGGTCGCCTATGAGCTAGACTTACCATCCGACTTGGAGGCCGTACACCCGGTGTTTCATGTGCCTATGTTGCGGAAATGTATTGGTGATCCTTCCAGGATATTCCCAGTAGATGATCTTCAGGTGACGGAGCAGTTGTCTTATGACGAGCAGCCTGTATCTATTCTGGATCGTCAGGTGAGGAGGTTGCGCACTAAGGAGGTGCCTTCTGTCAAAGTCCTGTGGCGCAATAATAACCGAGAAGAGATGACTTGGGAGGCGGAGGATGAGATGAAGAAGAGATACCCCCATTTATTCCCTACGCCTCTTGTAATCTAGACTTTTGTATTTGTTGTACCAGTGAACGGATGGACCATGTGTGCTATATATAAAATGGTTTTCCCGTTATGTTTGTGAGCCTTCATAAGATTTATTTAACATTCGGGGACGAATGTTCTTAAGGGGGGGAGAATGTTATGTCCCGTGTTTTCGTATAATTGGAAATCGAGAAATAATTACGACTTGGGTGTTAGAAGGACATAATTTGATTTTAGTAAATGTGACTATGTTGGTTATGGAATCATTAATGTCAAGACCTCGGGGAAGGCCGAGGATAAATTTGGGATTTCGGAAATTAGTTTCGGGAATTACAAAACGGGACTTTTCAAGAATTGGGCCAAAGAAATTATAACTCAAATGAAGCCCAACAATTGAAGGGGGCCGGCCATAGCAAGTGGCCCAAGCCCACTTTTAAAGGGTCATGTGCTATGCACATGACCCCTAAATGGATATATATGTGATATACTTAAGAATTATCAAGAAAACTAGAACAAAATCAAGAACACCAACAAGAAAGGGCTTTCGGCCGTAGCTAGGAAAAAAAGAGAAAGAAAATTCCCAAGTTCTATTGTTGATCCAAAAATCCTAATTTTTGCATATTTGTGAAGTACTCAAGGCCCTCTTCAACGGGGTATAATTAGTTTGGCGCAAGAACGACGTTTACGAAAAGTCGGGTTTTCAAAGAAAAGGTAAGAATTTTGCCCCTTTAATGTTATAGAATTGATGTGAATATGTTAAGGATTGAGACTAGACGAGAATCCCGTAACTTGGATGTAAATAGAAAGCCGTGGGTGTGTGTGTATAGTGTGTATTGGCCGTGAGCCATAGGGAGGAAAAATGATGTGAATTGATCTTGTTTAAGTTGGTATAATGCGTTGTTGTGACCCTTACGTCGTAAATGATTGATTGATGAATGAAATTGGCGTTGGAAAATGATTTTGGATATTATCGGAAAGTGTATACCTTTGGTATAATTGTGTATATCATTGTATATTTAGGGTGCTAAATACTTTAAATATGAGTTATAGTTGATGTTATTGAATTCGGAATGAAACGACGCAAGTTAGAACCTTCGTTATAAGTTTTGATGTACTTGAAGGAATTAGGGAAAGTAATGAATTTTGGACGATTTTGTACATAGTTTGGAATATGTTTGGGATGTGTTTGAATAATCGCGAATGATTAAATGAATATAATGATGTGGATATAGATTTGGAGTTTTGGAAGTTTGAATGAAAAGTTGCCAACTTAGGTAATAAGGTAGGACCTTGAAGGTAGAGTGGTTTGATTGTGATTTGTGTTGTTTGTTCAAGTGTGGGCTGCTGTTGTTGTTGTATTTTGAGCCGAGCTAAGTCTCGGGGATGTTAGATTTATAGGGGAAGTGCTGCCGAAATTTCGGTAGGCAAAAATTAAGTTAATGGCATTTTTTTCAGCCTAAGAATCGCAATTGGTAACTTTGACCATTTGCAGATTTTAGACGGAACGGGACTTGACTTTTGGGAGAGCATACGACGTCTGTAAGGTATGTAAAGCTTCCCACTCCTTCATTTGGCATATCTTAGTGTGTTAGACGAATATGAGAACTTCCGGAGCATTTCTGCTCCTCGAAACCCGATCCACAGAAAGGTTACTATTCATTCAATTCGATTGAAGCCTAAGGGCTCTATTTTGGCTAGAATGCCACCACTCGTCCGAAACCTATCGAAATGTGGTCTGGTAACCTAGAAACGACCATGTATGACCTTTGGCATAAAAATGTTCGTAAAAAAAAAAAAGTTCGCCACCTCACTTTGACTCGAGGTGGGCCCGCTACCCTGAAACGCCCTATTTGTCTTATTGGGCTATCTTTGTGAATAAAGTTGGATACGATACTTTCGATTTTGAAACTCCCTCCTATGAGATATATTTTGAATATTATGATACGCTAAGTTACGTTTTGAGCTATACGTACTATTTGGAAATGTTTTGTGAAATGAAACCTTATATCGACTAAGTATTCGACTATTTTGTATTATGAAATGACTTATGGGATTACTCTGCTTTGAAAGACTATTTTGAAGTATGATTTGCATTTGTTTGCTCACGACTCCGCTCGTGCCTTATTATGACTTCGTTCACCGGTTCCCGGGCCGGTTTTGATTCGTGCGCCTTATGATAATTCGGTCGTATGTTGTGTTACGGTTCCCGAGGCTTCGCCGTAGGGCCGGGTTCCATTTGGAGTTATGCTGTGATATGGCTCGTGATGCGATACGCTCACCTATGATTATTTTTGTGTTCGGGGATGTACGGAGATTTGAAACCTTCTGGTGTTATGCTGTGTGTGGCGCCAGCGTCGGAGTGGCGACCACGTTCCTAAGCGTTTGCATGATTTCAATTGCATTATGTATACGTATATGATTTCGCTACAGATTTTGACATACCCAATTGTACTCCACTTTGACATTTGATTTGCTTTCGGTTTTGATCCATATTTCTGTACTCCGTGCTTTACATACTCAGTACATATTTCGTACTGACCCCCTCTCTTCGGGGGCTGCGTTTTATGCCCGCAGGTGCAGATATCGGTGATCCTCCGCAGTAGGCTTCACTTCTTGCTATTCCGGAGTACACCTATTTGATCCGGAGTCCACTTTTGGTACAGACTCTTTTTGCTTTGTATATATTCGGTATATTTGACTATTTGGGTACGGCGGGGCCCTGTCTCGCCATATGTCTTTGTTTTGAGTTCGTAGAGGCCTGTAGTCATATATGTGGGGCGAGGGTCCTGTATATGTTGGTCTGATTTTGTCTTCTGGTCTTAAAGCGGTCCGTTTGTCATGATGGCCCCAAATGGCCCCTATGCTTATATTTGCACTTTTGATCGGCGATGTCTATTCCGCCGCTCAGTTTGTATTTGATATGATATTTTGATTTGGCACGACCGCTTAAGACATATTTGATATAAATTATGTTCGATATGATTTCGAAAAATTATGAAATAAGTTTGGATTTGAAAATGAATGTGTGATTCGGTCTGGGTACCCAGGTAGGGTGCCAGTCGCGGCCCACGGGGCTGGGTCGTGACACTGTAACTGGTCAAACAAATCATCGATTCTTAGGAGAGGATATTTATTCTTTATCGTCACCTTGTTCAACTGCCTATAGTCGATACACATTCATAAAGATTCATCTTTCTTTCTTACAAACAAGACAGGTGCTCCCCATAGCGATGAACTGGGTCTAATGAATCCCTTCTCAAGCAAATCCTTCAGCTGTTCCTTTAACTCTTTCAATTCTGCAGGAGCCATTCTCTAAGGAGGAATAGATATAGTTTTATTATCCGGCAGCACATCAATAGAAAGATCAATCTCCCGCTCCGGTGGAAGGCCTGGAAGTTCATCTGGAAATTCATTAACTACCTAGATGGATTGAAGTCGGCGGCTTTGCTTCGGTGTCCTGAACTCGGACTAAATGATAAATATAGCCTTTAGCGATCATCTTCCTCACCTTGAGGTAGGAAATAAACCTACCTCTAGGAGATGTTGTGTTACCTTTCCATTCAAGTACTGGTTCTCCTGGAAATTGGAATCGAACTATTTTTGCTCTGGAATCCACAGTAGCATAACAAGAGGCCAACCAATCCATGCCTATAATCACATCAAAATCTAACATTTCCAGCTGAACCAAATCAACTTTAGTCTGACGATCACATACCACAATCACACAATTTTTATACACTTGTCTAGCTATTACCGGGTCACCAATAAGAGTAGATACCTCAAAAGGCTTTAGTGCCTCGGGTTTCACCCTAATACGATCAGCAATATACGGAGTAATATACGACAAGGTAGAACCCGGATCAATCAATGCATAAACATCATGGAAGAATATGGATAGTGTACCTGTAACCACATCTGGGGAGGACTCAAGATCCTGACGTCCGGCTAAAGCATAAATGCGGGGCTGGGTGCCACCTGAACTAGATGCTCCCCCTCTGCCCCTATTGCAGCCTGCTGGAGTCTGGAGAGTCTACCCTACTGGGCGCACAGACGAGGAAGAACCAGCTGCTGATCCTGTGGGCTGGGTCCCAACTCTACCACCACTCGATAGACAATCACGCATCATGTGCCCATCCTGACCACAAACATAGCAACCATCTGAACCTTGGCGACACTGACCTAAATGTAATCTATCACACTGGCTACATCGCGGCACCGGTGGTCTCCTCTGACTATGATCACCTCCAAACTGAGGACCTGAGACTCTCGAACTCTGACCTGGACTAGAAGAAGTAGGGCGATCAAATATCCTGCCTGCGAATCGAGGAGCTGCACTGGCTGCGGACTGACCTGAATATCTGGAGTACTGTTGCCGCTGACCCCCTCTATACTCACTACTAGTACCCACAAATGTAGCTCTCTTACTAATTCCTTCTATCCATATCACGCTCGCACCGGTACGGCTGTTGTTGCTCCTCTATGTTCTGGGCATGAGCCTGAATACGAAAAATGTCCATCCCCTCCTGTAGTGAAGCTGTCAAGCAATCCTTGAACAAATATGGCCCTAAGCCACTCACGTATCGATGTACTCTATCTCCCATATTAGCTATCATAGTCGGGGCATACCTAGCCAGTGAGTTAAAATGAAGGTTATACTCTCGGGTACTCATATTCCCTTGCTTAAGATTCAAGAATTTATCAGCTCTGGCTCGATGGACCTCGGGTGGAAAATAATGACGGATAAAAGCATTAACGAACTCTTGCCAAACTAAGGGAGGCACATTTTCCCCTCTTGAAGAAATCCAATTGTTATACCATAGAACCGCTACATCCCGCAACCTATAATATGCCAGCTCCACTGACTCGGTATTCGAAGCATGGATGATCCTCAACGTCCTCAATATCTCATCTATAAAGCCTTGCGGGTCTTCATCCGTCTTTGAACCGAAAATTCTGGAGGATTTAAACTCATAAAATCACGAGCCCTTGCACTAACCGCTCGATCGCCTGGGCCCGTACTCTGTCCTTGGGCCTGAACGGCAACCAACTGAGTCAATAGCTGAATAGCCTCAGTCATCTGTTGACCCAAAGCACCCGGTAAAGGAACTGGAGGCATAGGAGCTGGAGTAGAGACCCATTCTTATTCTTCCAGAATAGGCTGAGCGCAGGAGGTATAGGATGGAGCCTCATTATGGGATTCACCTTCTTCTATATTCGTTGGTGGCTCCCTTTCCATCCGCCTTGCTGTCGTAGCCTTGCCCTTCTGGGCGGCTGTGGATTTTCTCTTTACCGGCATTGCTGAAATCATAACGCACAATTAGGGAAACAAAATCATATAACATAGCTCTATCGCACGATCTATTGAAGAAGAAAGACGGTCATTATTCCTAAATGCCCCGCTGCCTTCACACCCATAAACGAGACTCTGTTGGACACGGTTCGTAGACATATCCTAGGATGGAACTGCTCTGATACCACTTTTGTCACGACCCAACCAGTGGGCCATGACGGGTACCCAGAGCTGACTACCGAGCACCACTTATCATGCTAACCATCATACCCAACCTGTACACACATAATCTTTAAGGCAATACATATATATATATATATATATATATATATATATATATATATATATATATATATATATATAGACACACACATAAGCCCTCACGGCTGGAACAATGATATACAAAATATACACTGGTGTATTCATGAGACATCTACTACCCACGCATACGTATCTACGAGACTCTACTGGAGTACTGTGACATAAGGACGGGACAGGACCCCGTCATACCCAAATATGAACACAAAAGAATGCACCTATAAGTTGCACCTCTGGAGTAGTAGGGTGCTCCTGTATAAGTTGGTATAACTCTTAAGAATCTGGGCCGCCTCCCTGTCTACCTGTGGGCATGAACACAGTGTCCATAAAAAGAAAGGACTTCAGTATGAACAATGTACTGAGTATGTAATGCATACAATAACAAGATAAAGAGATGCAAGAATATAAGATAAAAGGATAACCTGTAACTGATTGCCTCTTAAGGCGGAGTCACGCATGCTTACTTATATATTAATCAACAACATTGTCACGACCCAACCCCGTGGGCCGCGACCAGTGCCCTAGCTGGGCACCTATACGTACCCGATACCCAAATTAGCATATTAACAAAATAATATAATAATAATATTAGTGGACGCTACAAAATCTAGCATAAAAAGCAGACTTGGCACACATAGGCCGATAAGGCCATCATAGAACAAAGTATCCCAAACATATGTACAGAACCCACACAGATATATCCACAGACCTCTACAGAACATAACATAATCATAAGACGGGACAGGGCCCCGTCATACCCAGAACAATGTACATATCCAGATAGCAGTGACAGACTGTACCAAAAGATGGGCTCTGAAGAAGAGAGCGCCCCAAAATAGCAGAAATGGGATCCTAAACGTGTGGATCAGCGAACCTGTCGTCTGTACCTGCGCGGCATGAAAACGCAGCCCCCGAAGAAAGGGGGTCAGTACGAAATATGTACTGAATATGTAAAGCGGAATCACAAAAGTCAAATCATAATGATTTCAGAAAATGAGTACAAAATCCAGAGTGTCAAATGCATATTTCCAAAACAGACAGAATGTGTACAGAAACATATGTCATATCATATCCGGTCCCTGCCACGGGATTCAGCAGAGAGAACGTGGCCACCCTCCCGACGCTGGTGCCACAATATAGAGGAATCAGAAAAAGGGGCGTGACCCCGTATCATAAAATGTCATATCAAAATGGCCATAACAGATCAGATCAGAATAGGCGGACATGGCACATCATACTCCACAGACCCATGTACGCGTATACCTGCCCCCTCACATCGGGACGCGGCGAACAATGCAGAGAATCACGCTTGACAACATATCCTGGCCCGGGCTCAGTGTGGGAAACATTGGGACATCCACGAATGGAGTAGTGAGAAACTAATGCAATTTAAAAATATCATAAATGTTTTCAAAGACTCGATGAAGCGTATCAAAGCCAAACAGATCCAATGGAGTCGGACGGGATCATAATAAATGCATTTCGGATATCATAATAAATTACAGAAGTATAACTTTCCCGAAGTCATTCCGGGTGTCAAAATAATTTATAAGATTTAATAGAATATTTAAAACAATGTTTATTAGGCGATTAGTATGATAGTCAAAACATTTCTTTCAAAAATCGCCTAAAAAGGAAGCTTTAGTACATTAAGGGCAAAACCGGGAATAGTGGGCCCCCTCTCGGGACAAATAAGGCGGCGGGATCAAATTATGCCCTCTAAGCTTATGGTGTCACCTAAAAAGGTTCTACAGATATTCCATCAATTTTCAAGTGATTTAAAGCAAAATTTCATAATTCCAAGAAATAGCGCATCAAAATGGTTCAATTCTACTGAAGGAAAACCTGAAATTTTCTCTTGCGGATTCCGAGGGCCAAGAGGTCCTTCGAGGCCCGGATCCGACCCTAACACACTAAGGGCATGCCAAGGGAAGAAATGGGGTTGCTTTACATACCTTTCACGCTCCCTACGCCTTTCCAAACTCACTTCCCGTTTCGTCGAAAAACTGCAATTGGTCAAGTTTACCAATTGTAAGCTATGAATACCAAAGTTTCAACTTAATGCATATTTGTCTACCGAAATTTCGGCAGCACTTCCCCTATACATATAGCACCCCCGAGAATTCAACTCGGCTAGAAATCATCAACAACAACCCAAACAACAACATCAACATCAACAAAGAACATTAAAAACACAAATATCCTTCAACTAGTCATCTTTCTCACAAGTTGACATAACCTTCATTCTAACCCGAACTTTCTAACTAACATCAATAATTTCACATTCATTAACAATCAAGATCATCACCATATAGATTTAGAGACATTTCATATCATTTTCCTTAAGATATACACTCGATATACTTAATATACAACTTTCCGCCAAAGTCATAACTTATGCAAAACATCAAATCTTTGGCATACAATTTCATAACATGTTTCCAACTTCCAAATTCATCAATGATCATCACAATTAACAACCAAACGGCTTCATTTCCTTAATGTCGGAAAACCATACTAAAATGACATAAGTTTCTACATTCCAATTCAATACAAACTTATATCATTCCAACTTCATTTACACAACAAACATCACAACAACACAACTAACACACTAAACAAACTTAATCCATTCCATTCCAAACCACTCCATACCACACGGCCAAATGCTATTTTCATCAATTCAATCAAATTTATTCCTCTTTCATTCTCAACATAAATTCCATCACAATCACAACTAGAATACAACTTGAATTCAACACATTGTCACCACACAACACACACACACCCACGGCTCCAAGCCATATTCCAAACCCACTTTGCAAACTTCCATTTTTCCATATAATCAACACATTTCTACATACTACAACACAATCAAAACTTCATAACACAATAAAAAGGTAGAAATTCTTACCTTTTCCTCAAGTCTTCTTCACTTGGAGATGTAATCACTTTGGTGATTTTAATGCTTCCCAATCCAAACCAACTATACCAAGTTACAAAGGAACCTTGACTTAGTAGGAAATCAACAAGAAATAAATTTTTGGAGCAATATTTTTGGGGGTGAATTTCCCCTAGCTTCACCCGAAACCCCCCCTTTGTTTGGCTCTTGTTCTTGACTTCTTATCTTTAGTCTTCTAATGGATAGAGATAACTATATATAATATAATTCCTTATGTTAATTAATCACATGGAAATTTAATAAAAATTGTGGGCTTGGGCCACACCATGGCCGTCCACTTCATATGCATTGGGCCTTAAATTCCATTCCATTATTTTTGGCCTAATGACTTATAGTCCACGTTTTGTAATTCCCGAAACTAATTTCCAAAATTCCAAAATTGCCCTTAGCCTTGTCCCACACTTTCATGACTCTATTCTTTCATGCATAACTCCTATGTTCAACAAAATATCAAATTTGACCTTATATCTCAAAAATCCAATATAATTCAAGTCTTTCCAAACGTGTGAAAACACGGGATATAACATCCTCCCCCCCTTTAGAACATTCGTCCTCGAATGTAAAATTAATCTTATAGGGTTGGAAAATACTTTGGGGGTGTTTTTGATTATAGACAACACATAGGACATACGATTGGTATTGAAATGAATTTAAGCAGGGATTTAAGGTTACCTGTGGACATAGGGAACAATTGAGGATATTTCTTCTTCATTTCCTCTTCGGCCTCCCACGTCATTTCCTCCCTATTATCGTTCCGCCACAGTACCTTAACAGAGGCTACATCTTTATTCCGGAGCCTCCTTACCTGACGATCCAAAATAGATACGGGCTGCTCCTCGTACGATAGTTGCTCCGTCACCTGAATATCATCCGCAGGAAATATTCTGGAAGGGTCACCAATGCATTTGCGGAGCATAGAGACATGGAATACCGGATGTACCGCTTCGAAATCAGATGGAAAATCTAACTCATAGGCGACATTTCCAACTTTCCGAACAATCTGATAAGGCCCAATATAACGCGGACTGAGCTTACCCTTTCTGCCGAACCGCATCACGCCTTTCACAGGCGATACCTTCAGAAATACCCAATCGCCTACCTGAAACTCCAACGGTCGACGCCGTTTATCCGCGTATGACTTCTGTCGACTCTGGGCTGCCAACAGTCGCTTTCGAATAAGTTTCACCTTGTCCACGGCCTGCTGGACCATATCTGGGCCAATCGACTCTGTCTCGCCAATATCAAACCAGCCAATCGGCGATCTACATTTCCTACCATATAAAGCCTCGTACGGAGCCATCTGGATGCTGGAAAGGTAACTATTATTATATGCGAACTCAAGCAATGGCAAGTGATCATCCCAGCTGCCTCTGAAATCAATAACGCAGGCCCGCAACATATCCTCCAGCGTCTGTATAGTGCGCTCGGCTTGTCCGTCGCTCTGAGGATGAAAGGTTGTGCTCAGACTCACCTGAGTCCCTAGACCCTCCTGAAAAGACCTCTAGAAATGCGCCGTAAACTGGGCGCCTCTGTCAGAAATAATAGATAGAGGAACTCCGTGAAGCTTCACAATCTCCTTAATATAGAGCCTAGCATAATCCTCGGCGGAATAAGTAGTCCTGACGGGAAGAAAGTGGGCTGATTTCGTCAGCCTATCCACAACGACCCAGATGGAATCATACTTCCGTGGAGTCCGAGGCAAACTTGTAATGAAGTCCATATTAATAACCTCCCACTTCCAAGTCGGGATTTCCATCTCCTGCAACAGTCCACCCGGCTTCTGATGCTCAATCTTGACCTGCTGACAATTAGGGCACTGGGCGACGAACTCTGCAATATCCCGCTTCATACCGTCCCACCAGTATAAGCATCGGAGATCATGATACATCTTTGTAGACCCAGGATGGACCGAATAGCGAGCATAATGTGCCTCACTCATAACCTGCTGCCGAAGGCCTGCAATATCAGGTACACACAACCTGCCTCTGTATAACAAAGTGTCGTCCGGTGAAAACTCGAACGGAGTCCCCTCCTGATCATAGGTTGTGTCCCTGTACCGAGCTAAGACAGGATCTTCATATTGACGCCGCTTAATATCGTCTCTGATGGATGACTCAGAAACCCCTCGAACTGAAATCCGGGTATCTCCAGAATCGGCCAGACGAACCCCGAGACTAGCCAACTGCTTAATATCACGGGCTATCTCTCTCCTGTCTGGCTGTAGATCGGCCAAACTGCCCATAGACTTCCGACTGAGCGCATCTGCAACAACATTAGCCTTACCCGGATGATACAGAATATCTACATCATAATCTTTCAGAAGCTCCAGCCACCTCCGCTGCCGCAAATTAAGCTCTCTCTGTCTGAAAATATACTGGAGACTCTTATGATCAGTATAGATATCCACATGAACGCCATATAAATAGTGTCTCCATATCTTCAGAGCATGAATCACCGCTGCGAGCTCCAGATCGTGGGTAGGATAATTCTTTTCATGCTTTTTGAGCTGCCGGGAAGCATATGCTATAATTCTGCCGTGCTGCATCAATACACAGCCTAACCCCATACCAGAAGCGTCACAATAAATAACGTACCCGTCCGGTCCCTCTGGAAGAGTCAGAACTGGGGCTGTAGTTAGCTTCTCTTTCAGCAACTGGAAGCTCCGTTCACAAGCGTCAGACCACTGGAACTTAGCTCTCTTCTGAGTCAGCCTTGTCAAAGGCGCTGAAATCGAAGCAAACTTCTCCACAAACCTCCTGTAATAACCTGCTAACCCCAGGAAACTGCGTACCTCTGTGGGCGTCGTAGGTCTGGGCCAATTCTTCACGGCCTCAATCTTCTGCGTGTCCACTCGGACACCATCAGCTGCAATAATATGCCCCAAGAAAGCCACTGAAGACAGCCAGAATTCACACTTAGAAAATTTCGCATATAACTTCTGATGCCGGAGTACCCCTAATACCGATCTCAAATGATCTGCGTGCTCCGCCTCAGACCGAGAATAAACCAGGATATCATCAATGAATACAATTACGAACATATCCAAGAATGGCCTGAATACCCGGTTCATCAAATCCATGAATACTGCGGGGGCATTAGTAAGCCCAAAAGACATAACCCTGAACTCATAATGCCCATATCGGGTCCGGAAAGCTGTCTTAGGGATATCGACCTCTCGTACTCGTACCTGGTGGTAGCCGGATCGAAGATCTAGCTTCGAAAAACACTTAGCGCCCTGCAGCTGATCAAACAAATCATCAATCCTGGGGAGGGGGTATTTATTCTTTATAGTTACCTTATTCAGCTGCCGATAATCAATACACATACGCAGCGACCCGTCCTTCTTACGCACAAATAGTACCGGAGCTCCCCAAGGCGAAGTACTGGGTCTGATGAAGCCCTTATCCAACAAATCTTTCAGCTGCTCCTTCAACTCCTTTAACTCTGCAGGCGCCATTCTGTACGGAGGAATAGAGATAGGCTGAGTGTCTGGGAGTAAGTCAATAGAGAAGTCTATCTCCCGCTCTGGAGGAAGACCTGGAAGATCGTCGGGGAAAACATCTGGAAACTCATTAACCACGGGGACTGACTGAAGTGTCGGCATCTCTGCTCCCAAGTCTTGCACCCGTACCAGATGATAGATATAACCCTTTCTGATCATTTTCTTCGCCTTAAGGTACGAAATAAACTTACCCTTCGGCGATGCTGTATTACCAGCCCATTCTATAACTGACTCCCCGGGAAACTGGAAGCGAACCACCTTATTCTGGCAGTCAACATTAGCGTAACAGGAAGCTAGCCAATCCATACCCATAATAACATCAAATTCAGTCATATCTAACTCTACCAGATATGCCTTAGTGTCACGGCCACATACAATCACAGAACAGTCTTTATAAACCTGTTTTGCTACAATAAAGTCCCCTATCGGTGTGGCTACGTCAAATGGCTCTATAGGTTCAGACATAATACCAATTTTACCAGCAACAAGGGGCACAATATATGATAAAGTCGAACCTGGATCAATTAGTGCATACACAGACCGAGAGAAGACCAATAAAGTACCTGTAACGACATTAGGAGATGCCTCCTGATCCTGGCGGCTGGCCAAAGCATAAATGCGGTTTGAAGGACCGCTAATACCAGAAGCTCCACCACGGCCTCTGCCGCGACCCGCTGGTGCTGGAAAACCCTGCCCCGTAGGGCGCATAGCCACTGACGAAGTTGAAGACCCAGCGGCTGATCGGTAGGCTGCGCTGCACCACCCGAACTACCCTTATACGGGCAATCTCTCACAGAATGGCCCTGACGACCACAAGAAAAGCATGCACCGGTGGCTCTGTAGCACTCCCCCGGATGATACCTGCCACAAAGAGAACACTGAACCCTGGGTGGCCTCATCTGACCAGAACCCCTATCTGTCCGCGAACCTGAAGCCCTGGAGCTCTGGCCTGCTCCTGAATACCCTGGGCTATCGAACCTGCAACCTGTAGGCTGGGGAGGTGCGCTCTGCGCCGGCTGAGATGAAAATCTGCTAGGCTGCTGCGGCTGTTGGGGCTGTCTGACCCGAAAATCTCCAGATGACCTGGCCCTCTTGGGCTGTCTTCGATCCTGGCCCCTGTCAGGCTGGTGTCCTCCTCTGCCCCGATCCTCCATGCCCTGGGCGTGGGCCTGAATACGGGCAATGTCCATACCGGGCTGAGCAGCCAACACTAAACAGCTATCAACAAAATACCGATCCAGCCCCATAATATATCTGTGCATCCGGTCCGCCATAGTAGCCACCACAGCAGGTGCATACCGGGCTAAGGAATCAAACTCTAAACTATAGTCCCGGACACTGCTGTCACGACCCAACCCCGTGGGCCGCGACCAGTGCCCTAGCTGGGCACCTATACGTACCCGATACCCAAATTAGCATATTATCAGAATAATAATATAATAATATTAGTGGATGCTACAGAATTTATCAGAAAAAGCAGACTTGGCACACATAGGCCGATAAGGCCATCATAGAACAAAGTATCCCAAACATATGTACAGAACCCACACAGATGTATCCACAGACCTCTACAGAACATATCATAATCATAAGACGGGACAGGGCCCCGTCATACCCTGAACAAAGTACATATCCAGATAGCAATGACAGACTGTACCAAAAGATGGGCTCTGTAGAAGAGAGCGCCCCAAAATAGCAGAAATGGGATCCTAAACGTGCGGATCAGCAAACCTGTCGTCCGTACCTGCGCGGCATGAAAACGCAGCCCCCGAAGAAAGGGGGTCAGTACGAAATATGTACTGAATATGTAAAGCGGAATCACAGAAGTCAAATCATAATGATTACAGAAAATGGGTACAAAATCCAGAGTGTCAAATGCATATTTCCAAATCAGACAGAATGTGTACAGAAACATATGTCATATCATATCCGATCCCTGCCACGGGACTCGGCAGACAGAACGTGGTCACCCTCCCGACACTGGTGCCACAATACAGAGGAATCAGAGAAGGGGGCGTAGCCCCGTATCATAAAATGTCATATCAGAATGGCCATAACAGATCAGATCAGAATAGGCGGACATGGCACATCATACTCCACAGACCCATGTACGCGTATACCTGCCCCCTCACATCGGGGCGCGGCGAAGAATGCAGAGAATTACGCTTGACAACATATCCTGGCCCGAGCTCAGTGTGGGAAACATTGGGACATCCACGAATGGAGTAGTGAGAGACTAATGCAATTTAAAAATATAATAAATGTTTTCAAAGACTCGATGAAGCGTATCAAAGACAAACAAATCCAATGGGGTCGGACGGAATCATAATAAATGTATTTCGGATATCATAATAAATTACAGAAGTATAACTTTCCCGAAGTCATTCCGAGTGTCAAGATAATTTATAATATTTAACAGAATATTTAAAATAATATTCGTTAAGCGATTAGTAGGGTAATTAAAACATTTCTTTCAAAAATCGCTTAAAAGGGAAGCTTTAACACATTAGGGGCAAAAACGTAAATAGTGGGCCCGCCTCAGAACAAATAAGGCGGCGGGCTCAAATTGTGCCCTCTAAACATATAATATCATCTACGAAGGTTATACAGACATTCTATGACTTTCTGAGTAATTTAGAGCACAATTGCATAATTTCAGAAAAAGCGTATCAAAATGGTTCAATTCTACTGAAGGAAAAACTGAAATTTTGTCTTGCGGATTCCGAGGGCCAAGAGGTCCTTCGAGGCCCGGATCCGACCCTAATACACTAAGGGCATGCCAAGGGAAGAATTGGGTTTGCTTTACATACCTTTCACGCTCCTTAAGCCTTTCCAAACTCACTTCCCGTTTCGTTGAAAAACTGCAATTGGTCAAGTTTACCAATTGTGAGTTATTAATGCCATTATTACAACTTTAAACATATTTGGCTACCGAAATTTCGGCAGCACTTCCCCTATACATATGGCACCCCGAGAATTCAACTCGGCTAGAAATCATCAACAACAACCCAAACGACAACATCAATATTAACAATGAACATTAAAAACACAAATATCCTTCAACTAGTCATTTTTCTCACAAGTTGACATAATCTTCAATTCAACCCAAACTTTCACTAATATCAATAATTTCACATTCATCAACAATCAAGATCATCACCATATAGTTCTAGAAACATTTCATATCGTTTTCCTCAAGTTATACACTCGATATACATAATATACAATTTTCCGCCAAAGTCATAACTTATGCAAAACATCAAATCTTTGGCATACAACTTCATAACATGTTTCCAACTTCCAAATTCATCAATGATCATCACAACCAACAACCAAACAACTTCATTTCCTTAATGTCGGAAAATCATACTAAAACGACATAAGTTTCTACATTCCAATTCAATACAAACTTATATCATTCTAACTTCATTTACATTACAAACATCACAACAACACTCTAACACATTAAACAAACTTAATCCATTCCATTCCATACCACTCCATACCACACGGCCAAATGCTATTTTCATCAATTCATCCAATTTTATTCAAATTTCATTCTCAATATGAATTCCACCATACTTACAACTAGAATACAACATAATTTCAATTTTTCATTAGCATATAAGGCATGCATATACACGGCCATACATATATACTACATACCCACTTTGTAAACTTCCATTTTTCCATACAATCAACACATTTCTATATACTACAACACAATCAAAACTTCATAACACAATAAAAAGGTAGAAATGCTTACCTTTTCTTCAAGTCTTCTTCACTTGGAGGTATGATTACTTTGGTGATTCTAATGCTCCCCACTCCAATCCAACTACACCAAGTTACAAAGGGACCTTGACTTAGTAGGGAATCAACAAGAAATAAATTTTTGGAGCAATATTTTTGGTGGCTATTTTTCCTAGCCAAACCCGAAACCCTCCTTGGTTTTTCTCTTGTTCTTGACTTCTTTCTTGCTTAGTTTTCTTGAATGTTCTAATGCATATAATGAAGACTTTAGGCATCTTATATTATTTGCCACATGACCATGCACATGACTAATTAATTGGGCTTGGATCAAGGCCTCAACTTAATTAATCCCATGAAAATTTAATACACATTTGGGCTTGGGCCATACCATGGCCGGCCACTCCAAGTGCATTGGGCCTTAAATTCTATTCCATCATTTTTGGCCCAATGACTTATAGTCCACGTTTTGTAATTCCCGAAACTAATTTCCAAAATTCCAAAATTGCCCTTAGCCTTGTCCCACACTTTCATGACTCTATTCTTTCATGCATAACTCCTATGTTCAACAAAATATCAAATTTGACCTTATATCTCAAGGATCCAATATAATTCAAGTCTTTCCAAACGTGTGAAAACACGGGTTATAACATTCTCCCCCCCTTTTGAACATTCGTCCTCGAATGTAAAATTAACCTTATAAGGTTGGAAAATACTCTGGAGGAGTTCATGCTTATAAACGACACATATGACATACGATTGATATTGAAATGAAATTAAGCAGGAATTTAAGGTTACCTGTGGGCATAGGGAACAATTGAGGATATTTCTTCTTCATTTCCTCTTCTGCCTCCCATGTCATTTCCTCCCTATTATCGTTCCGCCACAGAACCTTAACAGAGGCTACATCTTTATTCCGGAGCCTCCTTACCTGACGATCCAGAATAGATACGGGCTGCTCCTCGTACGATAGTTGCTCCGTCATCTGAATATCATCCGCAGGGAATATTCTGGAAGGGTCACCAATGCATTTGCGGAGCATAGACACATGGAATACCGGATGTACCGCTTCCAAATCAGATGGCAAATCTAACTCATAGGCGACATTTCCAACCTTCCGAACAATCTGATAAGGCCCAATATAACGCAGACTGAGCTTACCCTTTCTGCCGAACCGCATCACGCCTTTCATAGGCGATACCTTCAGAAATACCCAGTCGCCTACCTGAAACTCCAACGGTCGACGCCGTTTATCCGCGTATGACTTCTGTCGACTCTGGGCTGCCAACAGTCGCTCTCGAATAAGTTTTACCTTGTCCACGGCCTGCTGGACCATATCTGGGCCAATCAACTCTGACTCGCCAATATCAAACCAGCCAATCGGCGATCTGCATTTCCTGCCGTATAGAGCCTCGTACGGAGCCATCTGGATGCTGGAATGGTAACTGTTATTATATGCAAACTCAATCAATGGCAAGTGATCATCCCAGCTGCCTCTGAAATCAATAACGCAGGCCCGCAACATATCCCCCAGCGTCTGTATAGTGCGCTCGGCCTGCCCGTCGCTCTGAGGATGAAATGCGGTGCTCAGACTCACCTGAGTCCCTAGTCCCTCCTGAAAAGATCTCCAGAAATGCGTCGTAAACTGGGCGCCTCTGTCAGAAATAATAGATATAGGAACTCTGTGAAGCTTCACAATCTCCTTAATATAGAGCCTGGCATAATCCTTGGCGGAATAGGTAGTCCTGACGGGAAGAAAATGGGCTGATTTCGTCAGCCTATCAACGACGACCCAGATTGAATCATACTTCCGTGGAGTACGAGGCAAACCTGTAATGAAGTCCATATTAATAACCTCCCATTTCCAAGTCGGGATTTCCATCTCCTGCAACAGTCCACCCGGCTTCTGATGCTCAATCTTGACCTGCTGACAATTAGGGCACTGGACGACGAACTCTGCAACATCCCGCGTCATACCGTCCCCCCAGTATAAGCATCGGAGATCATGGTACATCTTCGTAGACCCAGGATGGATCGAGTAGCGAGCATAATGTGCCTCGCTCATAACCTGCTGCCGAAGGCCTGCAATATCAGGTACACACAGCCTGCCTCTGTATAACAAAGTGTCGTCCGGTGAAAACTCGAACGGAGTCTCCTCCTTATCATAGGCTGTGTCCCTGTACCGAGCTAAGACAGGATCTTCATATTGACGCCTTTTAATATCGTCCCTGATGGATGACTCAGAAACCCCTCGAACAGAAATCCGTGTATCTCCAGAATCGGCCAGACGAACCCCGAGACTAGCCAACTGCTGAATATCACGGGCTATCTCTCTCCTGTCTAGCTGTAAGTCGGCCAAACTGCCCATAGACTTCCGACTGAGTGCATCCGCAACAACATTAGCCTTACCCGGATGATACAGAATATCTACATCATAATCTTTCAGAAGCTCCAGCCACCTCCGCTGCCGCAAATTAAGCTCTCTCTGTCTGAAAATATACTGGAGACTCTTATGATCAGTATAGATATCCACATGAACGCCATATAAATAGTGTCTCCATATCTTCAGAGCATGAATCACCGCTGCGAGCTCCAGATCGTGGGTAGGATAATTCTTCTCATGCTTTTTGAGCTGCCGAGAAGCATACGCTATAACTCTGCCGTGCTGCATCAATACACAGCCTAACCCCATGCCAGAAGCGTCACAATAAATAACATACCCGTCCGGTCCCTCTGGAAGAGTCAGAACTGGGGCTGTAGTCAGCTTCTCCTTCAGCAACTGGAAGCTCCGTTCACAAGCGTCAGACAACTGGAACTTAGCTCCCTTCTGAGTCAGCCTTGTCAAAGGCGCTGAAATCGAAGCAAACTTCTCCACAAACCTCCTGTAATAACCTGCTAACCCCAGGAAACTGCGTACCTATGTGGGCGTCGTAGGTCTGGGCCAATTATTCACGGCCTCAATCTTCTGTGTGTCCACCCGGACACCATCAGCTGCAATAATATGCCCCAAGAAGGCCACTGAAGACAGCCAGAATTCGCACTTAGAAAATTTCGCATATAACTTCTGATGCCGGAGTACCCCTAATACCGATCTCAGATGATCTGCATGCTCCACCTCAGACCGAGAATAAACCAGGATATCATCAATGAATACAATTACAAACATATCCAACAATGGCCTGAATACCCGGTTCATCAAATCCATGAATACTGCGGGAGCATTTGTCAGCCCAAAAGACATAACCCTGAACTCGTAATGCCCATATCGGGTCCGGAAAGCTGTCTTAGGGATATCGGCCTCTCGTACTCGCACCTGGTGGTAACCGGATCGAAGATCTATCTTCGAAAAACACTTAGCGCCCTGCAGCTGATCAAACAAATCATCAATCCTGGGGAGGGGGTATTTATTCTTTATAGTTACCTTATTCAGCGGCCGATAATCAATACACATACGCAGCGACCCGTCTTTCTTACGCACAAATAATACCGGGGCTCCCCAAGGCGAAGTACTGGGTCTGATGAAGTCCTTATCCAACAAATCTTTCAGCTGCTCCTTCAACTCCTTTAACTCTGCAGGCGCCATTCTATACGGAGGAATAGAGATAGGCTGAGTGTCTTGGAGTAAGTCAATAGAGAAGTCTATCTCCCGCTCTGGAGGAAGACCTGGAAGCTCATCGGGAAAAACATCTGGAAACTCATTAATCACGGGGACTGACTGAAGTGTCGGCGTCTCGGCGTCCAAGTCTTGCACCCGAACCAGATGATAGATATAACCCTTTCTGATCATTTTCTTTGCCTTAAGGTATGAAATAAACTTACCTTTCGGCGATGCTGTATTACCAGCCCAATTTATAACTGGCTCCCCGGGAAACTGGAAGCGAACCACCTTATTCTGGCAGTCAACATTAGCATAACAGGAAGCTAGCCAGTCCATACCCATAATAACATCAAATTCAGTCATATCTAACTCTACCAGATCTGCCTTAGTATCACGGCCACATACAATCACAGAACAGTCTTTATAAACCTGTTTCGCTACAATAAAGTCCCCTATCGGTGTGGCTACCTCAAATGGCTCTATAGGTTCAGACATAATACCAATTTTACCGGCAACAAGAGGTTAAATATATGATAAAGTCGAACCTGGATCAATTAATGCATACACAGACTGAGAGAAGACCAATAAAGTACCTGTAACGACATTAGGAGATGCCTCCTGATCCTGGCGGCTGGCCAAAGCATAAATGCGGTTCGAAGGACCGCTAATACCAGAAGCTCCACCACGGCCTCTGCCGCGACCCGCTGGTGCCGAAATACCCTGCCCCGTAGGGCGCATAGCCACTGACGAAGATGAAGACCCAGCGGCTGATCCGGTAGGCTGCGCTGCACCACCCGAACTACCCTTATACGGGCAATCTCTCACAGAATGGCCCTGACGGCCACAAGAAAAGCATGCACCGGTGGCTCTGTAGCACTCTCCCGTATGGTATCTGCCGCAAAAAGAACACTGAACCCTGGGTGGCCTCATCTGACCAGAACCCCTATCTGTCCACGAACCTGAAGCCCTGGAGCTCTGGCCTGCTCCTGAATACCCTGGGCTATCGAATCTGCGACCTGTAGGCTGGGGAGGCGCGCTCTGCGCCGGCTGAGATGAAAATCTGCTAGGCTGCTGCGGCTGTTGGGGCTGTCTGCCCCGAAAATCTCCAGATGACCTGGCCCTCTTGGGCTGCCTCCGATCCTGACCCCTGTCAGGCTGGTGTCCTCCTCTGCCCCGATCCTCCATGCCCTGGGCATGGGCCTGGATACGGGCAATGTCCATACCGGGCTGAGCAGCCAATACTAAGCAGCTATATACAAAATACCGATCCAGCCCCATAATATATCTGTGCATCCAGTCCGCCATAGTAGCCACCACAGTAGGTACATATCGGGCCAAGGAATCAAACTCCAAACTGTAGTCCCGGATACTGCGGCCCTTCTGCCTCAATAATAAGAATCTATCAGATCTGGCTCGTCGCAACTCTGGGGGCAGAAAATGTCCAAGAAATGCCTGAGAAAAATCGCCCCAAACTGTTGGAGGAGCGCCGTCCCCCCTGGATAGCCCCCATGTCTCGTACCAGTTTGCCGCCACATCATATAACCGGTACGAAGCTAACGCGACTGACTCTGTCTCGGAAGCATTAATCAAATCTAGAGTGCATCGCATCTTCCTGATAAACTCCTCAGGATCCTCCTCGGGCTTTGTCCCGAAGAACTCTGGAGGGTTACAAGTCAAAAACTCACGGGCTCTCGAACTATCACGCCTGACTGCCCGGTCACCTCCATGTCCATGCCCCTGAACCTGCCCTGCCACAAGTCTCGTCAGCAACTGGACTGCCTCCCTCATAGACTGATCCTCAGTGCCTGGCCGTGGAGCTGGAGGCTCAGGTACTGGAACTGCGGGAGCTGGCGGTGGAGCCGCCCCCCGATCTGCGGCTGCGGCCGCCCCAATCTCCTCCACGAGTGGCGGTGTAGACGAACCCTCTGTCTGGGGCAAAGTCCCCGGAGCAATATGTGTCTGGGCCCTGGTAATCCTCTGGACCCGGCTAGTCTCTCCCAAGGCTGCTGACTTGCCCTTTTGGGCCGCTGTTGCTTTTTTTGGAGGCATATCTGCAAACATAGCCACTCGTTAGGGAGGGGTCATCCTGATAACACAGCTCTATCGCACGATCTAAGACAGAAAGAAGGGTAGTATCCTAAATGCCCTGTAGCCTCCTATTTATAGGCGTGGTGCACAACACACCGATAAACAAGACTCTACTAGACACGGTCTGTGGACATTCCGAGGACGAACTGCTTTGATACCACTTTTGTCACGACCCAACCCCGTGGGCCGCGACCAGTGCCCTAGCTGGGCACCTATACGTACCCGATACCCAAATTAGCATATTATCAGAATAATAATATAATAATATTAGTGGATGCTACAGAATTTATCAGAAAAAGCAGACTTGGCACACATAGGCCGATAAGGCCATCATAGAACAAAGTATCCCAAACATATGTACAGAACCCACACAGATGTATCCACAGACCTCTACAGAACATATCATAATCATAAGACGGGACAGGGCCCCGTCATACCCTGAACAAAGTACATATCCAGATAGCAGTGACAGACTGTACCAAAAGATGGGCTCTGTAGAAGAGAGCGCCCCAAAATAGCAGAAATGGGATCCTAAACGTGCGGATCAGCAAACCTGTCGTCCGTACCTGCGCGGCATGAAAACGCAGCCCCCGAAGAAAGGGGGTCAGTACGAAATATGTACTGAATATGTAAAGCGGAATCACAGAAGTCAAATCATAATGATTACAGAAAATGGGTACAAAATCCAGAGTGTCAAATGCATATTTCCAAATCAGACAGAATGTGTACAGAAACATATGTCATATCATATCCGATCCCTGCCACGGGACTCGGCAGACAGAACGTGGTCACCCTCCCGACACTGGTGCCACAATACAGAGGAATCAGAGAAGGGGGCATAGCCCCGTATCATAAAATGTCATATCAGAATGGCCATAACAGATTAGATCAGAATAGGCGGACATGGCACATCATACTCCACAGACCCATGTACGCGTATACCTGCCCCCTCACATCGGGGCGCGGCGAAGAATGCAGAGAATTACGCTTGACAACATATCCTGGCCCGAGGTCAGTGTGGGAAACATTGGGACATCCATGAATGGAGTAGTGAGAGACTAATGCAATTTAAAAATATAATAAATGTTTTCAAAGACACGATGAAGCGTATCAAAGACAAACAAATCCAATGGGGTCGGACGGAATCATAATAAATGTATTTCGGATATCATAATAAATTACAGAAGTATAACTTTCCCGAAGTCATTCCGAGTGTCAAGATAATTTATAATATTTAACAGAATATTTAAAATAATATTCGTTAAGCGATTAGTAGGGTAATTAAAACATTTCTTTCAAAAATCGCTTAAAAGGGAAGCTTTAACACATTAGGGGCAAAAACGTAAATAGTGGGCCCGCCTCAGAACAAATAAGGCGGCGGGCTCAAATTGTGCCCTCTAAACATATAATATCATCTACGAAGGTTATACAGACATTCTATGACTTTCTGAGTAATTTAGAGCACAATTGCATAATTTCAGAAAAAGCGTATCAAAATGGTTCAATTCTACTGAAGGAAAAACTGAAATTTTGTCTTGCGGATTCCGAGGGCCAAGAGGTCCTTCGAGGCCCGGATCCGACCCTAATACACTAAGGGCATGCCAAGGGAAGAATTGGGTTTGCTTTACATACCTTTCACGCTCCTTAAGCCTTTCCAAACTCACTTCCCGTTTCGTTGAAAAACTGCAATTGGTCAAGTTTACCAATTGTGAGTTATTAATGCCATTATTACAACTTTAAGCATATTTGGCTACCGAAATTTCGGCAGCACTTCCCCTATACATATGGCACCCCGAGAATTCAACTCGGCTAGAAATCATCAGCAACAACCCAAACGACAACATCAATATTAACAATGAACATTAAAAACACAAATATCCTTCAACTAGTCATTTTTCTCACAAGTTGACATAATCTTCAATTCAACCCAAACTTTCACTAATATCAATAATTTCACATTCATCAACAATCAAGATCATCACCATATAGTTCTAGAAACATTTCATATCGTTTTCCTCAAGTTATACACTCGATATACATAATATACAATTTTCCGCCAAAGTCATAACTTATGCAAAACATCAAATCTTTGGCATACAACTTCATAACATGTTTCCAACTTCCAAATTCATCAATGATCATCACAACCAACAACCAAACAACTTCATTTCCTTAATGTCGGAAAATCATACTAAAACGACATAAGTTTCTACATTCCAATTCAATACAAACTTATATCATTCTAACTTCATTTACATTACAAACATCACAACAACACTCTAACACATTAAACAAACTTAATCCATTCCATTCCATACCACTCCATACCACACGGCCAAATGCTATTTTCATCAATTCATCCAATTTTATTCAACTTTCATTCTCAATATGAATTCCACCATACTTACAACTAGAATACAACATAATTTCAATTTTTCATTAGCATATAAGGCATGCATATACACAGCCATACATATATACTACATACCCACTTTGTAAACTTCCATTTTTCCATACAATCAACACATTTCTATATACTACAACACAATCAAAACTTCATAACACAATAAAAAGGTAGAAATTCTTACCTTTTCTTCAAGTCTTCTTCACTTGGAGGTATGATTACTTTGGTGATTCTAATGCTCCCCACTCCAATCCAACTACACCAAGTTACAAAGGGACCTTGACTTAGTAGGGAATCAACAAGAAATAAATTTTTGGAGCAATATTTTTGGTGGCTATTTTTCCTAGCCAAACCCGAAACCCTCCTTGGTTTTTCTCTTGTTCTTGACTTCTTTCTTGCTTAGTTTTCTTGAATGTTCTAATGCATATAATGAAGACTTTAGGCATCTTATATTAATTGCCACATGACCATGCACATGACTAATTAATTGGGCTTGGATCAAGGCCTCAACTTAATTAATCCCATGAAAATTTAATACACATTTGGGCTTGGGCCATACCATGGCCGGCCACTCCAAGTGCATTGGGCCTTAAATTCTATTCCATCATTTTTGGCCCAATGACTTATAGTCCACGTTTTGTAATTCCCGAAACTAATTTCCAAAATTCCAAAATTGCCCTTAGCCTTGTCCCACACTTTCATGACTCTATTCTTTCATGCATAACTCCTATGTTCAACAAAATATCAAATTTGACCTTATATCTCAAGGATCCAATATAATTCAAGTCTTTCCAAACGTGTGAAAACACGGGTTATAACATTCTCCCCCCCTTTTGAACATTCGTCCTCGAATGTAAAATTAACCTTATAGGGTTGGACAATACTCTGGGGGAGTTCATGCTTATAAACGACACATATGACATACGATTGATATTGAAATGAAATTAAGCAGGAATTTAAGGTTACCTGTGGGCACAGGGAACAATTGAGGATATTTCTTATTCATTTCCTCTTCTGCCTCCCATGTCATTTCCTCCCTATTATCGTTCCGCCACAGAACCTTAACAGAGGCTACATCTTTATTCCGGAGCCTCCTTACCTGACGATCCAGAATAGATACGGGCTGCTCCTCGTACGATAGTTGCTCCGTCATCTGAATATCATCCGCAGGGAATATTCTGGAAGGGTCACCAATGCATTTGCGGAGCATAGACACATGGAATACCGGATGTACCGCTTCCAAATCAGATGGAAATCTAACTCATAGGCGACATTTCCAACCTTCCGAACAATCTGATAAGGCCCAATATAACCCAGACTGAGCTTACCCTTTCTGCCGAACCGCATCACGCCTTTCATAGGCGATACCTTCAGAAATACCCAGTCGCCTACCTGAAACTCCAACGGTCGACGCCGTTTATCCGCGTATGACTTCTGTCGACTCTGGGCTGCCAACAGTCGCTCTCGAATAAGTTTTACCTTGTCCACGGCCTGCTGGACCATATCTGGGCCAATCAACTCTGACTCGCCAATATCAAACCAGCCAATCGGCGATCTGCATTTCCTGCCGTATAGAGCCTCGTACGGAGCCATCTGGATGCTGGAATGGTAACTGTTATTATATGCAAACTCAATCAATGGCAAGTGATCATCCCAGCTGCCTCTGAAATCAATAACGCAGGCCCGCAACATATCCCCCAGCGTCTGTATAGTGCGCTCGGCCTGCCCGTCGCTCTGAGGATGAAATGCGGTGCTCAGACTCACCTGAGTCCCTAGTCCCTCCTGAAAAGATCTCCAGAAATGCGCCGTAAACTGGGCGCCTCTGTCAGAAATAATAGATATAGGAACTCCGTGAAGCTTCACAATCTCCTTAATATAGAGCCTGGCATAATCCTTGGCGGAATAGGTAGTCCTGACGGGAAGAAAATGGGCTGATTTCGTTAGCCTATCAACGACGACCCAGATTGAATCATACTTCCGTGGAGTGCGAGGCAAACCTGTAATGAAGTCCATATTAATAACCTCCCATTTCCAAGTCGGGATTTCCATCTCCTGCAACAGTCCACCCGGCTTCTGATGCTCAATCTTGACCTGCTGACAATTAGGGCACTGGACGACGAACTCTGCAACATCCCGCTTCATACCGTCCCCCCAGTATAAGCATCGGAGATCATGGTACATCTTCGTAGACCCAAGATGGATCGAGTAGCGAGCATAATGTGCCTCGCTCATAACCTGCTGCCGAAGGCCTGCAATATCAGGTACACACAGCCTGCCTCTGTATAACAAAGTGCCGTCCGGTGAAAACTCGAACGGAGTCTCCTCCTTATCATAGGCTGTGTCCCTGTACCGAGCTAAGACAGGATCTTCATATTGACGCCTTTTAATATCGTCCCTGATGGATGACTCAGAAACCCCTCGAACAGAAATCCGTGTATCTCCAGAATCGGCCAGACGAACCCCGAGACTAGCCAACTGCTGAATATCACGGGCTATCTCTCTCCTGTCTAGCTGTAAGTCGGCCAAACTGCCCATAGACTTCCGACTGAGTGCATCCGCAACAACATTAGCCTTACCCGGATGATACAGAATATCTACATCATAATCTTTCAGAAGCTCCAGCCACCTCCGCTGCCGCAAATTAAGCTCTCTCTGTCTGAAAATATACTGGAGACTCTTATGATAAGTATAGATATCCACATGAAAGCCATATAAATAGTGTCTCCATATCTTCAGAGCATGAATCACCGCTGCGAGCTCCAGATCGTGGGTAGGATAATTCTTCTCATGCTTTTTGAGCTGCCGAGAAGCATACGCTATAACTCTGCCGTGCTGCATCAATACACAGCCTAACCCCATGCCAGAAGCGTCACAATAAATAACATACCCGTCCGGTCCCTCTGGAAGAGTCAGAACTGGGGCTGTAGTGAGCTTCTCCTTCAGCAACTGGAAGCTCCGTTCACAAGCGTCAGACAACTGGAACTTAGCTCCCTTCTGAGTCAGCCTTGTCAAAGGCGCTGAAATCGAAGCAAACTTCTCCACAAACCTCCTGTAATAACCTGCTAACCCCAGGAAACTGCGTACCTATGTGGGCGTCGTAGGTCTGGGCCAATTATTCACGGCCTCAATCTTCTGTGTGTCCACCCGGACACCATCAGCTGCAATAATATGCCCCAAGAAGGCCACTGAAGACAGCCAGAATTCGCACTTAGAAAATTTCGCATATAACTTCTGATGCCGGAGTACCCCTAATACCGATCTCAGATGATCTGCATGCTCCGCCTCAGACCGAGAATAAACCAGGATATCATCAATGAATACAATTACAAACATATCCAAGAATGGCCTGAATACCCGGTTCATCAAATCCATGAATACTGCGGGAGCATTTGTCAGCCCAAAAGACATAACCCTGAACTCGTAATGCCCATATCGGGTCCGGAAAGCTGTCTTAGGGATATTGGCCTCTCGTACTCGCACCTGGTGGTAACCGGATCGAAGATCTATCTTCGAAAAACACTTAGCGCCCTGCAGCTGATCAAACAAATCATCAATCCTGGGGAGGGGGTATTTATTCTTTATAGTTACCTTATTCAGCTGCCGATAATCAATACACATACGCAGCGACCCGTCGTTCTTACGCACAAATAATACCGGGGCTCCCCAAGGCGAAGTACTGGGTCTGATGAAGTCCTTATCCAACAAATCTTTCAGCTGCTCCTTCAACTCCTTTAACTCTGCAGGCGCCATTCTATACGGAGGAATAGAGATAGGCTGAGTGTCTGGGAGTAAGTCAATAGAGAAGTCTATCTCCCGCTCTGGAGGAAGACCTGGAAGCTCGTCGGGAAAAACATCTGGAAACTCATTAATCACGGGGACTGACTGAAGTGTCGGCGTCTCGGCGTCCAAGTCTTGCACCCGAACCAGATGATAGATATAACCCTTTCTGATCATTTTCTTTGCCTTAAGGTATGAAATAAACTTACCTTTCGGCGATGCTGTATTACCAGCCCAATTTATAACTGGCTCCTCGGGAAACTGGAAGCGAACCACCTTATTCTGGCAGTCAACATTAGCATAACAGGAAGCTAGCCAGTCCATACCCATAATAACATCAAATTCAGTCATATCTAACTCTACCAGATCTGCCTTAGTATCACGGCCACATACAATCACAGAACAGTCTTTATAAACCTGTTTCGCTACAATAAAGTCCCCTATCGGTGTGGCTACCTCAAATGGTTCTATAGGTTCAGACATAATACCAATTTTACCGGCAACAAGAGGTTAAATATATGGTAAAGTCGAACCTGGATCAATTAATGCATACACAGACTGAGAGAAGACCAATAAAGTACCTGTAACGACATTAGGAGATGCCTCCTGATCCTGGCGGCTGGCCAAAGCATAAATGCGGTTCGAAGGACCGCTAATACCAGAAGCTCCACCACGGCCTCTGCCGCGACCCGCTGGTGCCGAAATACCCTGCCCCGTAGGGCGCATAGCCACTGACGAAGATGAAGACCCAGCGGCTGATCCGGTAGGCTGCGCTGCACCACCCGAACTACCCTTATACGGGCAATCTCTCACAGAATGGCCCTGACGGCCACAAGAAAAGCATGCACCGGTGGCTCTGTAGCACTCTCCCGTATGGTATCTGCCGCAAAAAGAACACTGAACCCTGGGTGGCCTCAT